>NW_028327288.1:0-354841 GCF_031878675.1 Megascapheus bottae | reverse complement strand
CAGGATCCCAGCATTCATCTTGTCTCCAGTCTTATTCCATCCATCTCACAATGGCCATCTAAAACACCCTGCTGCATGCCTGAAGTCGCAAGGAACGTTCTCAACGCCATGAGAAGCCCCCTTAAGCTCTGCCTCAGATATGCCCAGACCCATCCCACTTCCACATGAGCATTTGTTTGGAGAAATTTCCTGAGTACATCATCAACTTTTCCTCACCATTCAAATTTCATCTTTATAGTCATTTCTCCCAGACAAAGGAGAACATTTCTCCCAGTCGATATATGCCACACATGTTAGCTTGTACTGAACTTCTTGGGAAATCAAAAGCAAATACTAAGCAAATGTGTGTTAGATTTTGTCAACAGTAATATTTCAAATATAAATCCCTACTCATTGCACTATTTAATATCAACGCCGGAATCTAAGTTACACTGGCAGAATCTTCAATCTTTTGAAGGGTGTGTAAATATTTAGGATCGTTGTCTTCCTGGAGGAAAGATCCCTTTAGTAGTATGTAGTCACCTTCTTTGTCTTTTCTTACTAATTGTACTTTGAAGTCTATTGTATCTGATATGAGAATGGCAACTCCAGCCTGTTTATGGGGGCAGTTAGCTTGATAGAGTTTATTCCAACCTCTCACTTTCAAAAGATGATTCTTTTTGGGTAAGATGTGTCTCTTGAAGACAGCAGAACGATGGCTCTTGCTTTTTGATCCAACTAGACAGCTTATGCCATTTAATTGGAGAGATAAGTCCATTGATATTGAGAGTTAGGATTGAGAGATATTTATTAGTTCCTACCATTTTGAAAAGCTTTTAGTAGGGCCTGTGTCTTGACCGTTCTTGTGGCCCTTAGATGGTATGCTGTTTAGGTGCCATTTCTTTCCCTATATTGCATTTATTTTGGTTTTCTATGTATAGAGCATCTTTGAGAATTCTCTGTAGTGTTGGTTTTGTTTCGACATATTGTTGCAGCTTTTCCCTGGAATGGAATGTTTTTATTGTTCCCTCAGTTATGAATGAGAGCTTAGCTGGCTAAAGTATTCTTGGTTGGTAGTTATTTGGTTTAAGGGCATGACATATATGATTCCAGTCACTTCGTGCTTGCATGGTCTCTGCTGAGAAATCTGGGGTTATTCTGATTGGTTTGCCTTTATAGATTACTGATCCCTTTATAGATTACTGATCCCTTTTCCCTGGCTGCCTTTAGGATCTTTCCTTTCGTTTCTATTGATCCAGTTCGGATCACAATGTGGCGGTGGGATGTTCTTTTCTGGTCAGGTCTGTTTGGGGTTCTAAAAGCTTCTCGTACCTGGATGGGCCTGCCCTTCTGGATATTTGGGAAATTCTCTGAGATGATTCCGTGAAGTATATTTCCAATACCATTGACCTCTTTCTCCACGCCCTCCTCAATACCAACTAGCCTTAAATTAGGCTTCCTAATTGTATCTTGGACCTCCTGAAGTGCTCTCTCATATTTCCTAGATTTGGATGACTCATTTTCTGTTCTTTCTCTATAATACCTAAATTATCTTCAACCCCGGAAATTCTCTCCTAAGCATTGTCTAACCTGCTATCAAAGCTATCTACTTAATTTTTCATCTCCCTTGCTTCTAACTGCTCACTTTTGATGCCTTGCATCTCTTGTTTTAGATCATGTATGGATTTCTTTATCTCCTGGATTTCCTTTTGAGTGTTTAGGTCAGTAGCTTTATTTTCTTTGGACATTTGCTGGAGTTTCGTCATGCTCTTAGTTGTGGATTGTATGAATTCATCCATCTTTCTTTCAAAAACCTTTATTATGGCCTCCTTTATGGCTTCTTCTTTTTCATTTATCACCTTGTTTTTGCTTTCCTCTTGTTCAGCCATGGCTTCCTCAACTATCTCTTTTTTTATATTTTCACATTTTTCATTAATGATGTTTATCAATTGCATTTGTGTAGCACTTGGAAGACTCTGCTCTAGGTTTGCCAGTGACTGTTCCATTGTTTGTTTACATTGGGTGGGGGAAGTTGTTTCTTGATTTGACATTTTTCTTGAGATTCTTGTTCTGCCCATTTGAAAATTGGAGCAAGATTACTACTAAATACGATTATAGTTTTTCAGATATAACCAACCTAGACCTCTGTAGTTGGCAGACAGTAGAACTTCACAAGTTTTGATTGGTATTATCACTCTTTCTTTTTGTGCACTTACAGACCAGTCTAATACAATCACTGATAAGCGATTTATACCCAAAACAATAAGCCTCTCAATCCAATCTCTATTGTCTTTAAGTCCCTCTGAGCCTAGAGAATAATTAACCACCTACATATACAATATTGCTCAACAGCCATCAAGTGTAGATCCGTGCAGTATAAGGGTTGAAAGACGAGCAGAGGTCCAGAGATAGAAAAAAAGAATGAGAGAGGTCAGGGGAGGTACAAGAGGAATAACGTAAGAGTTTAAGAATATTGTAGTAATGAAGAAAAGGTATAGCATAAGGATAACTGACCTAAGTTGGTAAGTAGGTAGCATATTTGAGTACAAAGTTTGGAAAATATTAGAATAAAACTTATGTGTTGCTGCACGACTAGCTCTTAGCCCAACCAGTGGCCTCACAGTGGACCATGGGATGGATCTGTTTTTCTTGTCTACGTTGAGGGAAAGGGGTATTTCAGAAGATGCAGAAGCGAAGATTTCAGAAGCCAGTGCTGTGAGTGAATTAGCTCGTAAAAAGCATTTTTATTTTCTTTTACTTTCTGCCAGTCTTGGGGCTTGAATTCAGGGCCTGAGCACTGTCCTCGGCTTTTCTCAAGTCTAGCCCTCTGCTACTTGAACCACAGGGCCACATCTAGATTTTCTATCTATGTGATACTGAGCAATCAAACCCAGATTTTCATGGATGCTAGGCAAGCACTCTACCGCTATGCCAAACTCTCAACCCTGACATAGCAATTATAAAGTCATCATCATCATATCAAAATATCCTTTCTCCTAAAAAGAATGAACACTTATCTATGTGTGTAATGCTTTTTTTTAAATTTCACTAATTCTTCTGTGTTTTTCCCTCTTGCATTTTTTACACATGATAGCAAAGCTAATCATCAGGAAAAATTTGATTAGGATACAGAAACCTAATAATATCCTAGTAGATTGAAGTCAAAAATATGTGCAAGATGCCCTGTGTGTTTGACCTAGTGGTAGAGTCCTTGGCTACCAAGCAAAAAGCCTCAGGTTTGATTCCTCATTACCACATACATAGAAAACGCTGCAAGTGGTGCTGTGGTTCGGTGGGACAGCTAAAGCCAAAAGAAAGCCAAAGAACAATGTTCACACTCTGAGGTCAAGTCCCAATACTAGCAAAAACAAAAAAAAATTCGACAAGGGGAAAAATGGAGGCAGAGAAGGCACTGTGAAGGAAAAGTTTTGTAGAGGATGAGGGCAATATTGACCCTTAAGTTTGGATCTTACATAAAAAAGTCTCCTTGAGCCTGAGACCAGACTGGTAGTTGGGCCTAGTGGAATACTTTGGGAATGGACAAATAAGGTGTGCTGTTTACTACATCCACATGTATATTGTGAGATTGGAGGAGAGATTCAGCCTCCACTATGTCTTTGGTGAGGTCTTCTGTGAGCAAGGATCTTTGGTCATTGGGCCCTGAAAGGTGACCCTGCCTCCCTCACAATGGAACAGAATATGGAACGCTGGTAAGCAAGCCACTGTAACTAACAACCATCTGAAGCCAGCTCACTTGGCCTGTGGCTCAGGAGGAAGAAAGATGTTGCTGTGCTGTTGCCAAAGGTCAGAAAACTCGAGTCTCAGGCATGGAAGTTGTGGATGTCTTACTCGAAGATGTACATGCTAGATCTTTGCCAAGCCACAAATCCAGTATAACAGGCCTTTCTCTAAGAAGAAGGCCAGGAAAATCCAGGGCAACCAGATGAGTAAATTTCTAAGAAGAATTGTATTTGACCCCATCATCCTCCCCACACACTACAACTTTCTTTTTTATTCATTTTTTATTGTAATTAGTAAAAGGGTTACATGATATTTGCCAGGTAGAAGGTGCATTAATTCACATACATTGATACCCTTTCACATGTCTTGGTACCCATTTCCCTCCAACCCCACACGCCCCACCCGTCTTGGTTTTCCCCCCTTCCCTATCAAATTTCAAATATCCAAATACAAATAAATTCAATATATCAGATAACAAAGTGAGATACTATACCAATATGGGATAACCAAGGGACAGCAAAGGAGATGAGAGACAACATAGTACATTAAGGACAACAATCATTCATTATATGGCTTTTGTTTCAATATCCTGGAGGTCCTTTCAATTAGCTTCACATTATATGGCCTTATATATGGCCTTTTGCTCTATTGCAAATCTCTGCTAGTAGAGCCCAAGGTTTCTACTGATTATGACGAATGAGGGAAACCACTGAGCCTAAGTTCCTTTGAGTCTGGCTTACTTCACTTAATATGATTTGTTCTAAGTCTTTCCATATCCTAACAAATGGGGCAATGTCATTCTTTCTGACAGCAGCATAGAATTCCATTGTGTACAAATACCACAACTTCTTGATCCACTCATCAACTGAGGGACATCTGGGTTGGTTCCATATCTTTGCTATGGTGAATAGCGCTGCAATGAACATTGTTGTGCTAGTGGGTGTAGTATGCCCTTATTACTGGATTGTTGGGTAAATGCCAAGTAGTGGAATTGCTGGGTCATAGGGGAGTTCTATGTTTAGCCTTTTGAGGCACTGCCACACTGCTTTCCATAGTGGTTGAACAAGTTTGCACTCCCTCCAACAGTGTAGTAGTGATCCCTCCTGGCAACATCCCCTCCAGAATCTGTTGTCATTCGTTTTCCTGATCCTGGCCATTCTAACTGGACTGATGTGGAATCTTAGAGTTCTTTTGAAATGCAATTCTTTTATGACCAGAGATGTGGAGCATTTCTTCATGTGTCTATAGGCCATTTTTGTTTCTTCTTCAGAGAAGACTGTCTTTAAGTCTTTGGCCCATTTTTTAATGGGATGGGTGTTACTTTGGAGGTTAGTTTTGGAGTGATTCAATTTTTTTTGAGTTTTTGATATATTTTAGATATGAGGCCTTTTGCGTTGTTTGGTTGGTGAAGAACTTCTCCCACTCTGTAGGCTTCCTTATTAGTTTACTAGCTATATCCATGCCATACAAAAGCTCTGCAGTTTACTGCAGTCCCACTTATCCAGCCTTTCTCTGATTTGTTGTGATTCTTGGTGCTTATTAAGAAAGTTTCGACCTGTGCCAAGGAGGACTAGTGTATCTCCTATTCCTTCCTGTAAACTTTTCAGTGTGTCAGCTTTTACCTCCAGGTCTTTGATCCAGTTGGATTTAATTCTAGTGCAAGGTGACAAAGAAGGATCCAACTTTAGTTTTCTGCTGATGCTTAACCAGTTCTGCCAGCACAACTTGTTGAAGAGGCTATCTTTCTTCCATTCTATTTTTTTGGCTCCCTTTTCAACGATTAGGTGGCCATAGGTCTGTGGTTTAATACCTGGGTCCGCAGTTCTATTCCATTGGACTTCAGGCCTGTTCTTGTGCCATTACCAAGCTGTTTTGAGAATTATAGCTCTGTAATAGAGTCTAAAGTTTGGAATTGAAATTCCTCCAGCGCTGTTCTTTCTGCTAAGAAGTGTTTTTGCTATACGGGGACTTTTATTATTCCATATGAAATTTTGAATTGCCTCTTCTATTTCTTTAAAGAATGACATTGGGATGTTGATGGGTATTGCATTGAATTTGTAGATAGCCCTTGGCAAGATTGTCATTTTCACAATGTTGATTCTTCCAGTCCAGGAGCATGGGAGTTTTTTCCATTTCCTTAGTTCTGCTTTAATTTCCTTTTGTAGGGTTTTAAAGTTTTCATCTAAACGGTCCTTTACATTCTTAGTTAAGCTAATTCCTAGGTACTTTATTTTGTTTGAGGCTATTGTGAAAGGAGTTTGTTTCCTGATTATTGCCTCGTTCCTCTCACTATTGGCGTAAAGGAAGGCAGTTGATTTGTGAGGGTTGATTTTATGGCCTGCTACCCTTCCAAAGCTTTGAATCAGCTCATGGAGCTTGGGAGTAGAGTCTATAGGATTCTTTAAATATAGAATCATGTCATCTGCAAAGAGGGATAGTTTTATTTCCTCTTTCCCTACTTGGATCCCCTTTATGCTTGCTTCTTGCCTTATTGCACTGCCTAGGAAATTTAGTACTATGTTAGAAAGGAGTGGAGAGAGTGGGCATCCTTGTCTTGTTCCTCATTTTAGAGGGAATGGCTTTAGATTTTCACCATTATGTATAATACTAGCAGTGGGTTTCTCATACACAGCCTTTATTACATTGAGAAATGTAGGCATCTTGCCTTATTGCACTGCCTAGAAATTCTAGTATTATGTTAAAAAGGAGTGGAGAGGGTTGGATCCTGAATGCTACCCCTTAGCACTTTTATGCAAAGCTTAGGCCTGTGGCATTTTAAGCACAAATCAACGCTCTGTTTTTTGCTGGTTAATTAGAGGTAAAAATCTTATGGAATTTATTGCATGGCTAATTTTGAACTGGAATCCTCAGGTCTCAGCTTATCTTGAGTAGCTAGGATTACAGTACTTTTACAACCTGTATGCTCATACACATCGCTTCTGATCCAAACACTCATTGTTCAATTTAACTAACAAGATGTGAGGAAAGATGATTGACTGTAATTTACTAGATGGGCTTCTAGTGAGTATATATTTCCACTTCCACTCTGAAGCCAGGGAAATGTTTCTGGTACATGTTTCAACTATCTCCCAAAGAGGAAATAATGTGTGAGTACGTTTGCTAGTATTTCAGATAGGAAATGGACTTTGGTGTTTGGAACCTGTTGGGCAGAGTGTATCAGCTGGGCTGTGATAACAGAGATGATGTTTCAGACAGGAATATTTTCATCCCAGACAGACTTAATCCACATCCTTGGATTTCAGGCCTTGAGTAGAGAGAATTACCAGTGTGAGCTTCCACCACCACCTGGTTCATTTTGGAAACCTTAATTGCTTCTCATTTGTTCCTTTCCTTTTTTGGAAGATTGATCTAAGCTGGCTGATTGTGCATCACAATGAAGTGATTGGCCTCAGGAATTGCAAATATTTGTTTCATCAGCACGGAATGAATGAAGTTGATCTAAATCCAATAGTATTTTCCTTCTGATAAATAGGGAACTTACTTATATCATTTTGCCTTGCCTTTGCTTTCCCAAAGCAAGCAACATGTTTCTTAAAAACTATACTTCATGATAATATTGTAAGTAGAAGCTATCTTCTGCACACTTCAGAATAGTCCTTGCATTTATAAACTTATATTACAATATTAGGTAGAAGAATGGTGACTGTTAGTTTCATAACTACTACATATGTTTTACTCTTTAAGGCTCATTAACTCAAGAAGGGATTAAATACATTTAGATAATAGTAGAACATATCTGCTGCTGATTTGATGTGTGTGCAGATGATACACAGATTTATTAGGATTACTCAAAAGTTTTCTTCAAATTTTCAGTAGTAGACTGCTATGCTAAATGGAAGGTGATAGTAATGATGCTGAAATTCTATGAATCAGCTATGAAGCAGAATTTCAGGGGAGAATATTTGTAAGACGCATATCAAGAATATTGAACTATAACACCAAATGATGGAGGACTCAGCGTCACATTTTGTTTGTTTTATGCAAGTCCTGGGACTTGAACCCAGGGCCTGGGAACTGTCCTTAAATGTTTTGTTTTGCTTCAGGCTAGTGTTCTACCACTTGATCCACAGCTCCACTTCCAGATTTTTGGTAATGAACTGTAAATCAGAATATCATGCAATTTGTTTGGGCTGGATTCAAACCTGATTCTGTGTAGATAGGATTCCAAGTGTGAGCGCACAGAGCCTGGCTAGTATCATTCATCATTCAAGTCATGGGACTGCAATTCTGCACCTGGGTCTTGTCACTGAGCTTTTCAGCTCAAGACTACTGCCCTATCCCTTGAGCCACAGGGCCACTTCTGGGTTTCTGGTGGTTAATTGGAGATAAGAGTCACATGGACTTCAATGACCAGGCTGACTTTGAACTGCTATCCTTGGATCCCAGCCTCTTGAGTAGCTACATTTACAGGTGTGAGAAACCATACCCGGCTAAATTATTTTTTAAGTTAATTTTTTTTGTTAAGTCAATATATAGTTGGCATAGGGTTACATAAGTAATGAACACATTTCTTAAGAAAATTGTTATCCCCTCCCTCATTTTTCTCTGTTTTCCTACCCTCAGCCCCCTCTCCACCCAGATTCTTCAGTTCATTTCCGTTTAGTGTCTTCCAAGTATCACTGTTCAATTGGTTCACCCTTTTTCCTTTGGTTTTTTTTTTTTTACCATTTTATTATACCCTCTCCATTCCCCAAATCACATAAACCTATGTACAAGACACAGGGTACCCGAATTCAACACAGTGACTACAGAGAATAAAACTAAAGGGAAAAAGAAGAAAAGAGGTAAAAAGCAAGAAAATGAAAGAACATCATACAGTACCTTAGAAGCAACAACACTGAAAAAACAAAACATAAAACCTTGGGCTGAAAATGTAGCTTGCCTAGCATGTATGAAACCCTGGATTCCATTCCTCAGCACCACATAAACAAAAACTGGAAGTGCCACTGTGACTCAGCTTTTAGATTTCTAACGTTCAGCACAGAGTGTCTCCAAGTGACAAAAATCTGTCACATTTAAGTCAGGCTTCAAAACTTTGCTAGGAACCAGTTACGTGATTTGGAAGAAAGTCCAATTTTCAAAAAATCACTAGCCAGGCGCTGGAGGGTCATAATTTTCATTCTACTAGCCAGGGAGAAGGTGATACAAAGGCTTTGCAAGCAAAAAAACGAAAACAAAAAAAACCTGTAAGATTCTTCTCTCCACTTATCCACCCAAAAACTAAGTGGAGTTGTGGCTAAAACTGGTACAGCATTAGCCTCGAGGAAAAAGAACTAAGAGACCTTGCCCAGGTCCAAAGTTCAAGCTCCCCACCAAGAAAGAAAAACAAAAAGCTGTCCAGATACCTTAGTTTCAAAAGTATATCTGGATATCTTAGTAGATTTTTCTGATCTTTCCTCATTCATCTCATGGAACCACATAATCTTGATCCTGATCTGACTAAGAGCCTGCATTGTGCTTAATAAATTCATTCCACATATTCCAGTAGAATCTGGACAGCTAACAGCCACTTACCAATGCTTTATTCTACGTTTAGGCCAGTATGTCTTCATACCATCTACACAGTCAGCTATATCATCTTTCCAGAAGTATCATTGAGTGTAGAACACTCAGAACTAAAATAATTGCATAAAGATGTAATAAAACCCCTTGATTCATTAAGAAAATTTCTGTACCACTTAGAGCAAGTACATTAGTGGTATTTACCTCTAGCCTCTCTTTTAAAAAATTTATTAACATTGAATTTTACATCATATTTCAAATGTCATGTTTAACCAACAAGTATTCAAGAAGGGAATCGCTATACAATCACTGGCACATAGATTTTAGAATATAGTAAAAATTAAGCTGAGTCTTTGTATGTCATAGATACAGATTAATCTATAATAAAACACATGTCTATAGAGTGTATAGTCTATCCTAGATTTTTATGTCTATGTAGTTATGTTTATATCTCCAAAATTATGTCCAGAACTTTGGGTATCAACTATTCAATCATCGCTCTACTACTGTTTGAAACTAATATCCATATATTAAGGATACCATGTACCTTTTGTTTCTTGGTCTTGACTTATCTCACTCAACAGGATTCACTCTAATTTCATCCACTACCCCAAAAATGCCATTATTATTTTTTTCTGTGCAGATCTTCTTTTTATGTATTTATTTTTATTGTAATTTATAGAAGGGTTACAGTATATTCACCCGATAGAAGGTGCATTACTTCTCAAACTTTGATACCCCATGTAATGATATGGTCCCCATTTCCCTTCCCCTACCCCCACTCATGTTCATTTCCCCCCTTCCCTATCCAATTTCAAATAACCAATTAGGCACATATGAAATATATCAGAAAACAAGGTGAAATATTGTAACAATATGATATAACCAAGGGATAGCAAAAGAGATAAGAGATCACATAGTTCATTAAGGACAACAATCACTCCTTATATGAGTTTTGTTTCTTCATCTTGGAGGTCCTTACATTTAGTGTCCTACTATTTGTCACGATGTCTCTAGATTTTGTTCTATTGTAAATCTCTGGTAGCAGAGCCCAAGGTTTCTACTGAACTTGACAAATGAGGGAGACTCTTTGGCCTATGTTCCTTTGAGTTTGGCTTACTTCACTTAATATGATTTTTTTCCTTTTCATCCACTTCCCCGAGAATGCCATTATTTTATCTTGTCGTTTGGCTATGTATCATTCCATTGTGTGTGTGTGTCTGTGTGTGTGTGTGTGTGTGTGTGTGTGTGTGTGTGTGTGTGTGTATCACATTTTTTGTAGTAGGGCATCTGGTTGTTTCCATCATCCAGCCTCATTTTCTACAGATATTTTTATAGTCCCTTTTTTATTTTCAGGGTAATGTATAGAGGGTTTACGATTACATTTACAGGTAGTGGATTGCATTACTTCTCACACATTTATTCCACTCCACATGTTTTTGTCCCCAGTTCCCTCTCCCCTCCCCTTCCCAATCATCTTGTTTCCCCCTTCCCTTTCCTATTTGACATAAACAAATAAACATATATACAATATGCCAGGGAAAAAATCAGAAACAGTAACAATCTGACATTAACCAAAGGGCAAAATAAGAGATGAGAAATAACATAGTAGATTAAGGACAAAAATCACACAAGGTTAAGAGCAACGATGACACAAGATATAGCTCTTGTTCCCATATCCTAGAGATCCTTTCATTTAGTCTCATCCTATATGACCTTATATACCTAGGTTTTTGAGTTATTGTAATCCTCTGCTAGGAGAGTCCTAGATGTGAACTAATTATTACAAATGAGGGAAACCATTGAGCTTATGTTTCTTTGGGTCTGGCTTGCTTCACTTAATATGAATTTTTCCAAGTCTTTCCATTTCCTTACAAATGGGGCGATGTCATTCCTTCTGATGGCAGCATAGCATTCCATTGTGTATAAGTACCACATCTTCTTGATTCAGTCATCTACTGAGTGGCATCTGGGTTGGTTTCATATCTTTGCTATGGTAAATAGTGCTGCAATGAGCATCATTGTGCTAGTGGCTTTAGTATGTCCTTTTTTCTGGACAATTGGGTAGATGCCAAGTAGTGGATTTGCTGGATCATAGGGGAGCTCTATGTTCAGTCTTTTGAGGAACCACCACACTGCTTTCCCTAGTGATTGAATGAGTTTACACTCACACCAACAGTGTAGGTGTGATCCCTCCTGGTCACTTCCCCACCAGTATCTCTTATTAGATTTTTTGATAATGGCCATTCTGACTGGAGTCAGGTGGAATCTCAAAGTTGTTCTGATTTTCATTTCCCTTATTGCTAGAGATATGGAGCTTTTCTTCATGTGTCTAAAGCCCATTTTAATTTTTTCTTCAGAGAATACTCTTTTAAGTCTTTAGCCCACCTTTTAATAGGATGGTTGTTTCTTTGAAGATTTGTTTGGGAGAGATTCATTTTTTTCAGCTATAGATATATTTTAGATAACTACATATATTTTTGTAGAAAAAAGAATGGAAGCCATCATGCTGGCTCACAACTTAATTTCAGCTACTTAGGAGGCTCAGGGCTTAGAATCACAGGTCAAAGCCAACCAGGGCCCTACAGTGTGTGAGATCAAACTCTGTGAACATACAATGACTGTAAGAGGAATCTCACTGCCTGGGAATGTAGCCTAATGGTAGAGTGCTCACCTAGAATGCATGAAGACCTAGGTTCTATTCACCGGTACCACATACTCAGAAAAAAGCTAGAAGTGGCGCTGTGTCTCAAGAGGCAGAGCACTCACCTTGGGCAAGCGAGTCCAATGAAAATGTCTAGGCCCTGAATCCAAGCCCTAGGACTGGCAAAAAGAAAAAAAAGAGCAATCTTACTTAAGTAACAAGGAATTTACCCTATATTTATTTATTTATTTATTTACTTTTTTGTTTAAACACTAAAATGTATTTATATGAGATGAATCATTGAATCCTAAAAACAAAAAATTCATTTTAGTTTACTTTTCATACATTTTTCATTGACAAAATTGTGGTATACATATGTGTGAATATTTACATATGCATATATGTACATTATATATACATATATATACAGCTCTAGGCAATTAAAATATCTGGGTACTTTTTCAGTGAAAATAATAAAAATCTTTTAGAAATTTTAAGAGAAAATTATACATAACAAATTTACACTACACTTACTCCATTTAATCATCCCTTGTTATTGTGTGCCAGTCCTGGGGTTTGAACTCAGAGCCTGAGCACTGTCCTTGGGCTTTCTCAAGTCTTGTGCTATACCACTAGAGTGACAGAACCATTTTCTGCTTTCCTTTTTTTTGCATTTTTTATTGTAATTAGCAAAAGGGTTACATGATATTTGCCAGACAGAAGGTGCATTAATTCACATACATTGCTAGCCTTTCACATGTCTTGGTACCCGTTTCCCTCCCCCCCCACACCCCCCACCCGTCTTGATTTTCCCCCCTTCCCTATCAAATTTCAAATATCCAAATACAAATAAATTCAATATATCAGATAACAAAGTGAGATACTATACCAATATGAGATAACCAAGGGACAGCAAAGGAGATGAGAGACAACATAGTACATTAAGGACAACAATCATTCATTATATGGCTTTTGTTTCACTATCCTGGAGGTCCTTTCAATTAGTTTCACATTATACATCCTTATGTATCAAGATTTTGCTCTATTGCAAGTCTCTGCTAGTAGAGCCCAAGGTTTCTACTGATTATGACGAATGAGGGAAACCATTGAGCCTAAGTTCCTTTGAGTCTGGCTTACTTCACTTAATATGATTTTTTCTAAGTCTTTCCATTTCTTAACAAATGGGGCAATGTCATTCTTTCTGACAGCAGCATAGAATTCCATTGTGTACAAATACCACAACTTGTTGATCCACTCATCAACTGAGGGACATCTAGGTTGGTTCCATATCTTTGCTATGGTGAATAGTGCTGCAAGGAACATAGTTGTGCTAGTGGGTTTAGTATGTCCTTGCTTCTGGGTGGTTGGGCAAATGCCAAGTAGTGGAATTGCTGGGTCATAGGGGAGTTCTATGTTTAGCCTTTGGAGGCACTGCCACACTGCTTTCCACAGTGGTTGAACGAGTTTGCACTCCCACCAACAGTGTAGTAGTGATCCCTCCTGGCCACATCCCCTCCAGCATCTGTTCTCATTCGTTTTCCTGATCCTGGCCATTCTAGCTGAGGCAATCCAAAATTTCATGTGGAATAATAAAAGACCCCGTATAGCAAAAACACTTCTTAGCAGAAAGAACAGCGCTGGAGGAATTTCAATTCCAAACTTTATACACTATTACAGAGCTATAATTCTCAAAACAGCTTGGTACTGGCACAAGAACAGGCCTGAAGACCAATGGAATAGAACTGAGGACCCAGATATTAAACCATAGACCTATGGCCACCTAATTTTTGACAATGGAGCCAAAAAAATAGAATGGAAGAAAGACAGCCTCTTCAACAAGTTGTGCTGGCAGAACTGGTTAAGCACCTGCTGAAAACTAAAGCTGGATCCTTCTTTGTCACCTTGCACTAGAATTAACTCCAAATGGATCAAAGACCTGGTGGTAAAAGCTGAGACATTGAAAACTCTACAGGAAGTAATAGGAGATGCACTAGGCCTCCTTGGCACAGGTCAAAACTCTCTTAATAAGGACCAAGAATCACAACAAATCAGAGAAAGGCTGGATAAGTGGGACTGCAGTAAACTGCAGAGCTTTTGTATAGCAATGGACATAGCTAGTAAACTAATCAGGAAGCCTACGGAGTGGGAGAAGATCTTCACCAACCAAACAACGGACAAAGGCCTCCTATCTAAAATATATCAACAATTCACAAAATTGAATCACTCTAAAACTAACCTCCAAAGTAACAACCATCCCATTAAAAAATGGGCCAAAGACTTAAAGAGAGTCTTCTCTGAAGAAGAAACAAAAATGGCCTATAGACACATGAAGAAATGCTCAACATCTCTGGTCATAAAAGAAATGCAAATCAAAACAAGTCTAAGATTGTATCCTATATTTATACAGGCTGAAAAATTCATAAAGAAATTAGAAAATATGTATAAAGTGCATAATTTCTATTGTTTGTTGGCACTGGGTCTTCAACTGAGTGCTTCAGCTTTATCCCTGACCTTTTCTGCTCAAGGCTAGCACTCTACCAATGCAGCCCCAAATCAACTATCTTCAATTGAGATATAAGCGATGAATATTTCAGGGTGCTTCATGAAAAACATTTTTATAAATTGAAACTTTCAACACAGTCTTATTTTAGTATGAATGTTGAGATGGGAAGAGACAGAAAAAGTGAAATGTTTCCTGATCAACATAGAGAAGAGACTCAGCAGAACCACTGTGGTCTGCAGGCTTCTTTGTGAGTTTTGTTTGCTTGTTTGATTTTTGTCAATTGTGGGGCTTGAACTCTGGGCCTGGGCACTGTCCCTGAGCTCTTCAGCTCAAGGCTAGTGCTTTAATCTGTGAGCCACATTGCCACTTCTGGTTTTTCTGGCAGTTAACTGGGTACTTTGGCTGGCTTTAAACTTTGATTCTCAGATCTTAGCCTCCTGAGTAGCTAAGATTATAGGTGTGAGGTACCATCACCAGGCTGCTGCTCTGTTACTATGCAGGTTCTGGATCAAGAACTTCAAGTTCTTACTTCAATTTTTTCTTCTCTTGCCTGATACTCTGCCATTTGAACGAAGCCCCAGTTCCTGGTCTTTGTTGGTTAATGAGAGATATTATGATTTTCTAATATTCAGAGCAATGATTATAAAACCCAGCATTTTACTTACTTGAATAAATTAAGAGACAGGACCTAGTGAGATGGAAAACAAAATTTTTTTTCAAGTTGCTATCCTGTTCTAATGCATAAGTCTGGCTATTTTGCTTACACACAAATATGTATTTTACCAGTTTCTACTCTATTTTTGCTTAGCTTAAAACCACCACTGCCATTCCATAGATTTTGTTGTTGTTGTTTGCGGTGCTTGAACTCTGTGCCTGAGCTGTTCCTCAGATCTTCAGTTCAATGCCAGTGCTCTACTACTTTTGATTTGGTCAGTCCTGGGCTTGAACTCAGGGACTGAGCACTGTCCTTATATTTTCTCAAGGCTAGGGCTCTACCACTTCAGCCTCAGCACCACTTCCAGCATTTTTCTATGTATGTGGTATTGAGGAATTTTACCCAGGTCTTCGTGCATGCTAGGCAAGCACTCTACCACTAGGCCAAACTCCCAGCCCAAAATTATTCATCATTACTATTAGCTATCTTTTTTTTTATTATTGATTCGTCATGGTGCTTGGACTTTGGGCCTGGACACTGTCCCTGAGCTCTTCAGCTCAAGGCTAGCGCTCTTCCTCTACAGCACCATTTTTGGTTTCTGGTAGTTAATTGGTGATGTAAGTCTCATAAACATATGTGTCCAGGCTGACTTTGGGCTTTGAACCAAGATCCTCCAATCTCAGCCTCCATAGTAGCTAGAATTACACGCTTCAGCCAGTAGTGCCTGACTGTTTGATGTCTCTGTCTCTGTCTCTCTGTCTCTGTCTGTCTCTGTCTGTCTGCCTGTCTGTCTGCCTCTCTCTCTCTGTCTCTCTCTCTGTCTCTCTCTCTGTGTCTCTGTCTCTCTCTGTCTCTCTCTCAGTCTCTCTCTCTCTCTCTCTCTCTCTCTCTCTCTCTCTCCCTCTCTCTCTCTCTATCTCTCTCTTTTGGTTGTAAGACTTTAATTGTGCACCTGGGCAGTGTCCCTGGGCTCTTCAGCTCAAGGCTACAACCTTAAACACCTTGAGGCACAGTGTCACTTCTGGTTTTCTGGTGGTTAAGTGGAAGTAACAGTTTCATGGACTTTAGTGTCTGGCCTGGCTTTGAACTGTGATCCTCAGAACCCAACCTTCTGAGATCATTTCCAGCTTTTTTTTGGTGTAAGTGGTACAGAGTAATTGAACACAGGGCTTTGTGCATACTAGGCAAGCAAACTACCACTAGTGTGCACTCCAGCCTTAGATAAGGGCTTTCTTTTTCTTTTTCTTTTTTTCACTCATGGGGCTTGAACTCTGGGACTGGATGTTTACCTTAATCTCCTCAGCTCAAGGCAAGAGCTATATCACTTGAGGCACATTGTCATTTTGAATTTTCTGGATTATTTGGAAATAAGATTCTCACAGATTTTTATGCCTGGTCCGTCTTTGAACCTCGATCCTCCAGGGTAGCTAGGGTTACCAGGGTGAGCCACAGTCATGGGCATTAAATTATTATTTTTGCATGTCCTGTGCCTTCAACTCATGGCCAGAGCACTGTCCTAGGGCTTGCTCAAGGATAGCACTTTACTTCAACCAGCCAACTCCCAGTCCAAATAGGCCACTCTTGAAGCTAGAATTACAGAGATCTGCCATAATACTGGCATGTCGTTATCTAAGTATATAATTTTTCTTCTATTTTTGATGGCTTTTCCTTAGTGGACATATTTCCTACATATTTTATGGAAAACTTCCTTCCGACTGGGGCCATAAGTTAAGCCTAGTGGAAGAGTTCTTGCCGAGCATGAATGAAGACCCAAGTTCAATTCCTCAGCACAACATAGATAAAAAAGGTAAAAGTGGTGCTGTGGCACATGTGATAGAACTTGCGCCTTAAGAATAAACAAAAACAAAAACAAGGATAGTGCTCAGGTCCTGAGTCTAAGCACAGTACTGGCAAAAAAAATTCTGCCCAAAGTAGACATTTAAATTTATTGTACTTTTCAAAAAATTTGTTGTCAAGGTGATATACAAAGAGATTGCTGTTACATATGTAATGAGTACATTTCTTGTAAACACTGTTACCACCTCCCCCCTTTTCTCTTTCCCTTTCCCCCAAGTCATAAATTTCTTTTACAACAAATATATATGTATTTCATTCCTGAAAAAAATAGTTTCAAATGTGTTCAAATAAATGATGTAGGTTGATATATTTATCAAAATGGATTACTTGAACTCTAAAATAAACAGTCTAGGTAATTTTTCTCATAAAATTGTAGTAATGCTATAAAACTAATAAAAAAGGAATTATAGTTATTAATTTCTTATGTTTAGCAAAGTAAATACAATGAATACTTGACAAGAATCATGAGAGCAAGATAAAGAGAACTCTTCTAAGAAGGGGACAGGGAAGCTCTAAATCTAGACTGGCCTCCAAGTTGCCTTCAGACAGTAATTCTACTTCAGAGTCCTCAGAAGGGTCTCCTTCCTCATGAGAAACAGAATGTCCTTCCTCAGTTAAGAGGGGGATGGATTCTGGTTTGTCGAGTGGAGATTGAGTCTCTTTTAGTGAGATGGATTTGTCTGGATATTCTGTGAGGATGGATTCATTTTCCTCCAATGAATCCAGTATTGAGAGTACACTTGCTGCTTCCCATGGGGACATTTTCCATGAGCCCAGCGTGTGCCCCTTCAGCTTGCACAATAAGTGGAGTGTTACTCTGACTCAGATGGACTGACTCTGGGTGGAGTGTGAAAGGAAACGGAAGGAAATCTGGCTGCTCGTTTTCTTCCTCCATAGTATCTGCAGGTTCAACTGTGTCACACATGGGGTTCAGAGCAAAAGGTATATCCACAGGACTCTAAACCTGTTTGGTAATTTCTACAGAAGGCCCATGCTTTCTGGAGTGCAGTGATGATTCTCAGTCTCCATCAGTCACCAGCTCCACTGGTGGGTTTTTCATCCGGAGTTCAGGATAAGCTCTTCCACGATGACCCAAACCTAAGAATGGAAATAGGTACAGAGTGGACAGAGTGGACTCTGCAAGTTGAAGTGTCACTCAACTTCCATGAGGATCTAATGGAGGAACCTGTAGAACTGGAGTTTGGACTGAACTCTGAGGAGGTGTAGGGTCTTTCTAATGAGTGCTTATTCCCGAGTCCTTTCAGAGGACAGACATTACCTGGCTGACACCACCCATAAAGGGCATTTTGCCAAGCTCTGTAGAAGTAAGGGCCAACCAATATCTAGACCACATGGGCTTCCTACTCACAGGCTCTGAGGCACCCACACCAGGACTTCTACTTTTTCTTGGTCTTACTGTTCGCACATTCCTCCAGCTGGTCAAAAAGTATGTGTTTAGAAGAGCAGGTCCAAAGCCGACATGTGGAGCCTCATATAGAGCTTGAGTTGTGTCAGGGTGTGGCAGTTCTTGAACTCATAGAAATCACTGGGGTAGAAGTCCATTCACATCGTATAGATGGAACACATGATGCTGTGGCACATTCGGTACAAGGAAACTGAGAGCCTTCTCTCTCCATCCTGAGCCTTCTACCAAAGCCCCATTCTTGCAGGACTCTAATGCTGTGGCTGTCCTGCAGAGATGTGCACTTATGTGCTGGGAGGGGGGTAAGAGACACTCGAGAACAGGATGACTTTTACACCCCACTTCCAGAAGCTTCTGAGAGAGGCCTCTATGCATATGTCCAAAGTAAACGCACCTTAAATTAACTAAGTAAATGCTCTAAATAAATCAATAAGTGAATGCCCCAAATAAAGAACTAAATGCTCATTCCTCTCATCTTAGCCACCCAGCAGGCTGAGCTGTGAAGATCACAGTGGAAAGCCAGGCTAGTCAGTAAAAGTCTAAAGGCACTTGTCTTCAATTAGGCAGCAAAAAGCCAGAACTTGACCTATGACTCAAATGGTACAGTGCTAATTTTTGAACACCAAAGGGATGGCATTTAGACCTGGGTTCAGGTTCAAGTGGCAGCACTGGACCACACACCAAAATGTAAATGCTTTCAGGTTCTAACAGGCAAAGCTATCACAATCCCTCCCTGATGGCTCAAAAGTGATTCAGCCCCCAGCTTTTCCTCTGACTCCAGTATTTCACAGGCCTCCGCCATTAGTATTGACACCTCATTTCTTACTGGGAAATGGGATTTCCTAGGATGTCACCTAGGTGAGGGCTGCAGTTGGGAGCCACTTACTCATGCCTGAAATCCAACTTCTCAGTAAGCACACTGTTGAGACTACAGTAGTTTGTGAGGGAAATGAAATGGCATGATGTCCCAGTCATAATAAAGTAGTTTGTGCACTTGTATCATGCTTAGCTCCCCTGTGAACACCGCAGTGAACCAAACAGGTTCAGAGAGGAGCCAAGTACTCCCAGATTTGGCCAGGAGGGGGGTTAACTTTTTCAAGAGAATTTCCAGCAACTCCTACATTGTCCTCCACTATTTGAAATTGTGCAGGAAGTTTCCCACATAAAAGAGATCACCTTTCTAGTAGGCAGGGATCAGCTTTGTCAGCAGCATCTCCAACAGGCCTTCCTCCAGGATCCATAGGTTACAAGGCTCATTCAGAGTCTGAGCTGACCTACCATCACACTATGTTGGCAAAACAGTGGATATTTCAAACGTAGGAATGGGACCACACTTCACACTGAGGAATTGGAATAGAGTAGATTGGAAATGACACACTCTAATCTCAGTATAGTCACTTGAAAGCACACAAGAAGGTTGTAGTGTGTGGGCAGGATGATGGGTTCAAATAGGTTTCCTCTCAATATACCTCATCTGAGTTGCCCTGGAGTTTCCTGGCTTTCTTCCTAGAGAAATGCCTGATATACTGGAATTTTGGCTTGGCACTGATCCAGCATCTACTTCTTCAAGTGAGACATCCATATCTCTCATGCCTGAGATGCAAACCTCCTGAACTTTGGCAACAGCACAGCAACATCTTTCTGGTTCCTGAGCCACAGGCCAAGGGAGCTGGCTTGAGCTGGTTGTCACATACAGTGGCTTGGTTACCAGGGTTCCATAGTCTGTTTCATTGTGAGGGAGGTAGGGTCACTTTTCAAGGCCCAATGACCAAAGCTCCTTGCTCACAGAAGACCTCCCCAAAGACATACTGGAGGCTGAATCTCCCTTCCCACCTCACATATGGATGTAGTAAACAGCACACCTTTTTGTTCAAATCCCAAGTCATTAACTAGGCGTAAGTGCTAGCCTGGTCTCAGGCTCAAGGATTCTTTCTTAGGTAAGATCCAAACTTAACTGTCACTATTCCCCTTACCCTTCACAAGACATTTTGCTTCACAGTGCCTTCTCAGCTTGCTTTTTGCCTCTTGCACATTTTTTTGCTAGTCCTGGGACTTGACCTCAGAGCCTGACCATTGTTCTTAGGCTTTCTTTAGGCTATTGCTGTCCCACCAATCCACAGCACCACTTCCAGCGTTTTCTATGTATATGGTACTGCAGAATCAAACCGGAGTCTTTTTGTGTGGTAGCCAAGCACTCTACAAATAGATGAAACACCCAGGCCATCTTGCACATATTTTTCACTTCAATCTACTAGGACGTTGTTAGGTTTCTGTATCCTAATCTATTTTTCTTCCTGATGAATATCTGTGCTGTCATCTGTAAAAATGCAAGTGGGAAAATCACAGAAGCATTGGTGACATAAAAAAGTCTTACAGACATAGATAAGTGTTCATTCTTTGTAGGAGAAAGGATATTTTGATATGATGATGATGACTATTGATTAATACTTTATCGGGGTTTAGAGTTTGGCCCAGTGGTAGAGTGCTTGCCTAGCATCTATGAAGATCTAGGTTTGAGTCCTTAATATCACACAGATATAAAAATCCATATGGCAATGTGGCTCAAGTGGCGGAGGGCTAAACTTGGGAAAAGCCAAGAGCAGTGCTCAGGCCCTGAGTTCAAGCCCCAGGAATGGCAGAAAAAACAAAAGAAAAGACAAGAAAAGAAATGTGCTTTTTACAAGTTATTCACTCACAGCATTTGCCTCTGAATTCTTCGCTTCTGCATCTTGTGACTTATCCCTTTCCCTCAATGTAGACAAGAAAAACAGATTTTATTACTTGCTATCCTGTTGTCCAATCTTTGGATATTAATTCAAAATACAATATTGCCTGAGATATTGTGTGTGTGCATTTGTGTGTGTATCTGCCAATGTGTGCATGCACACATGTGTACAGGGTTTAGGGCTTACTCATAGGGCCTGTGTGATAACCCTCAGCATCTTTTCCACAAAGGTATTGGTCTTTCACTTCTAGCTTATTATAGCTAATTGGAGTTGAGAGATTTACTCAATTTCTTGCCCTGTGCATTGGAACCCAGTGCTGGGTTCTCATATTGTTAATTGTAGCTATAGAGAAGGCTGAGTCTGGGGATCCTCGTTAGAATCCAGCCCCTGAGAGAAAGTCACTGATAGAAATCTTTATCTTCAGTTAAGGACGAATAAATAAGGCAAAAGTGGAACTGTGGCTCAGTTCCTCTTGTACCAGCCATGAGAAAATTAGTAATTGGCAGCACCTTGTATCTGAGAGAAATCCTTAGCACTGGTTCAAAAAAAGAAAGAAAATAATGAAAAAAATTAAAACTTGCTGAGGAATCCATAAGGATAAACGTGCCTGTCAATAATCTTGTCATTTCAGATCCCTCAAGAGAGTATGTCTCTCTATATTTTATCAAGTTTTTTAAAGATATTTACATATTTTCTATCTTTCTTAAACAGAGATAGCCATCCACAAAAGACAAACACAAATTCTCACACAGTATACCACCCACCCATATGTGTCTGGCTATGTATATATGTATAGTCATATGTATTGATCTGTCTCTCTATACTAATATATAAATGCATAAACATATGTATTTAGACAAACAGGAAACATACATAGATAGGTCTCAGGCATTTCCAGATTTTGTGCAAGTCTTCTGAGTGCAACTTACCATTGTATTGTTTGTCAAGATAGAGTCCCTCTAACTTTTGGCCAGATTCTTGTCCTTTGATACTTTTTTCTGCCAGTCCTGGGTTTTGAACGCTAGGCCTGGATGCTGTCACTGAGCTTGAGCTTCTTGCATTCAGTAGTTTATTGCAGATAAGAGTCTCATGGAGTTTCTGTCCTGGGCTGCCTTTGAATTGTGATCCTCAGATCTCAAACTCCTGAGTAGCTAGGATGACAGTCTTGAGCTACCAGTACCTGGTTCCTTTGCCTCTTTACCCTTTTTTTGGCCCCACCACAGCCATGGTATCTACCTTCCTATGTTCTCTCCACCTGCCCCCAGACAGGGGTCTGACAGATGCTTTCCACCCACTTATTCATGTCCTCCTCTGTATTGGCTGACAGCTAAGACATGCACTCACTTGTCTGGATGCCAAACACAAAGCCATGTGATTGTTTCTCAGTCTGGAACATCCTATCAGATTTATAGCACCACAGAGGGTCAGGTTGATGCTCCTCCAGGGCTTCTTAAATTGTTCTCATATTAATCCACAACACGTTTGTCATCACTTGTCCAGCTAATTCATGGACTACAAACTTAGATCCCAATACCATGAGGACACTCAAGGGTGCATTAGGAGTGTGACCTGCAGGTGGATATGAGCCTGTCTAACTTGGAGGGGATTTCTCCACCACAGGAAATAGAATACAAATTTAGAATCTGCTTTCATGAGGTGACAATCTCTGTCAGATGTTCTTATCAAATGTGGTACTGCCTACTTCCAGCTTAAAACATGGGTTGATGACCCAGCATAACAGAGAATGTATTCACCCAAGCCCAACACATAGGCTGGGACCCTGAACTTTCAGGTAGCATTTGGCTTTGAAGGTCATGAGATCTTAGTCTACAAATGATGAGCCCCCTCCCGTGAGGCATAGCAAACGGAGCCAAAGTGCAACCCATTTAAGCACCACACCAAGCTCCCCTTCTTCAGTAGGTTATGGTTTGAAAACTGTGCATAGCTTCTGTTTGAAGCCAGTCCAGACAGGAAAGTCCATGAAACTCTCATTTCCAGTTAACTGCCAAGAAAAAGCCAAAGATAGAGATGAAGCTCAAGAGAGGTAGGGAGCCATCTGAAAAGAATGGTTACACCCTGCAACATCCTCCTTATCTGATCTTGAAACCAGCTCTGCGTGCATCCCAGCATGCAGCCAGCATCTGGGGGTGACAGTGACCCCTGAGCCCATTGGCAATCTGCACTGTCTCTGACATCTGTAATGTGAACCTCATTCTGTTGGGTTTGTGAAGCGGTGTCAACCCTGCAGAAGGAACCAACTGTGCCCTAATTCCCACTGTCCCCTGGGGCCCCTAGCATTCCCCCATCTGCACCCCTCCTGTGGCTTCTGATCCTAGGGAGCCCTCCTGCCCTGTCCAACACTCACATGAAGTGCATATTTCTTCTCCTGGGGCAAGTTCTCCACAGAGAGTACATGACATGCCCACTCTCCAGGCACTGGGAGATCCTGCCAAAGTAGCAAATCCGTGATAAGGACATAAAGTGATGAATAGAATTTTAGATCCTGATGGTAGACAGTCTGCAAAATCCAAGGGAGAATGGAATTGGAGGGGACCAGGGATCAGGATGTTGGCATGGAGCTTCCCTGCCAAGGGGGTGGGGGAAGTCACAGGCCGGGGGATGCACAAGATGATCCATGGGTCCTGTGCAGCTACTGGGTCACCCCCTTCTGCCTCTCAGCCTTTGGCTTTGAGCTTTGTGATTGTCAAGATGTGCACAGTCTGTACTCTGGCTGGCAGAAGAAAGGACCCTGGGAAGACAATTGTAGACCCTTTGTGAGTGTAGGAAGGGGTAGGCTGGACACCCAGTCCAAGAGGAGCTAAAACTGGAGTCGAGGGGTGTGCTAGGAGTGGGTGTGAGGGTTGTGGGCAGTCACAGTCACGGCAGAGGTGGCTCTGTCTGTGGGGTGAGTGCTTCCCTGCAGGCACAGCACTGGAGATATCAGAGATCCACATGAAAAGGAAAAGCTGGAAATGGCACGATAGTTCAAATGGTAGAGCATCAACCTTGAGCAAAAGAGCTCAGGGACAGTACCCAGGACCTGAGTTCAAGCCTCATGACTGTAAAAGAAAAAGAAACAGGACTATGAGAGGGAACCTGGTACTCTCTTGGTCTAATCAGACACAAGAAGAGGCCGGGATAGGCTGTGGAAAAACACAGAGAATATCTTCCCCCAGCTCATTCTGACCTGCATGGAGGGACAGCCATGTAACTAGGGCTACGGTGAGATCATCTTCACCCCTGTGCTGCCATCTGAATTGTAGGCCTCTGTCATGGCATGGGGTGTCCTGATGGCTGAGCAGGTGCCCTAACCCTAGATGGAGAGCAGCCACTGACTGTGGTAGCTAAGGAGAGATCTGTTCCATAGCTATTAGGCCACCTAGCATGGGAGCCATAACCACCCCTCACCCAGGTAGAGGTCAATGGTTCTCCAGGTGCTACTAATATTGCCCCACCCCTAGCTCTGTGTACAAGTGACATTCCCTCCACATGGAGCAGGACAAAGTGAGGGATCAGGAAGCATGGGCTTCAGATGATGGCCAGGCTGGCACTACAGATGGCCTCACTCTGTCACCACCTTCCCCTGCCTCCATCTTTCCTCCATCATGCCTCTCTACCTCCCACCCATTAACCTTGGAAACCAATGAACTGGGCTCTCATCATTCCTCTCATCTCTTCACCCACCTTGCCATGCGTCCATCCCTCTGTCACTTCCACCTCACACACATCCCACCACCAGCCACCCTGTAGCTTATGAGGAGCCCAGAGGAAGCTCTTGGTGAAGGGCTTGTGACCACAAAACAGTTACTATCACCCGCTCCGGCCTGATCCACCACAGAATAAGAACAGCCAAGCAGGCACACACTGCAGTAGAGTTGCTCTGCTGCCACCCTGATTTCTTCATGGCCAGGACTTGGCTCTCCTCAGCCTCTCAGCTCAGTAACCAGAACATTGTGCTTTCACAGAGCCATGGTTTCCAGTCTCCATGGACACAATGACATCAAGGTGATGCCAACTTCCCCATCTCTATATACTTCTAACTATGGGATGGGAGCTGAGGTTCTCTTCTGTGACTCCATCCGCTAAGAGGCTCATGCAGATTTCTATCCTTTGCTCATCATGGTGACTCTTTGGTTAACAAGTCACTGCTGGGCTTCCAGTTCACCACATATAGAACCCATACTCCAAAACTTTTCTTAGAAGGACTGATGACTTTTAAATATTCTCTAGTTTTAAATTTCTAGTTCCTTCTCTCTTTCATTTATATATTTCCCTTCCTCACATACATCCCTTTTTTAACCTTCCTTCTTTCATTCCTGGCCTTGAACTCAAGACCTGGAGCTTTTTCTTAGCTTTTCTTTGCTTAAGTAGCACTCTAGCTCTTGAGCCACAGCTCTACTTCAATCTTTGTTCTTGCTCTAAACTGGGAGTAAGAGTCTCATGCATTTTTCCCTTTGCTGGGTTGGGTTTAAACCACAATACTAAGATCAGGATCCTGAATATGCCTCGGATTACAGGTATTATCTAATCAAAACAAATTCCTGATTTCTTTTGTAGACATAATTAGTTCTTTCAGGTGAGCCACCAGCCACTCATGCAAGAGCATTGCAGGATCCCAGCATTCATCTTGTCTCCAGTCTTATTCCATCCATCTCACAATGGCCATCTAAAACACCCTGCTGCATGCCTGAAGTCGCAAGGAACGTTCTCAACGCCATGAGAAGCCCCCTTAAGCTCTGCCTCAGATATGCCCAGCCCCCATCCCACTTCCACATGAGCATTTGTTTAGGAGAAATTTCCTGAGTACATCATCATCTTTTCCTCACCATTCAAATTTCATCTTTGGAGTCATTTCTCCCAGACAAAGAGGAACATGATCCATGGTTTGATAGCAGCTCCAGCTTCATAGTCCCAGCCAGCAACACCCCCCCATTACCCTGCCAGACACCTGAATTCAAGAATAATGTTTGCACTACCCCTGACTCTTATCAAATGTTTTAACTTATACAGTGCATTAAAATAATTTTACTAAATGGAATAAACACATGGCTTCAAGCTTCAGAATCTATGCACCTGAACTTTTAGTGAATAACAGACACACCAGCATTTCTGTAGCCAACAGAAATCTTAGCTTTGAGATTTCAGCATTCCTGGTATCCAAGTTTGGATGTGCTAACATTGCCCTTAATGGGGCACTTCAATCACACAATCCCACAACAATCAATGTCATTTGACATTCACTTGTAGGTGGTGCTAGGAAAAAGACTGATGTGCCAACTCCATGCTGGCTTGACCTATGCCATCTTCAAACCTGGAGCAAGTGGGGCTCTTCTCTCCATGACAGCTTTTGTGTACTACCAAGGAGGACCTTTACCTTGAGACAAAATTATGAAGACTATCTCTACCAGCAAAGATTCCAGTGAGATGTGCCTACATGGATAAAGCTAAAATCTCACTAAAGTGAGGTTGTTGGCAGTGCTGGAGCCTGAACTCAGGGCCTGGACACTAAGCATTTGTACTCAAGACTAGCCCTTTACCACTTGAGCCCAAACTCCATTCCCAGCTGTTTTTATTTTTGGTAGTAAGAATCTATCAGACTTTCCTGTTCTAGGTGACTTGGAACTTCCATACTCAGATCTCAGCCTCCTGACCAGCCCTGATTAAAAGTGTGGATCAGCCATGCCCCACACCTGAGGACTTCTGCCAGCACATTTTTTTCCAAAAATTGGAAGAGGAAGATGAGGGAGGGTTTGGCTCATCCTGCCCTGCATATGAAGGAGAGCATCAGCGCCTGAACTTCATTCCCTGTTGTAGGCTGCTGGAGGAAAAGGAAGCAAATAGGCACAGGCTGGCAGCAGATGCCACAGAACAACATGTGACCAAGACTCCCAGAGCAGACCTCAGAATCGATGACAGAGTTGGATCTACCCAGTAACAGAGGCAGTGGTGACACCTGAAACTGCGCGTTTGAACCTTTGCTGCTAGTATACAGGTTTCTGACAAAGGTTTTCCTACATGCTATTATTTCTTCTGTGAGTGCTCTTAATGCTTGCTGAAGGTTGACATTGTTTAGAAGACTTACCCTAATGCTTCCATATACAGAGATTCTATATATAGCTAAATGTTTTTCATTTCTCAGAATTTCTCTATTGTGTATATTCTGAAATGTACTGAAGACTGACGTCTGATTAAAAGTCATTGCACATTTGTTCTATTCATTAGTTTTCTTTTCTTCTATGGGAATCAGGTTTGTGATGAACACAGAAGTATGCCTTCCAGGTCAAACACATTCCACATTTGTAATATTCATAAGGTTTTTCTCTCCTATGTGCATTTTATACTTAGTCATGCATTCATGATGGATTTTTCATATTCTTATATTCATACGATTTTTATCCTGTGTCTGTGTGGTATCAGGCAAACTCAACTATGACTTCTTCAAAAACATTTCCTATTCATTTTATTCATCGGATTCTATCCTGTGGGTGTTTAGTGATAAATCTTGACTTGGGCCTTCTGGGGAAAAGACTGAACATTTGCTACATTCATTTAGGGTTTTATCTTGTGTTGGTTCTGTGACACAAGTTGAGTTTTCTTCCACAGACTAAAAAATCTTTCCTATTTATTACATTGCTAAGGCTTCTCATATGTGTGAACTCTCTTACGCTTCCTGAAGGGTGAATACTGCACGAAAGACTTTCAAATTTGGTTATATTCCTAAGGTTTCTAATATGTGTGAATTCTGTTTTGCCTCCTGTAATGTGACTTCCATCTGAAGGTCTTACCACATTTGATGCACTCGTACAGTTTCTCTCCTGTGTGTGTTCTCTGAAGCAATTTGAGGGAAGAATTCCATTTGAAAGACATTCCACATTGGTTACATTCATAAGGTTTTTCTCCTGTTTGAATTGTCTTCTGCATGTTGAGGTTTGGCTTCTGTGTGAAGGACTTTCCACATATGTTACACTCATAAGGTGTTTCTCCTGAGTATATTCTCTGATGAACATGGAGTTTTACCTTCCATTTGAAAGACTTTCCGCATTCACTACATGCATATGTTTTCTCTCCTATGTGTGTTCTATTATGCCCATCAAGATATGACTTCCACTTGAAGGTCTTTCCACATTTGTTGCACACATAAGGTTTCTCTCCTGTGTGTGTTCTTTGATGCAATTTGAGGGAAGATTTCTGTCTGAAAGACTTTACACATTGGTTACATTCATAAGGTTTCACTCCTGTGTGTATTCTCTGATGAACACGAAGTTTTCCCTTCCCTTGGAAAGACTTTCCACATTCATTACACTTATAAGATTTCTCTCCTGTGTGTGTTATTTGATGAACTTGAAGGTGTATCTTCTGAGTGACAGACTTTTCACATTTGTTACATTCATAATTTTTCTCTTCTGTGTGTCTTCTCTGGTGCAAAGTGAGGTATGATTTCAGTCTAAAAGTCTTCCCACATTTATCCCATTCATAAGATTTCTCTTCTGTGTGAGATCTCTGATGTGTGCTGAGAGCTGACTTCTGGGCAGAAATTTTATTACGTTCCTCATATTCATAAGGTTTGTCTTCTCTTGAGGATCGAGGTTGGAGCGTCAGGTCTGACTTCTCAGAAATTAATTTTCACAATTGATGTACGCAACACATGTCTCAGGATATTTGCTCTGAGGTATTGTAAGGCGTATTTCATTACTGAAAATTTCTCACATTCACTACATATATGAGGAGTCTCTCCTGTGTACATTTTCGGATGTGTAGTGATGGTCGGTGTTCAGTACAATATTTTTCATCACACAGTATATTTAGCAGTTTTCCTCCCTCCCTGAAGAATTTCTTGGGCAGGGAGAACAGAATTATGATACTGCAGATCTTTTGGACTGTCACATTCATGAATAAAATGCTCTGAATATCCGATGGATTTTTTAAGAACAGGAGACATACGAGATCTATATGCAGCATGCAGCTCATCAGGCTTAGGAGACAGAAGCATGTTCTGACACTTAATGAACTCCTCAGTCCTCACCCCTAAGTTGTTACCGTTATTACTAATCAGCTCTGGATTATGTGTAGAGCTCAAATTTAAAGTTGTTGCTAATCTCACGTTTTCCTCCACTTCGATACTACTTGCAACTGCTACTTCACAAAGACATTCATGTGGACTTTCCTGGCAGGTCTTGAACACATTTTCCATTACCTGGACATCTAAAATGAGTCATAGAAAAAAAAGACACAAACATACATGAGATACAAATATTCCTTACTGTAAAGGTAATGACTTTACTTTCCCATCCTAAGTGTTAGATATTTTAAAATATAAAAGTGGAAATTGATTTGTGAGAAATATATGGTTTTCTCCCTAACATATTAAGAAAATGATATTTTACAATGACCAATAATGTTTTTCTGTGTTTTAGTTCTCTTTTTATATCACAGGAAATATTTATTGAAATTACCCATGTATGTATTGCTACAGTTTTAAGCTGAGTACTACCTATAGTATACCTGCAGCTGTTTTTCTCAAATACTGTTTTGTTTATACATTGAGGAATAGCTGCCTTTCTTTTATTTTTGAGAAATAATCTAAATATTGTGCTGTTTTGCATCTTTTAAAAACCTTCATTTCTTTTCTTTTCTTTTCTTTTCTTTTTTGTAGTTCATAGGCCTCGGCCCAGTCCCTGAACACTTCAGCAGAAGACTATAACCCCTATCCTTGAGCTACAGCCCCACTTCCTGTTTTCTAGAGTTAACTACAGATAAGAGTCTCAGGTCCTGCGTAGCAGATAGGATTACCTTACCCAGTTTCAATGCTGTTTGCTTATTAACCATTAAGTGAGGAACACGAATTTTTTCTAGATTCAGTTTGGTTTATATGTCTGTTTGCCTTTGATCCAAGCAAGAGCGATTCTTGAGAGTAAGGACTTACACCTAAATCCCTTCAGTTACAACTTCTCACTAAAGTCTCAATTTAGGTATTTGTGGGAATTTTGAAATTTGTTTCTTTCCATTTGAAGTCTTATAAAAATTCCTTTTCTAACACTCCTGTCCCTCAGAACCATGGAAGACCAGAAAATCTCCAGCTCATTGTCTAGTTAATTTTCTTATGTTGATTGAAACTTTGTTGTTTTTTTTTCCTTCCATTCCTGGGTTTGAACTTAGGACCTAACCACTGTCCTTGGGTTTTCTCAAGACTAGATCTCTACCAATGAAGTCATTACTTCCGGCTTTTTCTATGTATGTGGTGATAAGGAATCAAACCTGTGTCTTTGTGCATGCTAGGCAAGCACTCTACCACTAGGCTCAATTTCTGGTGGAAAGGTCTGGTTCTGAATACCAGTCTCTTCCTACCAGCAAAAAGATATTATCCTTATCAGAGAATAATGCCCTGACTTATTCCTTGTTTGCTCAATCATTTATAGTCTTAGTTTTAAAGAAATAAAATATCATTCTTTCTTTCTTTCTTTCTTTCTTTCTTCCTTTCCTTCCTTTCCTCTTTGTTCCCTCTTTCTTCTTCCTTTCTTTATTTCTTCCTTTCTTCCTTTCTTTCTTTCCTTCTTTCTTTCCTTCTTTCTTTCTTTCTTTCTTTCTTTCTTTCTTTCTTTCTTTCTTTCTTTCTTCCTTTCTTTCTTTCTTGTTTTGCAGTCATGGGACTTGAATTCTAGAGCTGGCTGTTCTTCCTGAGCTGTTCAGCTCAAGGCTACTGCCCTATGTCTTTAGCCTCAACCCCACTTCTCATTTTCTATTGGTTCATTGGACAGAAGAGTCTAAGGTGTTTTTGTGATAGGTCAGTCTTTGAACCTTGATCCTCAGATCTCAGCCTCCTAAGTAGCTAGGATTACAGGCATGAGCCACGGGCTCATGGCTTTCTCATTTTATTTTGTTTCACATTGATTTCTACAGAAAAATCTAACTTTAACTCTACTGCCACATAGAATTCATTATATCACCCTATGATTCTTGGTGCCGGGGGTTTGGGCTAGCATGCACAAAGACCTGGTTCAGTTCCTTGGTACTACATACAAAGAAAAAGCCAGAAGTGGTGCTGTGACTCAAGAAGTAGAGAGCTAGCCTTGAGAAAACCCAAGGACCATGCTCAGGCCCTGAGACCAAGCATAGGATTGGGAAAAGAAAATGATTCTTGATTCATTCACAAAGAATTCCATAGGTTCCACACAGGATTTAGGGTAACTAAGGATATTATTGCTCAGTACATCACAACATGAACTTACCAATGGGGCTCAGGCTCCAACATCAATATGAAGATGCATTCACTCACCTGTGATATTCTTGTCAGAGGAATTTCCTATCCAGAGTTCTGCACAGTGCTCTAGCTTGTCAATTAATACAGGTTTGGGAACACAGGGCCCTGTAAATTAGAAACAGTAGAGAATTATTGCTTATGCTGTGTCATCATTGCTTTAAGTTCGCAGACATTCTACTCACAAGTTATCTATTAAATCTTTTTTCTCATTTCTCACTGGCTCCATGGTTGACTTTTCCCCAGCTCTGGATTCATTTTGTATGGCATAAACTTAGCTGTCTTGCTCAAGGCTAGAAAAATACCAGTTTGAGTCCCAGCTCCACTTACATGCATAGGTCTTCATGCATGCTAGGCAAGCACTCAACCACAAAGTCAAACTCTTGACACTCCACTAACATTTTTGAGGGGTTACTTGGAGTTACAGAGTTTCATGGCAATTTTTATGCCATTGCTGGCTTCAAATTAGAATTCTTAGATTTCTTCCTCCTGAATATTTTAAGATTACAGGCATGAAACATTGCACCTAGTGCCAGGTTTCCATTATAAACTTACTGTTTAATGATTTGTAGATCCTATTTCCAATAATGATATATATTCTATTCTGGATTGTTTATCCACTTACAATTACTGTGTAAGTTTGGAATGTCGTCTCCATTTGAGGAAACATAATTTAGAACTGTTGTCACAGTATCCTGAAGGTATCCTGAAGAATGAGTACAAAATTACCTTAGATTTTCTTTAGAAAGTAATGATACTTCTCAGGGCCTGGAATCTTTCATTTAAATAGTATTGAAAGTTTGATAAACATTCACGTATCTGCAAAATAACAAGGCACTTGGCCTTGCAAGTGAATTTGACTTTTGCTCACCTAAGGACACCAGGTTGCTGTAGGTCTCCAGCATTACATCTCTGTGCAGGGTCCTCTTAGCATTGTCCAGATGCTGCCACTCCTCCCAGCTGAAATCCACAGCTACATCATCAAATGACACCAGCTTCTGGAATGGCACATTTTCATCAAGTAATTAACACTGAGTTATAAACACACCATGTCTGGAATTTTATTCTTTTTTTTGTTGGAATTTTATTCCTTTACTTAAATGTTTAGACTTACATGAAATAATGACCTGAAAAGCTTAGGGATGGTGCCTAGGCCCCACAAAAAAATAAAAAGGAAAGCCAGGTGTTGGTGGCTCACGCCTGTCATCCTAGCTATTCAGGATACTGAGATCTGAGGACCATGGTTCAAAGCCAGCCTGGCACAAAATTCCATGAGACTCCTTTCCAATTACCCACCATAAAATGTTTAATGGCTTGTGGCATATCATGGGAGAGCAATTGTGGTATCGACAAAAATAATTAGGGGGAGTAGATTTAGGTTATAAATGGAATTATTCCATTGAAAAGGAACTACATTATATGATGACATATGCTGGTACTGTGAGAATATTGCAAAATCTTAGGGTATCAAGTAATAATACTGTGAAGTACACCCAGAATGTTAATATTCTCTGTCTGGCATAATAGTCACTTGGGGAAGAAACTTTTTTTTCTTTTTTTTTGGCTGGGCGATTTGTAAGGCTTGAACTCTGGGCCTGGGCACTGTTCCTGAGCTCTTCAATTCAAGGCTATCACCCTACCTATGAAGCCACAGTGCCATTTCCCATATTCTAGTGGTTAACTGTAGATGAGAGTCTCATAGACTTTCTAATGCCCAGGCTGGCTTTGAACCAAATCTTTAGATATCAGCCTGATATCTGAGTAGCTAGGATTACAGGTAGAAGTCACTGCACCTGGCAAGAATTTATTTCTTGCTGTTTTATACTACAAATTTACTGTATGTTTTACTTTTTCAAAAAGACTGAGGATGACCTTTGTTCTGTATATAATGGGAAGAGGGGTTGGGAGCTGTGAGCAGAAGAACTGAGGGGCAATACTCAGGGTAGGACAATAGCCTTAAACTAAAGAGCTCACGGCCCAAGGTCCAAGCCCCATGACTTTCCCCATTACCCCACAAAAAAAGGGAAAAAATTGGAGATTGGAGAGGATTTTCTAAAAAGAATATATAGAAATAGTAGTTCAAAATGTAGAAAGAAGTTCAATATTAACTGTCATGAGAAAAATTAAAACTACAATGAAATCATTACTTTATATATGTTAATATAAATATAGTTTTAAACAAAAAGATCCACATACACACACACTAACACACACACACACGCATACAAAAAAACAACTTTCAAAGTCTAACTATTACAGGGAAGGTAGTGAGAAGAGGTAGAACTTTGGAATAGTTCTGCAAGGAATATAAAACAATCAAAAATTGCGTGGAGAGTGCTAAAAAAGTACTAAATATAGAATTACATAGAAATATGGTCCAACACTTCTATTTCTAGATTTGTACCTAACGGAAGAGAAAGCAGAGACTAGAACAAATATGTGGAGAATCCATTCACAACTATTAATAATAACCAAATGAGAGAAATATGCAAAACAATGCATTGAAAAAGGAACAACATTTTACTGTATTTTACAGATAAATCTTGATTACCGTAAACTAAAAATACAGCAGTCATAAAGGAAGACCTACGGTATGTTTTCCCTTCCAGAACTTCCAAGAATCAACAAACCCTTAGAGCCAAAAAGCACGATGGTTCCAGAGAATGGAGTAGAGAGGAACAGGAGCTAAATGTTTAATGATTATACATGGAAGATGAAACTTGCTCTAGATGGGTAGGATGAAGAGAGAACTGTACCCTAAACAATGGTTATGTAGCCACACAGGATGGGACACACCTATACTCCCTGATCTTGGGAAACTCAAGAAGGATTTCTAGCCATCCTAGATGCATGGAAAGATCTATCATAAAAACTAATGTGGCGGGGCTGGGAGTTTGGCATAGTTGTAGAGTGCTTGTATGAAGACGAAGGTTCAATTCCGCAGTACCACATACACAGAAAAAACCAGAAGTAGTGCTGTGGCTCAAGTAGAAGATCACTAGGCTTGAGGAAAGCTGAAGGACAGTGCTCAGACCGAGTTCCAGCCAAAGGGCTTGTTTAAAAAAACCAGAAAGCTGAGCATGATGGGGTGGTGGCTCACTTCTATAATCCTAGCTACTCAGGAGGCTGAGATCTGAGGATCAGAGTTTAAAGCCATCCTGGCTCAAAAAGACGTGAGACTCTTATCTCCAATTTACCTTTAGAAAATGGGAAGTGGGGCTTGGATCCAGGGTAAGGTGGTAGCCTGGAGCTGAAGAGCTCAAGGATAGTGCCCAGGCTGAGTTCACGATCTATGACCCACCAAAAAAACAAACAACAAAAACAAAAAATAATATGGAAAAATTTGGATTCTGTGAATTTTATCAGGCATATAAATGTCTTTTTTTGTGGTTGAAATAACAAATTGTTTGGAAACATTTTAAAAGTTTTTACCTAGAAATGTACACTACAAATGGAATTAATAACAAACACAAAATATGCAAAAGATACAAATTATCACAATATGGGTATCCTGCTTCTGTATCTTTTCACTGACTCCTGTTCAAATGAGTCACATACTCTGAATCATTTCTCCCAGTCGATATATGCCACACATGTTAGCTGGTACTGAGCTTCTTGGAAAATCAAAAGCTAATACTAAGCAAATGTGTGTTAGGTTTTGTCAACAGTGATATTTCAAATATAAATCCCTACTCATAGCATTATTTAATATCAATGCCGGAATCTAACTTACACTGGCAGAATCTTCAATCTTTTGAGAAACTTCAAAAGGGTGTGTAAATATTTAGGATCGTTATGTCTTCCTGGAGGAAAGATCCCTTTAGTAGTATGTAGTAACCTTCTTTGTCTTTTCTTACTAATTTTAGTGTGAAGTCTATTGTATCTGATATGAGGATGGCAACTCCAGCCTGTTTATGGGGGCAGTTAGCTTGATAGAGTTTATTCCAACCTCTCACTTTCAAAAGATGATTGTTTTTGGGTAAGATGTGTCTCTTGAAGACAGCAGAACGATGGCTCTTGCTTTTTGATCCAACTAGACAGCCTATGCCGTTTAATTGGAGAGTTAAGTCCATTGATATTGAGAGTTAGGTTTGAGAGATATTTATTAGTTCCTACCATTTTTAAAAGCTTTTAGTAGGGCCTGTGTCTTGACAGTTCTTGTGGTCCTTAGATGGTATGCTGTTTAGGTGTCATTTCTTTCCCTATATTGCATTTATTTTGGTTTTCTATGTATAGAGCATCTTTGAGAATTCTCTGTAGTGTTGGTTTTGTTTCGACATATTGTTGCAGCTTTTCCCTGGAATGGAATGTTTTTATTGTTCCCTCAGTTATGAATGAGAGCTTAGCTGGCTACAGGATTCTTGGTTGGTAGTTATTTGATTTAAGAGCATGACATATATGCTTCAAGTCACTTCTCTGCTGAGAAATCTGAGGTTATTCTGATTGGTTTGCCTTTGTAGGTTACTGATCCCTTTTCCCTGGCTGCCTTTAGGATCTTTCCTTTCGTTTCTATTGATCCAGTTTGGATCACAAAGTGGCGGTGGGATGTTCTTTTCTGGTCAGGTCTGTTTGGGTTTCTAAAAGCTGTTTGTATCTGGATGGGCCTGCCCTTCTGGATATTTGGGATATTCTCTGAGATGATTCCCTGAAGTATATTTCCAATACCATTGACCTATTTCTCCACGCCCTCCTCAATACCAACTAGCCTTAAATTAGGCTTTCTAATGGTTTCTTGTACATCCCGAAGAACTTTCTCACATTTCCTAGATTTGGATTGACTCATTTTCTGTTCTTTCTCTATAATACCTAAATTTTCTTCAGCCCCGGAAATTCTCTCCTCTGCATTGTCTAACCTGCTATCAAAGCTATCTAGTTTATTTTTCATCTCCCTTGCTTCTAATTGCTCACTTTTGATGCCTTGCATCTCTTGTTTTAGATCATGTATGGATTTCTTTATCTCCTTGATTTCCTTTTGAGTGTTTAGCTCAGTAGCTTTATTTTCTTTAGACATTTGCTGGAGTTTGGTCACGTTTTTACTTGTGGATTCTATGAATTCATCCATCTTTCTTTGAAAAACCTTTATTATGGCCTCCTTTATGGCTTCTTCTTTTTCACTTATCACCTTGTTTATGCTTTCCTCTTGTTCAGCTATGGCTTCCTCCATTATCTCTTTCTTTATATTTTCACATTTTCCATTAGTGATGTTTATCAATTGCATTTGTGTAGCAGTTAGAAGACTCTCCTTTAGGTGTGCCAGATACTGTTGCATTGTCTGTTTACATTGGGTGGGGGATGTTGTTTCTTGATTTGACATTTTTCTTGAGTTTCTTGTTCTGCCCATTGGAAAATGGGAGCAAGATTACTACTAAATACGATTATAGTTTTTCAGATATAATCAACCTAGACCTCTGTAGCTGGCAGACACTAGATGTTCACAAGTTTTGATTGGTATTATCACTCTTTCTTTTTGTGCACTTACAGACCAGTCTAATACAACCACTGATAAGTGATTTATACCCTAAACAATAAGCCTCTCAATCCAATCTCTATTGTCTTTAAGTCCGTCTGAGCCTAGAGAATAATTAACCACCTACATATACAATATTGCTCAACAGCCATCAAGTGTAGATCCGTGCAGTATAAGGGTTGAAAGATGAGCAGAGGTCCAGAGATAGAAAAAAAGAATGAGAGAGGTCAGGGGAGGTACAAGAGGATTACCGTAGGAGTGTAAGAATATTGTAGTCATGAAGAAAAGGTATAGCATAAGGATAACTGACCTAAGTTGGTAAGTAGGTAGCATATTTGAGTACAAAGTTTGGAAAGTATTAGAATAAAATTTATGTGTTGCTGCACTACTAGCTCTTAGCCAAACCAGTGGCCTCACAGTGGACCATGGGATGGATCTGTTTTTCTTGTCTACGTTGAGGGAAAGGGGTATTTCACAAGATGCAGAAGCGAAGATTTCAGAAGCAAATGCTGTGAGTGAATTAGTTCGTAAAAAGCATTTTTATTTTCTTTTATCTTTCTGCCAGTCTTGGGGCTGGAATTCAGGGCCTGAGCACTGTCCTCGGGTTTTCTCAAGTCTAGCCCTCTGCCACTTGAGCCACAGTGCCACATCTAGATTTTCTATCTATGTGATACTGAGCAATCAAACCCAGATCTTCATGGATGCTAGGCAAGCACTCTAGCATTATGCCAAACTCTCAACCCTGACATAGTAATTATAAAGTCATCATCATCATATCAAAATGTCCTTTCTCCTACAAAGAATGAACACTTATCTATGTGTGTAATGCTTTTTTTAATTTCACTAATTCTTCTGTGTTTTTCCCTCTTGCATTTTTTACACATGACAGCAAAGCTAATCATCAGGAAAAAATTGATTAGGATACAGAAAACTAATAATATCCTAGTAGATTGACGTCAAAAATATGTGCAAGATGCCCTGTGTGTTTGACCTAGTGGTAGAGTCCTTGGCTACCACGCAAAAAGGCTCAGCTTTTATTCCTCATTACCACATACATAGAAATCGCTGCAAGTGGTGCTGTCGCTTGGTGGGACAGCTAAAGCCTAAAGAAAGCCCAAGAACAATGTTCACATTCTGAGGTCAAGTCCCAAGACTAGCTAAAACAAAAAAAATTCGACAAGGGGCATAATGCAGGCAGAGAAGGCACTGTGAAGCAAATGTTTTGTAAAGGATGAGGGCAATATTGACCCTTAAGTTTGGATCTTACCTAAGAAAGGCTCCTTGAGCCTGAGAACAGACTGGTAGTTAGGCCTAGTGGAAGACATTGGGATTGGACAAATAAGGTGTGCTGTTTACTACATCCACATGTATATTGTGAGATTGAAGGAGAGATTCAGCCTCCAGTATGTCTTTGGTGAGGTCTTCTGTGAGCAAGGATCTTTGGTCATTGGGCCCTGAAAGGTGACCCTGCCTCCCTCACAATGGAACACAATATGGAACCCTGGTAACCAAGCCACTGTAACTAACAACCAACTCAAGCCAGCTCACTTGACCTGGGCTCAGGAGGAAGAAAGTTGTTGCTGTGCTGTTGCCAAAGGTCAGGAAACTCGAGTCTCAGGCATAGAAGTTGTGTCTGTCTTACTCGAAGATGTACATGCTAGATCATTGCCAAGCCACAAATCCAGTATAACAGGCCTTTCTATAAGAAGAAGGCTAGGAAAATCCAGGGCAACCAGATGAGGTATATTTCTAAGAAGAAATGTATTTGACCCCATCATCCTCCCCACACACTACAAGTTTTTTTTTAATTTTTTTATTGTAATTAGTAAAAGGGTTACATGATATTTGCCAGATAGAAGGTACATTAATTCACATACATTGATACCCTTTCACATGTGTTGGTACCCATTTCCCTCCAACCCCACACCCCCCACCCGTCTTGGTTTTCCCCCCTTCCCTATCAAATTTCAAATATCCAAATACAAATAAATTCAATATATCAGATAACAAAGAGAGAGAACAAAGTGAGATACTATACCAATATGGGAGAACCAAGGGACAGCAAAGGAGATGAGAGACAACATAGTACATTAAGGACAACAATCATTCATTATGTGGCTTTTGTTTCAATATCCTGGAGGTCCTTTCAATTAGCTTCACATTATATGGCCTTATATATGGCCTTTTGCTCTATTGCAAATCTCTGCTAGTAGAGCCCAAGGTTTCTACTGATTATGACGAATGAGGGAAACCACTGAGCCTAAGTTCCTTTGAGTCTGGCTTACTTCACTTAATATGATTTGTTCTAAGTCTTTCCATATCCTAACCAGGGGTGCTTTCATACTTTCTGACAGCAGCATAGAATTCCATTGTGTACAAATACCACAACTTTTTGATCCACTCATCAACTGAGGGACATCTGGGTTGGTTCCATATCTTTGCTATGGTGAATAGTGCTGCAATGAACATTGTTGTGCTAGTGGGTTTAATATGCCCTTGTTTCTGGATTGTTGGGTAAATGCCAAGTAGTGGAATTGATGGGTCGTAGGGGAGTTTATGTTTAGACTTTTGAGGCACTGCCACACTGCTTTCCATAGTGGTTGAACGAGTTTGCACTCCCACCATCAGTGTAGCAGTGCTCCCTCCTGGCAACATCCCCTCCAGCATCTGTTGTCATTCGTCTTCCTGATCCTGGCCATTCTAACTGGAGTGAGGTGGAATCTTAGAGTTGTTTTGATTTGCATTTCTTTTATGACCAGAGATGTGGAGCATTTCTTCATGTGTCTATAGGCCATTTTTGTTTCTTCTTCAGAGAAGACTCTCTTTAAGTCTTTGGCCCATTTTTAATGGGATGGGTGTTACTTTGGATGTTAGTTTTGGAGTGATTCAATTTTTTGAGTTGTTGGTATATTTTACATATGATGCCTTTGTCCGTTGCTTGGTTGGTGAAGATCTTCTCCCACTCTGTAGGCTTCCTGATTAGTTTACTAGCTATATCCGTTGCCATACAAAAGCCCTGCAGTTTATTGCAGTCCCACTTATCCAGCCTTTCTCTGATTTGTTGTGATTCTTGGTCCTTATTAAGAAAGTTTCGACCTGTGTCAGGGAGGCCTAGTGTATCTCCTATTACTTCCTGTAAACTTTTCAGTGTGTCACCTTTTACCTCCAGGTGTTTGATCAATTTGGAGTTAATTCTAGTGCAAGCTGACAAAGAAGGATCCAACTTTAGTTTTCTGCAAGTGCTTAACCAGTTCTGCCAGCACAACTTGTTGAAGAGGCTATCTTTCTTCCATTCTATTTTTTTGGCTCCCTTGTCAACGATTAGGTGGCTATAGGTCTGTGGTTTAATACCTGGGTCCGCAGTTCTATTCCATTGGACTTCAGGCCTGTTCTTGTGCCAGTACCAAGCTGTTTTGAGAATTATAGCTCTGTAATAGAGTCTAAAGTTTGGAATTGAAATTCCTCCAGCGCTGTTCTTTCTGCTAAGAAGTGTTTTTGATATACGGGGTCATTTATTATTCCATATGAAATTTTGAATTGCCTCTTCTATTTCTTTAAAGAATGACATTGGGATGTTGATGGGTATTGCATTGAATTTGTAGATAGCCCTTGGCAAGATTGACATTTTCACAATGTTGGTTCTTCCAATCCAGGAGCATGGGAGCTTTTTCCATTTCCTTAGTTCTGCTTTAATTTCCTTTTTTAGGGTTTTAAAGTTTTCATCTAAATGGTACTTTACATTCTTAGTTAAGCTAATTCGTAGGTACTTTATTTCCTTTGAGGCTATTGTGAAAGGAGTTTCTTTCCTGATTATTGCCTCGTTCCTGTCACTGTTGGCATAAAGGAAGTCAGTTGATTTGTGAGGGGTGATTTTATGGCCTGCTACCCTTCCAAAGCTTTGAATAAGCTCAAGGAGCTTGGGAGTAGAGTCTATAGGATTCTTTAAATACAGAATCATGTCATCTGCAAAGAGGGATAGTTTTATTTCCTCTTTCCCTACTTGGATTCCCTTTATGCTTGCTTCTTGCCTTATTGCACTGCCTAGGAATTCTAGTACTATGTTAAAAAGGAGTGGAGAGAGTGGGATCCTGAATGCTACCCCTTAGCACTTTTATGCAAAGCTTAGGCCTGTGGCATTTTAAGAACAATTCAACGCTCTGTTTTTTGCTGGTTAATTAGAGGTAAAAATCTTATGGAATTTATTGCATGGCTGATTTTGAACTGGAATCCTCAGGTCTCAGCTTATCTTGAGTAGCTAGGATTACAGTACTTTTACAACCTGTATGCTCATACACATTGCTTCTGATCCAAACACTCATTGTTCAATTTAAATAACAAGATGTGAGGAAAGATGATTGACTCTAATTTACTAGATGGGCTTCTAGTGAGTATATATTTCCACTTCCACTCTGAAGCCAGGGAAATGTTTCTGGTACATGTTTCAACTATCTCCCAAAGAGGAAATTATGTGTGAGTACGTTTGCTAGTATTTCAGAGAGGAGATGGACTTTGGTGTTTGGAACCTGTTGGGCAGAGTGTATCAGCTGAGCTGTGATAACAGAGATGATGTTTCAGACAGGAATATTTTCATCCTAGACAGACTTAATCCAGATCCTTGGATTTCAGGCCTCGAGTAGATAGAATTACAAGTGTGAGCTGCCACCCCCACCTGGTCCATTTTGGAAACCTTGATTGCTTCTCATTTGTTCCTTTCCTTTTTTGGAAGATTGATCTAAGCTGGCTGATTGTGCATCACAATGAAGTGATTGGCCTCAGGAATTGCAAATATTTTTTTCATCAGCACGGAATGAATGAAGTTGATCTAAACCCAACAGTATTTTCCTTCTGATAAATAGGGAACTTACCTATATCATTTTTCCTTGCCTTTGCTTTCCCAAAGCAAGCAACATGTTTCTTAAAAACTATACTTCATGAGAATATTATAATTAGAAGCTATCTTCTGCACACATAAGAATAGTCCTTGCATTTATAAACATATATTACAATATTAGGTAGAAGAATGGTGACTGTTAGTTTCATAACTACTACATATGTTTTACTCTTTAAGGCTCATTAACTCAAGAAGGGATTAAATACATTTAGATAATAGTAGAACATAGCTGCTGCTAATTTGATGTGTGTGCAGATGATACACAGATTTATTAGGATTACTCAAAAGTTTTCTTCAAATTTTCAGTAGTCGACTGCTATGCTAACTGGAAGGAGATAGTAATGATGCTGAAATTCTATGAATCAGCTATGAAGCAGAATTTCAGGGGAGAGTATTTGCTAGGGACTTAATTTCTAAGACGCATATCAAGAATATTGAACTATAACACCAAATGATGGAGGACTCAGGGTCATATTTTGTTTGTTTTATGCAAGTCCTGGGACTTGAACCCAGGGCCTGGGAACTGTCCTTAAATATTTTTTTTTTGCTTCAGGCTAGTGTTCTACCACTTGATCCACAGCTCCACTTCCAGATTTTTGGTAATGAACTGTAAATCAGAATATCATGCAATTTGTTTGGGCTGGATTCAAACCTGATTCTGTGTAGATAGGATTCCAAGTGTGAGTGCAGAGTGCCTGGCTAGTATCATTCATCATTCAAGTCATGGGACTGCACTTCTGCACCTGGGTCTTGTCACTGAGCTTCTCAGCTCAAGACTACTGCCCTATCCCTTGAGCCATAGGGGCACTTCTGGGTTTCTGGTGGTTAATTGGAGATTAGAGTAACATGGACTTCAGTGCCCAGGCTGACTTTGAACTACTATTCTTGGATCCCAGCCTCTTGAGTAGCTACATTTACAAGTGTGAGCCACCATACCCGGCTAAATTATTTTTTAAGTTAATTTTTTTTGTTAAGTCAATATATAGTTGGCATACGGTTACATAAGTAATGAACACATTTCTTAAGAAAATTGTTATCCCCTCCTTCATTTTTCTCTGTTTTCCTACCCTCAGCCCCCTCTTCACCCAGATTGTTCAGTTCATTTCCGTTTAGTGTCTTCCAAGTATCACTGTTCAATTGGTTCACCCTTTTTCCTTTGTTTTTTTTTTACCATTTTATTATACCCTCTCCATTCCCCAAATCACATAAACCTATGTACAAGACACAGGGTACCCGAATTCAACACTGTGACTACAGAGAATAAAACTAAAGGGAAAAAGAAGAAAAGAGGTAAAAAGCAAAGAAAATGAAAGAACATCATACAGTACCTTAGAAGCAACAACACTGAAAAAACAAAACATAAAACCTTGGGCTGAATATGTAGCTTGCCTAGCATGTATGAAACCCTGGATTCCATTCCTCAGCACCACATAAACAAAAACTGGAAGTACCACTGTGACTCAGCTGGTAGATTTCTAACGTTCAGCACAGAGTGTCTCCAAGTGACAAAAATCTGTCACATTTAAGTCAGGCTTCAAAACTTTGCTAGGAACCAGTTACGGGATTTGGAAGAAAGTCCAATTTTCAAAAAATCACTAGCCAGGCGCTGGAGGGTCATAATTGTCATTCTACTAGCCAGGGAGAAGGTGATTCAAAGCCTTTGCAAGCAAAAAAAGAAAACAAAAAAACTGTAAGATTCTTCTCTCTACTTATCCACCGAAAAACTAAGTGGAGTTGTGGCTAAAACTGGTACAGCATTAGCCTTGAGGAAAAAGAAGTAAAAGACCTTGCCCAGGTCCAAAGTTCAAGCTCCCCACCAAGAAAGAAAAAAAAAGGTGTCCAGATACCTTAGTTTCAAAAGTATATCTGGATATCTTAGTAGATTTTTCTGATCTTTCCTCATTCATCTCATGGAACCACATAATCTTGATCCTGATCTGACTAAGAGCCTGCATTGTGCTTAATAAATTCATTCCACATATTCCAGTAGAATCTGGACAGCTAACAGCCACTTACCAATGCTTTATTCTACATTTAGGCCAGTATGTCTTCATACCATCTACACCATCAGCTATATCATCTTTCCAGAAGTATCATTGAGTGTAGAACACTCAGAACTAAAATAATTGCATAAAGATGTAATAAAACTCCTTGATTCATTAAGAAAATTTCTGTACCACTTAGAGCAAGTACATTAGTGGTATTTACCTCTAGCCTCTTTTTTTAACAAAAATTATTAACATTGAATTTTACATCATATTTCAAATGTCATGTTTAACCAACAAGTATTAGTATTCAAGAAGGGAATCGCTATACAATCACTGGCACATAAATTTTAGAATATAGTAAAAATTAAGCTGAGTCTTTGTATGTCATAGATACAGATTAATCTATATTAAAACACATGTCTATAGAGTGTATAGTCTATCCTAGATTTTTATGTCTATGTAGTTATGTTTATATCTCCAAAATTATGTCCAGAACTTTGGGTATCAACTATTCAATCATCGCTCTACTACTGTTTGAAACTAATATCCATATATTAAGGATACCATGTACCTTTTGTTCCTTGGTCTTGACTTATCTCACTCAACAGGATTCACTCTAGTTTCATCGACTACCCCAAAAATGCCATTATTATTTTTTTCTGTGCAGATCTTCTTTTTATGTATTTATTTTTATTGTAATTTATAGAAGGGTTACATTATATTCACCAGATAGAAGGTGCATTACTTCTCAAACTTTGATACCCCATGTAATGATATGGTCCCCATTTCCCTTACCTACCCCCACTTAGGTTCATTTCCCCCCTTCCCTATCCAATTTCAAATAACCAATTAGGCACATATGAAATATATCAGAAAACAAGGTGAAATATTGTGACAATATGATATAACCAAAGGATACCAAAAGAGATAAGAGATCACATAGTTCATTAAGGACAACAATCACTCATTATATGAGTTTTGTTTCTTTATCTTGGAGGTCCTTACATTTAGTGTCATACTGTTTGTCACGATGTCTCTAGATTTTGTTCTATTGTAAATCTCTGGTAGCAGAGCCCAAGGTTTCTACTGAATTTGACAAATGAGGGAGACTCTTGGGCCTATGTTCCTTTGAGTTTGGCTTACTTCACTTAATATGATTTTTTTCCTTTTCATCCACTTCCCCGAGAATGCCATTATTTTATCTTGTGGGTTGGCTATGTATCATTCCATTGTGTGTGTGTGTGTGTGTGTGTGTGTGTGTGTGTGTGTGTGTGTGTGCGTGTATCACATTTTTTGTAGTAGGGCATCTGGTTGTTTCCATCATCCAGCCTCATTTTCTACAGATATTTTTATAGTCTCTTTTTTATTTTCAGGGTAATGTATAGAGGGGTTACGATTACATTTACGGGTAGTGGATTGCATTACTTCTCACACATTAATTCCACTTCACATGTTTTTGTCCCCAGTTCCCTCTCCCCTCCCCTTCCCAATCATCTTGTTTCCCCCTTCCGTTTCCTATTTGACATAAACAAATAAACATATATACAATATGCCAGGGAAAAAATCAGAAACAGTAACAATCTGACATTAACCAAAGGGCAAAATAAGAGATGAGAAATAACATAGTAGATTAAGGACAAAAATCACACAAGGTTAAGAGCAACGATGACACAAGATATAGCTCTTGTTCCCATATCCTAGAGATCCTTTCATTTAGTCTCATCCTATATGACCTTATATACCTAGGTTTTTGAGTTATTGTAATCCTCTGCTAGGAGAGTCCTAGATGTGAACTAATTATTACAAATGAGGGAAACCATTGAGCTTATGTTTCTTTGGGTCTGGCTTGCTTCACTTAATATGAATTTTTCCAAGTCTTTCCATTTCCTTACAAATGGGGCGATGTCATTCCTTCTGATGGCAGCATAGCATTCCATTGTGTATAAGTACCACATCTTCTTGATTCAGTCATCTACTGAGTGGCATCTGGGTTGGTTTCATATCTTTGCTATGGTAAATAGTGCTGCAATGAGCATCATTGTGCTAGTGGCTTTAGTATGCCCTTTTTTCTGGACAATTGGGTAGATGCCAAGTAGAGAATTTGCTGGATCATAGGGGAGCTCTATGTTCAGTCTTTTGAGGAACCACCACACTGCTTTCCCTAGTGGTTGAACGAGTTTACACTCACACCAACAGTGTAGGTGTGATCCCCCCTGGTCACTTCCCCACCAGTATCTCTTATTAGATTTTTTGATAATGGCCATTCTGACTGGAGTCAGGTGGAATCTCAAAGTTGTTTTGATTTTCATTTCCCTTATTGCTAGAGATATGGAGCATTTCTTCATGTGTCTAAAGCCCATTTTAATTTTTTCTTCAGAGAATACTCTTTTAAGTCTTTAGCAAACCTTTTAATAGGATGGTTGTTTCTTTGAAGATTTGTTTGGGAGAGATTCATTTTTTTCAGCTATAGATATATTTTAGATAACTACATATATTTTTGTAGAAAAAAGAATGGAAGCCATCATGCTGGCTCACAACTTAATTTCAGCTGCTTAGGAGGCCCAGGGCTTAGGATCACAGGTCAAAGCCAACCAGGGCCCTACAGTGTGTGAGATCAAACTCTGTGAACATACAATGACTGTAAGAGGAATCTCACTGCATGAGAATGTAGCCTAATGGTAGAGTGCTCACCTAGAATGCATGAAGACCTAGGTTCTATTCACCGGTACCGCATACTCAGAAAAAAGCTAGAAGTGACGCTGTGTCTCAAGAGGCAGAGCACTCACCTTGGGCAAGCGAGTCCAATGAAAATGTCTAGGCCCTGAGTCCAAGCCCTAGGACTGGCAAAAAGAAAAAAAAAGAGCAATCTTACTTAAGTAACAAGGAATGAACCCTATATTTACTTATTTATTTATTTATTTATTTTGTTAAACACTACAATGTATTTATAAGAGATGAATCATTCCACCTAAAAACAAAAAATTCAATTTAGTTTACTTTTCATACATTTTTCATTGACAAAATTGTGATATACATGTGTGTGAATATTTACATATGCATATATGTACATTATATATACATATATATACAGCTCTAGGCAATCAAAATATCTGGGTACTTTTTCAGTGACAATAATAAAAATCTTTTAGAAATTTTAAGAGAAAATTTTACATTACAAATTTACACTAGACTTACTCCATTTACTCATCCCTTTTTATTGTGTGCCAGTCCTGGGGTTTGAACTCAGAGCCTGAGCACTGTCCTTGGGCTTTCTCAATGCTTGTGCTATACCACTAGAGTGACAGAACCATTTTCTGCTTTCCTTTTTTTTTGCATTTTTTTATTGTAATTAGCAAAAGGGTTACATGATATTTGCCAGACAGAAGGTGCATTAATTCACATACATTGATAGCCTTTCACATGTCTTGGTACCCATTTCCCTCCCCCCCCACACCCCCCACCCGTCTTGATTTTCCCCCCTTCCCTATCAAATTTCAAATATCCAAATACAAATAAATTCAATATATCAGATAACAAAGTGAGATACTATACCAATATGAGATAACCAAGGGACAGCAAAGGAGATGAGAGACAACATAGTACATTAAGGACAACAATCATTCATTATGTGGCTTTTGTTTCACTATCCTGGAGGTCCTTTCAATTAGTTTCACATTATATGGCCCTATGTATCAAGATTTTGCTCTATTGCAAATCTCTGCCAGTAGAGCCCAAGGTTTCTACTGATTATGACGAATGAGGGAAACCATTGAGCCTAAGTTCCTTTGAGTCTGGCTTACTTCACTTAATATGATTTTTTCTAAGTCTTTCCATTTCCTAACAAATGTGGAGATGTCATTCTTTCTGACAGCAGCATAGAATTCCATTGTGTACAAATACCACAACTTGTTGATCCACTCATCAACTGAGGGACATCTAGGTTGGTTCCATATCTTTGCTATGGTGAATAGAGCTGCAAAGAACATGGTTGTGCTAGTGGGTTTAGTATGTCCTTGTTTCTGGGTGGTTGGGTAAATGCCAAGTTGTAGAATTGCTGGGTCTTAGGGGAGTTCTATGTTTAGCCTTTTGAGGCACTGCCACACTGCTTTCCACAGTGCTTGAACGAGTTTGCACTCCCACCAACAGTTTAGGAGTGATCTCTCCTGGCCTAATCCCCTCCAGCATCTGTTGTCATTCGTTTTCCTGATCCTGGCCATTCTAGCTGAGGCAATCCAAAATTTCATATGGAGGAATTTCAATTCCAAACTTTAGACTCTATTACAGAGCTATAATTCTCAAAACAGCTGGTACTGGCAAAAGAACAGGCCTGAAGCCCAATGAATAGAACTGAGGACCCAGATATTAAACCTATGGCCACCTAATCTTTGACAAGGGAGCCAAAAAAATAGAATGGAAGAAAGACAGCCTCTTCAACAAGTTGTGCTGGCAGAACTGGTTAAGCACCTGCAGAAAACTAAAGTTGGATCCTTCTTTGTCAGCTTGCACTAGAATTAACTCCAAATTGATCAAACACCTGGAGGTAAAAGCTGACACACTGAAAATTCTACAGGAAGGAATAGGAGATACACTAGGCCTCCTTGGCACAGGTCGAAACTTTGAACCAAGATCCTCCAATCTCAGCCTCCATAGTAGCTAGAATTACACGCTTCAGCCAGTAGTGCCTGACTGTTTGATGTCTCTGTCTCTGTCTCTCTGTCTCTGTCTGTCTCTGTCTGTCTGCCTGTCTGTCTGCCTCTCTCTCTCTGTCTCTCTCTCTGTCTCTCTGTGTCTCTGTCTCTCTCTGTCTCTCTCTCAGTCTCTCTCTCTCTCTCTCTCTCTCTCTCTCTCTCTCTCTCTCTCTCTCTCTCTCTCTCTATCTCTCTCTTTTGGTTGTAAGACTTTAATTGTGCACCTGGGCAGTGTCCCTGGGCTCTTCAGCTCAAGGCTACAACCTTAAACACCTTGAGGCACAGTGTCACTTCTGGTTTTCTGGTGGTTAAGTGGAAGTAACAGTTTCATGGACTTTAGTGTCTGGCCTGGCTTTGAACTGTGATCCTCAGAACCCAACCTTCTTAGATCATTTCCAGCTTTTTTTTGGTGTAAGTGGTACAGAGTAATTGAACACAGGGCTTTGTGCATACTAGGCAAGCAAACTACCACTAGTGTGCACTCCAGCCTTAGATAAGGGCTTTATTTTTCTTTTTCCTTTTTTTTACTCATGGGGCTTGAACTCTGGGCCTGGATGTTTACCTTAATCTCCTCAGCTCAAGGCAAGAGCTCTATCACTTGAGGCACATTGTCATTTTGAATTTTCTGGATTATTTGGAAATAAGATTCTCACAGATTTTTATGCCTGGTCCGTCTTTGAACCTCGATCCTCCAGGGTAGCTAGGGTTACCAGGGTGAGCCACCAGTCACGGGCATTAAATTATTATTTTTTGCATGTCCTATGGCTTCAACTCATGGCCAGAGCACTGTCCTAGGGCTTGCTCAGGATAGCACTTTACTTCAGCCAGCCAACTCCGGGTCCAAATAGGCCCCTCTTGAAGCTAGAATTACAGAGATCTGCCATAATACTGGCATGTCGTTATCTAAGTATATAATTTTTCTTCTATTTTTGATGGCTTTTCCTAAGTGGACATATTTCCTACATATTTTATGGAAAACTTCCTTCCGACTGGGGCCACAAGTTAAGCCTAGTGGAAGAGTTCTTGCCGAGCATGAATGAAGACCCAAGTTCAATTCCTCAGCACAACATAGATAAAAAAAGATAAAAGTGGTGCTGTGGCACATGTGATAGAACTTGCGCCTTAAGAATAAACAAAAACAAAAACAAGGATCGTGCTCAGGTCCTGAGTCTAAGCCCAGTACTGGCAAAAAAAAAATTCTGCCCAAAGTAGACATTTAAACTTATTGTAATTTTCAAAAAATTTGTTGTCAAGGTGATATACAAAGAGATTGCTGTTACATATGTAATGAGTACATTTCTTGTAAACACTGTTATAACCTCCCCCCTTTTCTCTTTCCCTTTCCCCCAAGTCATAAATTTCATTTACAACAAATATATATGTATTTTCATTTCTGAAAAAAATAGTTTAAAATGTGTTCAAATAAATGATGTAGGTTGATATATTTATCAAAATGGATTACTTGAACTCTAAAATAAACATACTAGGTAATTTTTCTCATAAAATTGTGGTAATGCTATAAAACTAATAAAAAAGGAATTTTAGTTATTAATTTCTTATGTTTTACCTTTAACATTATTACACTAAGAATACTGTTTATGGTATTAATACAGACAGCATGAAATATGATTATGTAAAATAATTAAATGATTAAAAATAGTAAGGTTGGGGACCAGTAGTTTGGCTTGCTGGCACACACACTGGACTGGCAAAAAAGAAGTAGGGTTTGATAAAACAGATTTATTTCCAAATGTGTGGAAAATGGTATGATTTCTTGTTTGGCTATTCCTGGGGCTTGAACTGAGGGACCAGGAACTCTCCTTGGCCACATTTGTTCAAGGCGGCACTGTGAAACCTGAGCCACAGTGCCCCATCTGCTTTTTCTGGGTATGCAGTGCTGAGGAATTGAATCCAGGTCTTCTTGTATACTAGGCGAGCACTCTACAACTAGGCCACATTCAAAGCCAAAGTAGATTTTTGATGCTATTGTGGAGTTTTAATTTTCTTAAATATTTGTACAAAGCACAATGGATATATAAACAGACTTGAACTCACAGAACAGAGACCCACATAATATTACAGACACTCTGGCACTAATCCCGATTGACAAAACACATTTCCAGGCATCTGCTCTGTCCTTAAGCTTTGGTAGCTGACTTGTCTTTCCATGGAGGCCTGGCCTGGATTCCTGGTGATTCCATGCATTTCATAGTTCCCTGTATATCCAGTAAGGTTGTCTTCTATGGGACCAGACCAGTCTGGCGTTTGGCCCACCCAGGACCTATGTGTCTGAGGTCTCACATTCTAAGTGGAAAATGAAACACAGTATAATAAGGACTGAAGAACTGCACACCATAATATTAACAATGAGAGTTTAATAGTTAGCAAAGTAAATACAATGAATACTTGACAAGAATCATGAGAGCAAGATAAAGAGATGTCTTTTTAGGAAGGGGACAGGGAAGCTCTAAATCCAGACTGGCCTCCAAGTTGCCTTCAGACAGTAATTCTACTTCAGAGTCCTCGGAAGGGTCTCCTTCCTCATGAGAAACAGAATGTCCTTCCTGAGGTAAGAGGGGGATGGATTCTGGTTTGTCGAATGGAGATTGAGTCTCTTTTAGTGAGATGGATGGGTCTGGATATTCTGTGAGGATGGATTCATTTTCTTCCAATGAATCCAGTATTGAGAGTACACTTGCTGCTTCCCATGGGGATATTTTCCATGAGCCCAGCGTGTGCCCCTTCAGCTTGCACAATAAGTGGAGTGTTACTCTGACTCAGATGGACTGACTCTGGGTGGAGTGTGAAAGGAAACGGAAGGAAATCTGGCTGCTCTTTTTCTTCCTCCATAGAATCTGCAGGTTCAACTGTGTCACACATGGGGTTCAGAGCTAAAGGTATATCTACAGGACTCTAAACCTGTTTGGTAATTTCTACAGAAGGCCCATGCTTTCTGGAGTGCAGTGATGATTCTCAGTCTCCATCAGTCACCAGCTCCATTGGTGGGTTTTTCATCCGGAGTTCAGGATAAGCTCCTCCACGATGACCCAAACCTAAGAATGGAAATAGGTACAGAGTGGACAGAGTGGACACTGCAAGTTGAAGTGTCACTCAACTTCCATGAGGATCTAATGGAGGAACCTGTAGAACTGGAGTTTGGACTGAACTCTGAGGAGGTGTAGGGTCTTTCTAATGAGTGCTTATTCCCGAGTCCTTTCAGAGGACAGACATTACCTGGCTGACACCACCCATAAAGGGCATTTTGCCAAGCTCTGTAGAAGTAAGGGCCAACCAATATCTAGACCACATGGGCTTCCTACTCACATGCTCTGAGGCACCCACACCAGGACTTCTACTTTTTCTTGGTCTTACTGTTCGCACATTCCTCCAGCTGGTCAAAAAGTATGTGTTTAGAAGAGCAGGTCCAAAGCCGGCATGTGGAGCCTCATATAGAGCTTGAGTTGTGTCAGGGTGTGGCAGTTCTTGAACTCGTAGAAATCACTGGGGTAGAAGTCCATTCACATCGTATAGATGGAACACATGATGCTGTGGGCACATTCGGTACAAGGAAAGTGAGAGCCTTCTCTCTCCATCCTGAGCCTTCTTCCAAAGCCCCATTCTTGCAGGACTCTAATGCTGCGGCTGTTCTGCAGAGATGTGCACTTATGTGCTGGGAGGGGGGTAAGAGACACTCGAGAACAGGATGACTTTTACACCCCACTTCCAGAAGCTTCTGAGAGAGGCCTCTATGCATCTGTCCAAAGTAAACGCACCTTAAATTAACTAAGTAAATGCTCTAAATAAATCAATAAGCGAATGCTCCAAATAAAAACTAAATGCTCATTTCTCTCATCTTAGCCACCCAGCAGGCTGAGCTCTGAAGATCACAGTGGAAATCCAGTCTAGTCAGTAAAAGTCTAAAGGCACTTGTCTTCAATTAGGCAGCAAAAAGCCAGAACTTGACCTATGACTCAAATGGTACAGTGCTAATTTTTGAACACCAAAGGGATGGCATTTAGACCTGGGTTCAGATTCAAGTGGCAGCACTGGACCACACACAAAAACGTAAATGCTTTCAGGTTCTAACAGGCAAAGCTATCACAATCCCTCCCTGATGGCTCAAAAGTGATTCAGCCCCCAGCTTTTCCTCTGACTCCAGTATTTCACAGGCCTCCGCCATTAGTACTGACACCTCATTTCTTACTGGGAAATGGGATTTCCTAGGATGTCACCTAGGTGAGGGCTGCAGTTGCGAGCCACTTACTCATGCATGAAATCCAACTTCTCAGTAAGCACACTGTTGAGACTACAGTAGTTTGTGAGGGAAATGAAATGGCATGATGTCCCAGTCATAATAAAGTAGTTTGTGCACTTGTATCATGCTTAGCTCCCCTGTGAACACCGCAGTGAACCAAACAGGTTCAGAGAGGAGCCAAGTACTCCAAGACTTGGCCAGGAGGGGGGTTCACTTTTTCAAGAGAATTTCCAGCAACTACTTCATTGTCCTCCACTATTTGAAATTGTGCAGTAAGTTTCCCACATAAAAGAGATCACCTTTCTGGTAGGCAGGGATCAGCTTTGTCAGCTGCATCTCCAACATGCATTCCTCCAGGATCCATGGGTTACAAGGCTCATTCAGAGTCTGAGCTGACTTACCATCACACTATGTTGGCAAAACAGTGGATATTTCAAACGTAGGAATGGGACCACACTTCACACTGAGGAATTGGAATAGAGTAGATTGGAAATGACACACTCTAATCTCAGTATAGTCATTGAAAGCACACAAGAAGGTTGTAGTGTGTGGGCAGGATGATGGGTTCAAATAGGTTTCCTCTCAATATACCTCATCTGAGTTGCCCTGGAGTTTCCTGGATTTCTTCCTAGAGAAATGCCTCATATACTGGAATTTTGGCTTGGCACTGATCCAGCATCTACTTCTTCAAGTGAGACATCCATATCTCTCATGCCTGAGATGCGAGCCTCCTGACCTTTGGCAACAGCACAGCAACATCTTTCTGGTTCCTGAGCCACAGGCCAAGGGAGCTGGCTTTAGCTGGTTGTCACATACAGTGGCTTGGTTACCAGGGATCCATATTCTGTTCCATTGTGAGGGAGGTAGGGTCACCTTTCAAGCCCAATGACCAAAGCTCCTTGCTCACAGAAGACCTCCCCAAAGGAGGCTGAATCTCCCTTCCCACCTCACATATGGATGTAGCAAACAGCACACCTTTTTGTTCAAATCCCAAGTCATTAACCAGGCGTAAGTGCTAGCCTGGTCTCAGGCTCAAGGAGCCTTTCTTAGGTAAGATCCAAACTTAACTGTCACTATTCCCCTTACCCTTCACAAGGCATTTTGCTTTACAGTGCCTTCTCAGCTTGCATTTTGCCTCTTGCACATTTTTTTGGTAGTCCTGGGACTTGACCTCATAGTCTGACCATTGTTCTTAGGCTTTCTTTAGGCTATAGCTGTCCCACCAAGCCACAGCACCACTTCCAGCGTTTTCTATGTATATTGTCCTGCAGAATCAAACCGGAGTCTTTTTGTGTGGTAGCCAAGCACTCTACAAATAGATGAAACACCCAGGCCATCTTGCACATATTTTTCACTTCAAACTACTAGGACGTTGTTAGGTTTCTGTATCCTAATCTATTTTTCTTCCTGATGAATATCTGTGCTGTCATCTGTAAAAATGCAAGTGGGAAAATCACAGAAGCATTGGTGACATAAAAAAAGTCTTACAGACATAGATAAGTGTTCATTCTTTGTAGGAGAAAGGATATTTTGATATGATGATGATGACTATTTATAAATACTTTATCGGGGTCTAGAGTTTGGACCAGTGTTAGAGCGCTTGCCTAGCATCCATGAAGATCTAGGTTTGAGTCCTTAATATCACACAGATATAAAAATCCATATGGCAATGTGGCTCAAGTGGCAGAGGTCTAGACTTGGGAAAAGCCAAGAGCAGTGCTCAGGCCCTGAGTTCAAGCCCCAGGAATGGCAGAAAAAAACAAAAGAAAAGACAAGAAAAGAAATGTGCTTTTTACAAGTTATTCACTCACAGCATTTGCCTCTGAATACTTCGTTTCTGCATCTTGTGACTTATCCCTTTCCCTCAATGTAGACAAGAAAAACAGATTTTATTACTTGCTATACTGTTGTCCAATCTTTGGATATTAATTCAAAATACAATATTACCTGAGATATTGTGTGTGTGCATGTTTGTGTGTATCTGCCAATGTGTGCATGCACACATGTGTACAGGGTTTAGGGCTTACTCATAGGGCCTGTGTGATAACCCTAGCATCTTTTCCTCAAAGGTATTGGTCTTTCACTTCTAGCTTATTATAGCTAATTGGAGTTGAGAGATTCACTCAATTTCTTGCCCTGTGCATTGGAACCCAGTGCTGGGTTCTCATATTGTTAATTGTAGCTATAGAGAAGGCTGAGGTCTGGGGATCCTCGTTAGAATCCAGCCCCTGAAAGAAAGTCACTGATAGAAATCTTTATCTTCAGTTAAGCACGAATAAATAAGGCAAAAGTGGAACTGTGGCTCAGTTCCTCTTGTACCAGCCATGAGAATATTAGTAATTGGCAGCACCTGGTCCCTGAGAGAAATCCTTAGCACTGGTTCAAAAAAAGAAAGAAAATAATGAAAAAAAATAAAACTTGCTGAGGAATCCATAAGGAAAAACGTGCCTGTGAATAACCTTGTCATTTCAGATTCCCTCAAGAGCTTATGTCTCTCTATATTTTATCAAGTTTTTTTAAAGATATTTACATATTTTCTATCTTTCCTAAACAGAGATAGCCATCCACAAAAGACAAACCCAAACTCTCACACAGTATACCACCCACCCATAAATGTCTGGCTATATATATATGTATAGTCATATGTATTGATCTGTCTCTCTATACTAATATATGAATACATAAACATATGTATTTAGACAAACAGGAAACATACATAGATAGGTCTCAGGCATTTCCAGATTTTGTGCAAGTCTTCTGAGTGCAACTTACCATTGTATTGTTTGTCAAGATAGAGTCCCTCTAACTTTTGGCCAGCTTCTTGTCCTTTGATACTTTTTTCTGCCAGTCCTGGGTTTTGAACGCTAGTCCTGGATGCTGTCACTGAGCTTGAGCTTCTTGCATTCAGTAGTTTATTGCAGATAAGCGTCTCATGGAGTTTCTGTCCTGGGCTGGCTTTGAATTGTGATCCTCAGATCTCAAAGTCCTGAGTAGCTAGGATGACAGTCTTGAGCTACCAGTACCTGGTTCCTTTGCCTCTTTTACCCTTTTTTTGGCCCCACCACAGCCATGGTATCTACCTTCCTATGTTCTCTCCACCTGCCCCCAGACAGGGGTCTGACAGATGCTTTCCACCCACTTATTCATGTCCTCCTCTGTATTGGCTGACAGCTAAGACATGCACTCACTTGTCTGGATGCCAAACACAAGGCCATGTGATTGTTTCTCAGTCTGGAACATCCTATCAGATTTATAGCACCACAGAGGGTCAGGTTGATGCTCCTCCAGGGCTTCTTAAATTGTTCTCATATTAATCCACAACACGTTTGTCATCACTTGTCCAGCTAATTCATGGCCTAAACCACCATTCCCTACAAACTTAGATCCCAATACCATGAGGACACTCAAGGGTGCATTAGGAGTGTGACCTGCAGGTGGATGTGAGCCTGTCTAACTTGGAGGGGATTTCTCCACCACAGGAAATGGAATACAAATTTAGAATCTGCTTTCATGAGGTGACAATCTCTGGCAGATGTTCTTATCAAATGTGGTACTGCCTACTTCCAGGTTAAAACATGGGTTGATGACCCAGCATAACAGCGAATGTATTCACCCAGGCCCAACACATAGGCTGGGTCCCTGAACTTTCAGGTAGCATTTGGCTTTGAAGGTCATGAGATCTTAGTCTACAAATGATGAGCCCCCTCCCGTGAGGCATAGCAAACGGAGCCAAAGTGCAACCCAGTTAAGCACCAGATCAAGCTTCCCTTCTTCAGTAGGGTATGGTTTGAAAACTGTGCATAGCTTCTGTTTGAGGCCAGTCCAGAAAGGAAAGTCCATGAAACTCTCATTTCCAGTTAACTGCCAAGAAAAAGCCAAAGATAGAGATGAAGCTCAAGAGAGGTAGAGAGACATCTGAAAAGAATGGTTACACCCTGCAACATCCTCATTATCTGATCTTGAAACCATCTCTGCGTGCATCCCAGCATGCAGCCAGCATCTGGGGGTGACACTGACCCCTGCGCCCATTGGCAATCTGCACTGTCTCTGACATCTGTAATGTGAACCTCATTCTGTTGGGTTTGTGAAGCGGTGTCAACCCTGCAGAAGGAACCAACTGTGCCCTAACTCCCACTGTCCCCTGGGGCCCCTAGCATTCCCCCATCTGCACCCCTCCTGTGGCTTCTGACCTAGGGAGCCCTCCTGCCCTGTCCAACACTCACATGAAGTGCATATTTCTTCTCCTGGGGCAACTTCTCCACAGAGAGTACATGACATGCCCACTCTCCACGCATGGGGAGATCCTGCCAAAGTAGCAAATCAGTGATAAGGACATAAAGTGATGAATAGAATTTTAGATCCTGATGGTAGACAGTCTGCAAAATCCAAGGGAGAATGGAATTGGAGGGGACCAGGGATCAGGATGTGGGCATGGAGCTTCCCTGCCAAGGGGGTGGGGAAAGTCACAGGCTGGGGGATGCACAGGATGATCCATGGGCCCTGTGCAGCTACTGGGTCACCCCCTTCTGCATCTCAGCCTTTGGCTTTGAGCTCTGTGATCGTCAAGATGTGCACAGTCTGTACTCTGGCTGGCAGAAGAAAGGACCCTGGGAAGACAATTGTAGACCCTTTGTGAGTGTAGGAAGGGGTAGGCTGGACACCCAGTACAAGAGGAGCTAAAACTGGAGTCGAGGGGTGTGCAAGGAGTGGGTGTGAGGGTTGTGGGCAGTCACAGTCACGGCAGAGGTGGCTCTGTCTGTGGGGTGAGTGTCTCCCTGCAGGCACAGCACTGGAGATATCACAGATCCACATGAAAAGGAAAAGGTGGAAATGGCACTATGGTTCAAATGGTAGAGCATCAATCTTGAGCAAAAGAGCTCAGGGACAGTACCCAGGACCTGAGTTCAAGACTCATGAGTGTAAAAGAAAAAGAACCAGGACTATGAGAGGGAACCTGGTACTCTCTTGGTCTAATCAGACACAAGAAGAGGCCGGGATAGGCAGTGGAAAAACACAGAGAACATATTCCCCCAGCTCATCCTGTCCTGCATGCAGGGACAGCCATGTAACTAGGGCTACGGTGAGATCATCTTCACCCCTGTGCTGCCATCTGAATTGTAGGCCTCTGTCCTGGCATGGGGTGTCCTGATGGCTGAGCAGGTGCCCTAACCCTAGATGGAGAGCAGCCACTGACTCTGGTAGCTAAGGAGAGATCTGTTCCATAGCTATCAGGCCACCTAGCATGGGAGCCATAACCACCCCTCACCCAGGTAGAGGCCAATGGTTCTCCAGGTGCTACCAACATTGCCCCACCCCTAGCTCTGGGTTCACGTGACATTCCCTCCACAAGGAGCAGGACAAAGTGAGGGATCAGGAAGCTGCCTATGGGCTTCAGATGATGGCCAGGCTGGCACTTCAGATGGCCTCACTCTGTCACCACCTTCCCCTGCCTCCATCTTTCCTCCATCATGCCTCTCTACCTCCCACCCATTAACCTTGGAAACCAATGAACTGGGCTCTCATCATTCCTCTCATCTCTTCACCCACCTTGCCATGCTTCCATCCCTCTGTCACTTCCACCCCACACACATCCTACCACCAGCCACCCTGTAGCTTATGAAGATCCCAGAGGAAGCTCTTGGTGAAGGGCTTGTGACCACAAAACAGTCACTATCACCCGCTCCGTCCTGATCCACCACAGAATAAGAACAGCCAAGCAGGCACACACTGCAGCAGAGTTGCTCTGCTGCCACCCTGATTTCTTCATGGCCAGGACTTGGCTCTCCTCAGCCTCTCAGCTCAGTAACCAGAATATTGTGCTTTCACAGAGCCATGGCTTCCAGTCTCCATGGACACAATGACATCAAGGTGATGCCAACTTCCCCATCTCTATATACTTCTAACTATGGGATGGGAGCTGAGGTTCTCTTCTGTGACTCCATCCGCTAAGAGGCTCATGCAGATTTCTATCCTTTGCTCATCATGGTGACTCTTTGGTTAACAAGTCACTGCTGGGCTTCCAGTTCACCACATATAGAACCCATACTCCAACACTTTTCTTAGAAGGACTGATGACTTTTAAATATTCTCTAGTTTTAAATTTCTAGTTCCTTCTCTCTTTCATTTATATATTTCCCTTCCTCACATACTTCCCTTTTTTTACCTTCCTTCTTTCATTCCTGGCCTTGAACTCAAGACCTGGAGCTTTTTCTTAGCTTTTCTTTGCTTAAGTAGCACTCTAGCTCTTGAGCCACAGCTCTACTTCAATCTTTGTTCTTGCTCTAAACTGGGAATAACAGTCTCATGCATTTTCCCTTTGCTGGGTTGGTTTTAAACCACAATACTAAGATCAGGATCCTGAATATGCCTCGGATTACAGGTATTATCTAATCAAAACAAATTCAGGATTTCTTTTTTAGACATAATTAGTTCTTTCAGGTGAGCCACCAGCCACCCATGCAAGAGCATTGCAGGATCCCAGCATTCATCTTTTCTCCAGTCTTATTCCATCCATCTCACAATGGCCATCTAAAACACCCTGCTGCATGCCTGAAGTCGCAAGGAACGTTCTCAACGCCATGAGAAGCCCCCTTAAGCTCTGCCTCAGATATGCCCAGCCCCCATCCCACTTCCACATGAGCATTAGTTTAGGAGAAATTTCCTGAGTACATCATCATCTTTTCCTCACCATTCAAGTTTCATCTTTGCAGTCATTTCTCCCAGACAAAGAGGAACATGATCCATGGTTTGATAGCACCTCCAGCTTCATAGTCCCAGCCACCAACACCCCCCCATTACCCTGCCAGACACCTGAATTCAAGAACAGTGTTTTCACTACCCCTGACTCTTATCAAATGTTTTAACTTATACAGTGCATTAAACTAATTTTACTAAATGGAATAAACACATGGCATCAAGCTTCAGAATCTTTGCACCTGAACTTTTAGTGAATAACAGACACACCAGCATTTCTGTAGCCAACAGAAATCTTAGCTTTGAGATTTCAGCATTCCTGGTATCCAAGTTTGGATGTGCTAACACTGCCCTTAATGGGGCACTTCAATCACACAATCCCACAAAAATCAATGTCATTTGACATTCACTGGTAGGTGGTGCTAGGAAAAAGACTGATGTGCCAATTCCATGCTGGCTTGACCTATGCCATCATCAAACCTGGAGCAAGTGGGGCTCCTCTCTCCATGACACCTTTTGTGTACTACCCCAGGAGGACCTTTACCTTGAGACAAAATTATGAATACTATCTCTACCAGCAAAGATTTCAGTGAGATGTGCCTACATGGATAAAGCTAAAATCTCACTAAAGTGAGGTTGTTGGTAGTGCTGGAGCCTGAACTCAGGGCCTGGGCACTAAGCATTTGTACTCAAGACTAGCCTTTTACCACTTGAGCCCAAACTCCATTCCCAGCTGTTTTTATTTTTGGTAGTAAGAATCTATCAGACTTTCCTGTTCTAGGTGACTTGAAACTTCCATACTCAGATCTCAGCCTCTTGACCAGCCTGGATTAAAAGTGTGGATCAGCCATGCCCCACACCTGAGGACTTCTGCCAGCACATTTTTCCCAAAAATTGGAAGAGGAAGATGAGGGAGGTTTGGGCTCATCCTGCCCTGCATATGACGGAGAGCATCAGCGCCTGAACTTCATTCCCTGTTGTAGGCTCCTGGAGGAAAAGGAAGCAAATAGGCACAGGCTGGCAGCAGATGCCACAGAACAACTTGTGACCAAGACTCCCAGAGCAGACCTCAGAATCGATGACAGAGTTGGATCTACCCAGTAACAGAGGCAGTGGTGAGACCTGAAACTGCGCGTCTGAGCCTTTGCTGCTAGTAAACAGGGCCACCTATGTCTCAATGAGAAAGGTGAGATTTTGGTGGAGAAGGTGAGATTAAACATTATGTATCATGCAAGAAGACAAACTATAAGGGGTCTTTTATTATTCCAAGTGAAATTTTGGATTTCCTCTTCTGTTTCTTTAAAGAATGACATTGGGATATTGATGAATATTGCACTGAATTTGTAGATAGTCCTTATCAAGATTGCCATTTTTACAATATTACTTCTTCCAAACCAGGATCATAGGTTTTTGCATTTCCTCAGTTCTGCGTTAATTTCCTTCTCCAGGGTTTATAGTTCCATCAAAAAGGTGCTTTACATTCTAAGTTAATTCCTAGGTATTTTATTTTCTTTGATAGCAAAATGAGTTGCTATCCTGATTCTTGCCTCATTCCTCTCATTTGTTGGCATATAGGAAGGCAGTTGACATTGAGGGTTAATTTTATACCCTGCTAAATTACCAGTTTTATATCAGCTCAAGCAGCGTCGGAGTAGAGTCTATAGGGTTCTTTAAATACAGAATCATGTCATCTGTAAGGAGAGAAAGTTTCAGTTCCTCTTTCCCTTTTCCTCCTCACTCCAGTTAGAATGGCCAAGATCCAGAAATCTAATAACGTATGGTGGAGGGGATGTGGCCAGGAGGGATCACTACTACACTGCTGGTGGGAGTGCAAACTCGTTCAACCACTATGGAAAGCACTATGGCAGTATCCCAAAAAGATTAAACATAGAGCTCCCCTGTGATCCAGCAATTTCACTACTTGCCAATCGTCCAGATCGGACATACTAAATTCACTAGAACAATAACATTTATCACAGCACTATTTACTATAGCAAAGGTATGGAACCAAACCAGATATGGTATTTTTACACAATGGAATTCTGTGCTTCTGTCATAAAGAATGACATAGACGAATTTGTAAGGAAATAGAAAGACTGTAAAGTTTACAAATTAGTTTCTGTCTCCTCTCTCTCTTTCTCTATCTCTGTAAAATTTAGAAGTTCCTGTTTCTCTCTCTTTCTCTCTGTTTTCTCTCTCTCTCTCTCTCTCTCTCTCTCTCTCTCTCTCTCTCTCTCTCTCTCTCTCTCTCTCTCTCTCTCTCTCTCTTTCTCTCCAGTCCTTAGTCTTGAACTCAGGGCCTGAGCTACTTTTGCTCAAGGTTAGTACTCTACCATTTGAACCACAGTGCTGCTTCTGGCTTGCTCTTTTCACGTAGTATTGAGGAATCTAACCCAGGCCTTCATCCTTAATAGGTTAGCACTCTACCACTAAGCCACACAGTCAGCTTTTAGAGGTTTCTTACAAAGGTTTTCCTACATGCTATTATTTCTTCTGTGAGTGCTCTTAATGCTTGCTGAAGGTTGACATTGTTTAGAAGACTTATCCTAATGCTCCCATATACAGAGATTCTATATATAGCTAAATGTTTTTCATTACTCAGAATTTCTCTATTGTGTATGTTCTGAAATGTACTGAAGACTAACTTCTGATTAAAAGTCATTGCACATTTGTTCTATTCATTAGTTTTCTTTTCTTCTATGGGAATCAGGTTTGTGATGAACACAGAAGTATGCCTTCCAGGTCAAACAATTTCCACATTTGTAATATTCATAAGGTTTTTCTCTCCTATGTGCATTTTATACTTAGTCATGCGTTCATGATGGATTTTTCATATTCTTATATTCATACGATTTTTATCCTGTGTCTGTGTGGTATCATGCAAACTCAACTATGAGTTCTTCAAAAATATTTCCCTTTCATTTTATTCATAGGATTCTATCCTGTGAGTGTTTAGTGATAAATCTTGACTTGTGCCTTCTGGGGAAAAGACTGAATATTTACTACATTCATTAAGGGTTTGATCTTGTGTTGGTTCTGTGACACAAGCTGAGTTTTCTTCCACAGACTAAAAAGTCTTTCTTATTTATTACATTGCTAAGGCTTCTCATATGTGTGAAGTCTCTTATGCTTCCTGAAGGGTGAATACTGCACCAAAGACTTTCAACTTTGGTTATATTCCTGAGGTTTCTAATATGTGTGAATTCTGTTATGCCCCCTGTAATGTGACTTCCATCTGAAGGTCTTACCACATTTGATGCACTCGTACAGTTTCTCTCCTGTGTGTGTTCTCTGATGCAATTTGAGGGAAGACTTCCATTTGAAAGACATTCCACATCGGTTACATTCATAAGGTTTTTCTCCTGTTTGAATTGTCTTATGCATGTTGAGGTTTGGCTTCTGTGTGAAGGACTTTCCACATATGTTACACTCATAAGGTGTTTCTCCTGAGTTTATTCTCTGATGAACATGGAGTTTTACCTTCCATTTGAAAGTCTTTCTGCATTCACTACATGCATAAGTTTTCTCTCCTGTGTGTGTTCTATTATGCCCATCAAGATATGACTTCCACTTGAAGGTCTTTCCACATTTGTTGCACACATCAGGTTTCTCTCCTGTGTGTGTTCTTTGATGCAATTTGAGGGAAGATTTCTGTCTGAAAGACTTTACACATTGGTTACATTCATAAAGTTTCACTCCTGTGTGTGTTCTCTGATGAACACGAAGTTTTCCCTTCCCTTGGAAAGACTTTCCACATTCATTACACTTATAAGATTTCTCTCCTGTGTGTGTTATTTGATGAACTCGAAGGTGTATCTCCTGGGTGAAACTTTTCACATTTGTTACATTCATAAGTTTTCTCTTCTGTGTGTCTTCTCTGGTGCAAAGTGAGGTATGATTTCAGTCTAAAAGTCTTCCCACATTTATCCCATTCATAAGATTTTTCTTCTGGGTGAAATCTCTGATGTGTGCTGAGAGCTGAATTCTGGGCAGAAATTTTATTACATTCCTCATATTCATAAGGTTTGTCTTCTCTTGGAGATCGAGGTTGGAGCGTCAGGTCTGACTTCTCAGAAATTAATTTTCACACTTGATGTACGCATCACATATCTCAGGATATTTGCTCTGAGGTATTGTAAGGCGTATTTCATTACTGAAAGATTTCTCACATTCACTACATGTATGAGGAGTCTCTCCTGTGTACATTTTCGGATGCGTAGTGATGGTCGGTGTTAAGTACAATATTTTTCATCACACAGTACATTTAGCAGTTTTCCTCCCTCCCTGAAGAATTTCTTGGGCAGGGAGAACAGAATTATGATACTGCAGATCTTTTGGACTGTCACAATTACGAATAAGATGCTGTGAATATACGATGGATTTTTTAAGAACAGGAGGCATACGAGATCTATATGCAGCATGCATCTCATCAGGCTTAGGAGACAGAAGCATGTTCTGACACTTAATGAACTCCTCAGTCCTCACCCCTAAGTTGTTACCATTATTACTAATCAGCTCTGGATTATGTGTAGAGCTCAAATTTAAAGTTGTTGCTAATCTCACGTTTTCCTCCACTTCGATACTACTTGAAACTGCTACTTCACAAGGACATTGATGTGGACTTTCCTGGCAGGTCTTGAACACATTTTTCATTACCTGGACATCTAAAATGAGTCATAGAAAAAAAGACACAAACATACATGAGATACAAATATTCCTTACTGTAAAGGTAATGACTTTAGTTTCCCATCCTACGTGTTAGATATTTTAAAATTTAAAAGTGGAAATTGATTTGTGAGAAATATATGCTTTTCTCCCTAACATATTAAGAAAATGATATTTTACAATGACCAAGAATGTTTTTCTGTGTTTTAGTTTTCTTTTTATATCACAGGAAATATTTATTGAAATTACCCAACTATGTATTGCTGTAGTTTTAAGCTGAGTACTACCTATAGTATACCTGCAGCTGTTTGTTTTTTCAAATACTGTTTTGTTTATACATTGAGGAATAGCTGCCTTTCTTTTATGTTTGAGAAATAATCTAAATATTGTGCTGTTTTGCATCTTTTTAAAACTTTCTTTTCTTTTCTTTTCTTTTTTTTTGTAGTTCATAGGCAAGGGCCCTGTCCCTGAACACTGCAGCAGAAGACTATAACCCCTATCCTTGAGCTACAGCCCCACTTCCTGTTTTCTAGAGTTAACTACAGATAAGAGTCTCAGGTCCTGAGTAGCAAATAGGGTTACCTTACTCTGTTTCAATGCTGTTTGCTTATTAACCATTAAGTGAGGAACACGAATTTTTTCTAGATTCAGCGGCCACAAGTTTGGTTTATATGTCTGTTTGCCTTTGTTCCAAGCAAGAACGATTCTTGAGAGTGAGGACTTACACCTATATCCCTTCAGATACAACTTCTCACTAAAGTCTCAATTTAGGTATTTGTGGGAATTTTGAAATTTGTTTCTTTCCATTTGAAGTCTTATAAAAATTCCTTTTTTGGAAGACCAGAATATCTCCAGCTCATTGTCTAGTTAATTTTCTTATGTTGATTGAAACTTTGTTGTTTTTTTTCCTTCCATTCCTGGGTTTGAACTTAGGACCTAACCACTGTCCTTGGGTTTTCTCAAGACTAGAACACTACCAATGAAGTCATTACTTCTGACTTTTTCTATGTATGTGGTAATAAGGAATCAAACCTGTGTCTTTGTGCAAGCACTCTACCACTAGGCTCAATTTCTGGTGGAAAGGTCTGGTTCTGAATACCAGTCTCTTCCTACCAGCAAAAGATATTATCCTTATCAGAGAATAATGCCCTGACTTATTCCTTGTTTGCTCAATCATTTATAGTCTTAGTTTTAAAGAAATGAAATATCATTCATTCTTTATTTCTTCCTTTCCTTCCTTCCCTTTTTCTTCCCTCTTTCTTCTTTTTTTCTTTCTTCATTTCTTTCTTGTTTTGCAGTCATGGGACTTGAATTCTAGAGCTGGCTGTTCTTCCTGAGCTCTTCAGCTCAAGGCTACTGCCCTATGTCTTTAGCCTCAACCCCACTTCTCATTTTCTATTGGTTTATTGGACAGAAGAGTCTAAGGTGTTTTTGTGATAGGTCAGTCTTTGAACCTTGATCCTCAGATCTCAGCCTCCTAAGTAGCTAGGATTACAGGCATGAGCCACGGGCTCATGGATTTCTCATTTTATTTTGTTTCACAGTGATTTCTACAGAGAAATCTAACTTTAACTCTACTGCCACATAGAATTCATTATATCACCCTATGATTCTTGGTGCCGGGGGTTTGGGCTAGCATGCACAAAGACCTGGTTCAGTTCCTTGGTACTACATACAAAGAAAAAGCCAGAAGTGGTGCTATGACTCAAGAAGTAGAGAGCTAGCCTTGAGAAAACCCAAGGACCATGCTCAGGCCCTGAGACCAAGCATAGGATTGGGAAAAGAAAATGATTCTTGATTCATTCACAAAGAATTCCATAGGTTCCACACAAGATTTAGGGTAACTAAGAATATTATTGCTCAGTACATCACAACATGAACTTACCAATGGGGCTCAGGCTCCAACATCAATATGAAGATGCATTCACTCACCTGTGATATTCTTGTCAGAGGAATTTCCTATCCAGAGTTCTGCACAGTGCTCTAGCTTGTCAATTAATACAGGTTTGGGAACACAGGGCCCTGTAAATTAGAAACAGTAGAGAATTATTGCTTATGCTGTGTCATCATTGCTTTAAGTTCGCAGACATCCTACTCACAAGTTATCTATTAAATCTTTTTTCTCATTTCTCACTGGCTCCATGGTTGACTTTTCCCCAGCTCTGGATTCATTTTGTATGGCATAAACTTAGCTGTTTTGCTCAAGGCTAGAAAAATACCAGTTTGAGTCCCAGCTCCACTTTCATGCATAGGTCTTCATGCATGCTAGGCAAGCACTCAACCACAAAGTCAAACTCTTGACACTCCACTAAAATTTTTGACGGGTTACTTGGAGTTATAGAGTTTCATGGCAATTTTTATGCCCTTGCTGGCTTCAAATTAGAATTCTTAGATTTCTTCCTCCTGAATATTTTAAGATTACAGGCATGAAACATTGCACCTAGTGCCAGGTTTCCATTATAAACTCACTGTTTAGTGATTTGTAGATCCTATTTCCAATAATGATATATATTCTATTCTGGATTGTTTATCCACTTACAATTACTGTGTAAGTTTGGAATGTCATCTCCACTAGAGGAAACATAATTTAGAACTGTTGTCAAAGTATCCTGAAGGTATCCTTTAGAATGAGTACAAAATTACCTTAGGTTTTCTTTAGAAAGTAATGATACTTCTCAGGGCTGGAATCTTTCATTTAAATAGTATTGAAAGTTTGATAAACATTCACGTATCTGCAAAATAACAAGGCACTTGGCCTTGCAAGTGAATTTGACTTTTGCTCACCTAAGGACACCAGGTTGCTGTAGGTCTCCAGCATTACATCTCTCTACAGGGTCCTCTGAACATTGTCCAGATGCTGCCACTCCTCCCAGCTGAAATCCACAGCTACATCATCAAATGACACCAGCTTCTGGAATGGTACATTTTCATCAAGTAATTAGTACTGAGTTATAAACACACCATGTCTGGAATTTTATTCTTTTTTTGTTGGAATTTTATTCCTTTACTTAAATGTTTAGACTTACATGAAATATTGACCTGAAAAGCTTAGGGATGATGCCTAGTCTTAGAGTTCAAGTCCCAAGACCCACAAAAAAATAAAAAGGCAAGCCAGGTGTTGGTGGCTCACGCCTGTCATCCTAGCTACTCCGGAGACTGAGAGCTGAGGATCATGGTTCAAAGCCAGCCTGGCACAAAATTCCATGAGACTCTTTCCAATTACCCACCATAAAATGTTTAATGGCTTGTGGCATATCATGGTAGAGCAATTGTGGTATCGACAAAAATAAGTCGGGGGGGGTAGATTTAGGTTATAAATGGAATTATTCCATTGAAAAGGAACTACATTATATGATGACATATGCTGGTACTGTGAGAATATTGCAAAATCTTAGGGTATCAAGTAATAATACTGTAAAGTACACCCAGAATGTTAATGTTCTGTGTCTGGCATAATAATCACTTGGGGAAGAAACTTTTTTTCTTTTTTTTGGCTGGGGGATTTGTAAGACTAGAACTCTGGGCCTGGGCACTGTTTCTGAGCTCTTCAACTCAAGGCTATCACCCTACCTATGAAGCCACAGTGCCATTTCCCATATTCTAGTGGTTAACTGTAGATGAGAGTCTCATAGACTTTCTAATGCCCAGGCTGGCTTTGAACCAAATCTTTAGATATCAGCCTGATATCTGAGTAGCTAGGATTACAGGTAGAAGTCACTGCACCTGGCAAGAAATTGATTTCTTGCTGTTTCATACGACAAATTTACTGTATGTTTTACTTTTTCAAAAAGGCTGAGGATGACCTTTGTTCTGTATATAATGGGAAGAGGGGTAGGGAGCTGTGAGCAGAAGAACTGAGGGGCAATACTCAGGGTAGGACAATAGCCTTAAACTAAAGAGCTCACGGCCCAAGGTCCAAGCCCCATGACTTTCCCCACTACCCAACAAAAAAAGGGAAAAAATTGGAGATTGGAGAGGATTTTCTAAAAAGAATATATAGAAATAGTAGTTCAAATGTAGAAAGAAGTTCAATATTAACTGTCATGAGAAAAATTAAAATTACAATGAAATCATTACTTTAAATATGTTAATATAAATATAGTTTTAAACAAAAAGATCCACATACACACACACAAACACACACACACACGCATACAAAAAAACAACTTTCAAAGTCTATTACTGGGAAGATAGTGAGAAGAAGTAGAACTTTGGAATAGTTCTGCGAGGAATATAAAACAATCAAAAATTGCGTGGAGAGTGCTAAAAAAGTACTAAATATAGAATTACATAGAAATATGGTCCAACACTTCTATTTCTAGATTTGTACCTAACGGAAGAGAAATCAGAGACTAGAACAAATATGTGGAGAATCCATTCACAGCTATTAATTTTAATCAAATGATAGAAATATGCAAAACAATGCATTGAAAAGGAAGAACATTTTACTATATTTTACAGATGAATCTTGATTACAGTAAACTAAAAATACAGCAGTCATAAAGGAAGAGCTAGGGTATGTTTTCCCTTCCAGAGCTTCCAAGGATCAACAAACCCTTAGAGCCAAAAAGCACGATGGTTCCAGAGAATGGAGTAGAGAGGAACAGGAGCTGAATGTTTAATGACTATACATGGAAGATGAAAATTGCTCTAGATGGGTAGAATGAAGAGAGAACTGTACCCTAAACAATGGTTATGTAGCCACACAGGATGGGACACACCTATACTCCCTGATCTTGGGAACCTCAAGAAGGATTTCTAGCCATCCTAGATGCATGGAAAGATCTATCATAAAAACTAATGTGGAGGGGTTGGGAGTTTGGCATAGTTGTAGAGTGCTTGTATGAAGACGAAGGTTCAATTCCGCAGTACCACATACACAGAAAAAAACAGAAGTAGTGCTGTGGCTCAAGTAGAAGATCACTAGGCTTGAGGAAAGCTGAAGGACAGTGCTAAGACCGAGTTCCAGCCAAAGTGCTTGTTTAAAAAAAACAGAAAGCTGAGCATGATGGGGTGGTGGCTCATTTCTATAATCCTAGCTACTCAGGAGGCTGAGATCTGAGGATCAAGGTTTAAAGCCATCCTGGCACAAAAAGACCTGAGACTATTATCTCCAATTTACCTTTAGAAAATGGGAAGTGGGGCTTGGATCCAGGGTAAGGTGGTAGCCTGGAGCTGAAGAGCTCAGGGATAGTGCCCAGGCTGAGTTCAAGATCTATGACCCACCAAAAAAAACAAAAAACAAAAAATAATGTGGAAAAATTTGGATTCTGTGAATTTTATCAGGCATATAAATGTCTTTTTTTGCTGTTGAAATAACAAATTGTTTGGAAACATTTCAAAGTTTTTACCTAGAAATGTACACTACAAATGGAATTAATAACAAACACAAAATATGCAAAAGATACAAATTATCACAATATGGGTATCCTGCTTCTGTATCTTTTCACTGACTCCTGTTCAAATGAGTCACATATTCTGAATCATTTCTTCCAGTCGATATATGCCACACATGTTAGCTTGTACTGAACTTCTTGGGAAATCAAAAGCAAATACTAAGCAAATGTGTGTTAGATTTTGTCAACAGTGATATTTCAAATATAAATCCCTACTCATTGCATTATTTAATATCAATGCCGGAATCTAACTTACACTGGCAGAATCTTCAATCTTTTGAGAATCTTCGAAAGGGTGTGTAAGTATTTAGGATCGTTATGTCTTCCTGGAGGAAAGATCCCTTTAGTAGTATGTAGTAACCTTCTTTGTCTTTTCATACTAATTTTAGTGTGAAGTCTATTGTATCTGATATGAGGATGGCAACTCCAGCCTTTTATGGGAGCAGTTAGCTTGATAGAGTTTATTCCAACTTCTCACTTTCAAAAGATGATTGTTTTTGGGTAAGATGTGTCTCTTGAAGACAGCGGAACGATGGCTCTTGCTTTTTGATCCAACTAGACAGCCTATGCCGTTGAATTGGAGAGTTAAGTCCATTGATATTGAGAGTTAGGATTGAGAGATATTTATTAGTTCCTACCATTTTTAAAAGCTTTTAGTAGGGCCTGTGTCTTAACAGTTCTTGTGGTCCATAGATGGTATGCTGTTTAGGTGCCATTTCTTTCCCTATATTGCATTTATTTTGGTTTTCTATGTATAGAGCATCTTTGAAAATTCTCTGTAGTGTTGGTTTTATTTCGACATATTGTTGCAGCTTTTCCCTGGAACGGTATGTTTTTATTGTTCCCTCAGTTATGAATGAGAGCTTAGCTGGCTACAGTATTCTTGGTTAGTAGTTATTTGATTTAAGAGCATGACATATATGCTTCCAGTCACTTCGTGCTTGCATGGTCTCTGCTGAGAAATCTTGGGTTATTCTGATTGGTTTGCCTTTATAGGTTACTGATCCCTTTTCCCTGGCTGCATTTAGGATCTTTTCTTTCGTTTCTATTGATCCAGTTCGGATCACAATGTGGCGATGGGATGTTCTTTTCTGGTCGGGTCTGTTTGGGGTTCTAAAAGCTTCTCGTATCTGGATGGGCCTGCCCTTCTGGATATTTGGGTAATTCTCTGAGATGATTCCCTGAAGTATATTTCCAATACCATTGACCTCTTTCTCCACGCCCTCCTCAATACCAACTAGCCTTAAATTAGGCTTCCTAATTGCATCTTGGACCTCCTGAAGCACTCTCTCATATTTTCTACATTTGGCTTGACTCATTTTCTGTTCTTTCTCTATAATAACTAAATTATCTTCAGCCCCAGAAATTCTCTCCTCTGCATTGTCTAACCTGCTATCAAAGCTATCTACTTTATTTTTCATCTCTTTTGCTTCTAATTGCTCACTTTTAATGCCTTGCATCTCTTGTTTTAGATCATGTATGGATTTCTTTATCTCCTTGATTTCCTTTTGAGTGGTTAGCTCAGTAGTTTTATTTTCTTTGGACATTTGCTGGAGTTTAGTCACGTTTTTATTTGTGGATTCTATGAATTCATCCATCTTTCTTTGAAAAACCTTTATTATGTCCTCCTTTATGCCTTCTTCTTTTTCACTTATCAGCTTGTTTTTGCTTCCCTCTTGTTCAGCTATGGCTTCCTCCATTATCTCTTTCTTTATATTTTCACATTTTCCATTCATGATGTTTTCAATTGCATTTGTGTAGCAATTGGAAGACTCTCCTCTAGGTTTGCCAGTGACTGCTCCATTGTCTGTTTACATGGGTGGGGGATGTTGTTTCTTGATTTGACATTTTTCTTGAGTTTCTTGTTCTGCCCATTTGAAAATGGAAGCAAGATTACTACTAAATACGATTATAGTTTTTCAGATATAACCAACCTAGACCTCTGTAGCTGGCAGACACTAGATGTTCACAAGTTTTGATTGGTATTATCACTCTTTCTTTTTGTGCACTTACAGACCAGTCTCATACAACCACTGATAAGCGATTTATACCCAAAACAATAAGCCTCTCAATCCAATCTCAATTGTCTTTACGTCCCTCTGAGCCTAGAGAATAATTAACCACCTACATATACAGTATTGCTCAACAGCCATCAATTGTAGATCCATGCAGTATAAGAGTTGAAAGACGAGCAGAGTTCCAGAGATAGAAAAAAAGAATGAGAGAGGTCAGGGGAGATACAAGAGGATTAACGTAGGAGTGTAAGAATATTGTAGTCATGAAGAAAAGGTATAGCATAAGGATAACTGACCTAAGTTGGTAAGTAGGTAGCATATTTGAGTACAAAGTTTGGAAAGTATTAGAATAAAACTTATGTGTTGCTGCACTACTAGCTCTTAGCCCAACCATTGGCCTCACAGTGGACCATGGGATGGATCTGTTTTCCTTTTCTACGTTGAGGGAAAGGGGTATTTAACAAGATGCAGAAGCGAAGATTTCAGAAGCAAATGCTGTGAGTGAATTAGCTCGTAAAACGCATTTTTATTTCCTTTTATCTTTCTGCCAGTCTTGGGGCTGGAATTCAGGGCCTGAGCACTGTTCTCGGGTTTTCTCAAGTCTACCCCTCTGCCACTTGAGCCACAGTGCCACATCTAGATTTTCTATCTATGTGATACTGAGCAATCAAACACAGATCTTCATGGATGTTAGGCAAGCACTCTACCATTATGCCAAACTCTCAAACCTGACCTAGTAATTATAAAGTCATCATCATCATCATATCAAAATGTCCTTTCTCCTACAAAGAATGAACACTTATCTATGTGTGTAATGCTTCTTTTTAATTTCACTAATTCTTCTGTGTTTTTCCCTCTGGCATTTTTTACACATGACAGCAAAGCTAGTCATCAGGAAAAAATTGATTAGGATACAGAAACCTAATAATAACCTAGTAGATTGACGTCAAACATATGTGCAAGATGCCCTGTGTGTTTGACCTAGTGGTAGAGTCCTTGGCTACCACGCAAAAAGACTCAGGTTTGATTCCTCATTACCACATACATAGAAAACGCTGCAAGTGGTGCTGTGGCTCGGTGGGACAGCTAAAGCCTAAAGAAAGCCTAAGAACAATGTTCACACTCTGAGGTCAAGTCCCAAGACTAGCAAAAACAAAAAAAAATTCGAAAAGGGGCAAAATACAGGCAGAGAAGGCACCGTGAAGCAAATGTTTTGTAAAGGATGAGGGCAATATTGACCCTTAAGTTTGGATCTTACCTAAGAAAGGCTCCTTGAGCCTGAGAGCAGACTGGTAGTTGGGCCTAGTGGAAGACATTGGGACTGGACAAAGAAGGTGTGCTGTTTACTACATCCACATGTATATTGTGAGATTGGAGGAGAAATTCAGCCTCCAGTATGTCTTTGGTGAGGTCTTCTGTGAGCAAGGATCTTTGGTCATTGGGCCCTGAAAGGTGACCCTGCCTCCCTCACAATGGAACAGAATATGGAACCCTGGTAACCAAGCCACTGTAACTAACAACCAACTCAAGCCAGCTCACTTGGCCTGTGGCTCAGGAGGAAGAAAGGTGTTGCTGTGCTGTTGCCAAAGTTCAGGGAACTGGAGTCTCAAGCATGGAAGTTGTGGATGTTTACTCGAAGATGTCATGGTAGATCATTGCCAAGCCACAAATCCAGTATAACAGGCCTTTCTCTAAGAAAAAGGCCAGGAAAATCCAGGGCAACCAGATGAGGTATATTTCTAAGAAGAAATGTATTTGACCCCATCATCCTCCGCACACACTACAACTTTCTTTTTTAAAAAATTTTTTATTGTAATTAGTAAAAGTGTTACATGATATTTGCCAGATAGAAGGTGCATTAATTCACATACATTGATATCCTTTCAGATGACTTGGTACCCATTTCCCTCCAACCCCACACCCCCCAGCCGTCTTGGTTTTCCCACCTTCCCTATCAAATTTCAAATATCCAAATACAAATAAATTCAATATATCAGATAACAAAGTGAGATACTATACCAATATGGGATAACCAAGGGGCAGCAGAGGAGATGAGAGACAACATAGTACATTAAGGACAACAATCATTCATTATGTGTCTTTTGTTTCAATATCCTGGAGGTCCTTTCAATTAGCTTCACATTATATGGCCTTATATATGGCCTTTTGCTCTATTGCAAATCTCTGCTAGTAGAGCCCAAGGTTTCTACTGATTATGACAATGATGGAAACCACTGAGCCTAAGTTCCTTTGAGTCTGGCTTACTTCATTTATTATGATTTGTTCTAAGTCTTTCCATTTTCTAACCAGGGGCGCTTTCATTCTTTCTGACAGCCGCATAGAATTCCATTGTGTACAAATACCACAACTTGTTGATCCACTCATCAACTGAGGGACATCTGGGTTGGTTCCATATCTTTGCTATGGTGAATAGTGCTGCAATGAACATTGTTGTGCTAGTGGGTTTAGTATTTCCTTGTTTCTGGATTGTTGGGTAAATGCCAAGTAGTGGAATTGCTGGGTCATAGGGGAGTTCTATGTTTAGCCTTTTGAGGCACTGCCACACTGCTTTCCATAGTGGTTGAACGAGTTTGCACTCCCACCAACAGTGTAGTAGTGATCCCTCCTGGCCACATCCCCTCCAGCATCTGTTGTCATTCGTTTTCCTGATCCTGACTATTCTAACTGGAGTGAGTTGGAATCTTAGAGTTGTTTTGATTTGCATTTCTTTTATGACCAGAGTTGTGGAGCATTTCTTCATGTGTCTATAGGCCATTTTTGTTTCTTCTTCAGAGAAGACTCTCTTTAAGTCTTTGGCCCATTTTTTAATGGGATGGGTGTTACTTTGCAGGTTAGTTTTGGAGTGATTCAATTTTTTGAGTTGGTGATATATTTTAGATATGAGACCTTTGTCCGTTGTTTGGTTGGTGAAGATCTTCTCCCACTCTCTAGGCTTCCTGATTAGTTTACTAGCTATATCCGTTGCCATACAAAAGCTCTGCAGTTTAATGCAGTCCCACTTATCCAGCCTTTCTCTGAGTTGTTGTGATTCTTGGTCCTTATTAAGAATGTTTCGACCTGTGCCAAGGAGGCCTAGTGTATCTCCTATTCCTTCCTGTAAAGCTGTCAGTGTGTCAACTTTTACCTCCAGGTCTTTGATCCATTTGGAGTTAAGTCTAGTGCAAGTTGACAGAGAAGGATCCAACTTTAGTTTTCTGCAGGTGCTTAACCAGTTCTGCCAGCACCACTTGTTGAAGAGGCTATCTTACTTCCATTCTATTTTTTTGGCTCCCCTGTCAAAGATTAGGTCGCCATAGGTCTGTGGTTTAATATCTGGGTCTGCAGTTCTATTCCATTAGACTTCAGACCTGTTCTTGTGCCAGTACCAAGAAGTTTCTTTCCTGATTATTGCCTCGTTCCTCTCACTGTTAGCGTAAAGGAAGGCAGTTGATTTGTGAGGGTTGATTTTATGGCCTGCTACCCTTCCAAAGCTTTGAATCAGCTCAAGGAGCTTGGGAGTAGAGTCTATTGGATCTTTAAATACAGAATCATGTCATCTGCAAAGAGGAATAGTTTTATTTCCTCTTTCCCTACTTGGATCCCCTTTATGCTTGCTTCTTGCCTTATTGCACTCCCTAGAAATTCTAGTACTATGTTAAAAATGAGTGGAGAGAGTGGGCATCCTGAATGCTACTCCTTAGCACTTTTATGCAAAGGTTAGGCCTGTGGCATTTTAAGCACTATTCAACGCTCTGGTTTTTGCTGGTTAATTAGAGGTAAAAATCTTATGGAATTTATTGCATTCCTCTCCCAAAGAGGAAATTATGTGTGAGGACGTATGCTAGTATTTCAGATAGGAGATGGACTTTGGTGTTTGGAACCTGTTGGGCAGAGTGTATCAGCTGGGTTGTGATAACAGAGATGATGTTTCAGACAGGAATATGTTCATCCCAGACAGACTTAATCCAGATCCTTGGATTTCAGGCCTTGAGTAGATAGAATTACAAGTGTGAGCTTCCACCACCACCTGGTTCATTTTGGAAACCTTAATTGCTCCTCATTTGTTCCTTTCCATTTTGGGAAGATTGATCTAAGCTGGCTGATTGTGCATCACTATGAAGTGATTGGCCTCAGCAATTGCAAATATTTGTTTCATCAGCACGGAATGAATGAAGTTGATCTAAACCCAATAGTATTTTCCTTCTGATAAATAGGGAACTTACTTATATCATTTTTCCTTGCCTTTGCTTTCCCAAAGCAAGCAACATGTTTCTTAAAAACTATACTTCATGAGAATATTATAATTAGAAGCTATCTTCTGCACACTTCAGAATAGTCCTTGCATTTATAAACTTATATTACAATATTAGGTAGAAGAATGGTGACTGTTAGTTTCATAACTATTTCATATGTTTTACTCTTTAAGGCTCATTAACTCAAGAAGGGATTAAATACATTTAGATAATAGTAGAACGTAGCTGCTGCTGATTTGATGTGTGTGCAGATGATATACAGATTTATTAGGATTACTCAAAAGTTTTCTTCTAATTTTCAGTAGTAGACTGCTATGCTAACTGGAAGGTGATAGTAATGATGCTGAAATTCTATGAATCAGCTATGAAGCAGAATTTCAGGGGAGAGTATTGCTAGGGACTTAATTTCTAAGACGCATATCAAGAATATTGAACTATAACACCAAATGATGGAGGACTCAGCGTCACATTTTGTTTGTTTTATGCAAGTCCTGGGACTTGAACCCAGGGCCTGGGAACTGTCCTTAAATGTTTTTTTTTGCTTCAGGCTAGTGTTCTACCACTTGATCCACAGCTCCACTTCCAGATTTTTGGTAATGAACTGTAAATCAGAATATCATGCAATTTGTTTGGGCTGGATTCAAACCTGGTTCTGTGTAGATAGGATTCCAAGTGTGAGCGCACAGAGCCTGGCTAGTATTATTCATCATTCAAGTCATGGGACTGCAATTCTGCATCTGGGTCTTGTCACTGAGCTTTTCAGCTCAAGACTACTGCCCTATCCCTTGAGCCATAGGGCCACTTCTGGGTCTGGTGGTTAATTGGAGATAAGAGTCACATGGACTTCAGTGCCCAGGCTGACTTTGAACTGCTGTTCTTGGATCCCAGCCTCTTGAGTGGCTACATTTACAAGTGTGAGCCACCATACCCGGCTAAATTATTTTTTAAGTTAATTTTTTTTGTTAAGTCAATATATAGTTGGCATATGGTTACATAAGTAATGAACACATTTCTTAAGAAAATTGTTATCCCCTCCCTCATTTTTCTCTGTTTTCCTACCCTCAGCCCCCTCTCCACCCAGATTGTTCAGTACATTTCCTTTTAGTGTCTTCCAAGTATCACTGTTCAATTGGTTCACCTTTTTTCCTTTGTTTTTTTTTTACCATTTTATTATACCCTCTCCATTCCCCAAATCACATAAACCTATGTACAAGACACAGGGTACCCGAATTCAACACAGTGACTACAGAGAATAAAACTAAAGGGAAAAGAAGAAAAGAGGTAAAAAGCAAAGAAAATGAAAGAACATCATACAGTACCTTAGAAGCAACAACACTGAAAAAACAAAACATAAAACCTTGGGCTGAAAATGTAGCTTGCCTAGCATGTATGAAACCCTGGATTCCATTCCTCAGCACCACATAAACAAAAACTGGAAGTGCCACTGTGACTCAGCTGGTAGATTTCTAACGTTCAGCACAGAGTGTCTCCAAGTGACAAAAATCTGTCACATTTAAGTCAGGCTTCAAAATTTTGCTAGGAACCAGTTACGTGATTTGGAAGAAAGTCCAGTTTTCAAAAAATCACTAGCCAGGCGCTGGAAGGTCATAATTGTCATTCTACTAGCCAGGGAGAAGGTGATTCAAAGCCTTTGCAAGCAAAAAAACGAAAACAAAAAAAAACTGTAAGATTCTTCTCTCCACTTATCCACCCAAAAACTAAGTGGAGTTGTGGCTAAAACTGGTACAGCATTAGCCTTGAGGAAAAAGAACTAAGAGACCTTGCCCAGGTCCAAAGTTCAAGCTCCCCACCAAGAAAGAAAAAAAAGGAGTCCAGATACCTTAGTTTCAAAAGTATATCTGGATATCTTAGTAGATTTTTCTGATCTTTCCTCATTCATCTCATGGAACCACATAATCTTGATTCTGATCTGACTAAGAGCCTGCATTGTGCTTAATAAATTCATTCCACATATTCCAGTAGAATCTGGACAGCTAACAGCCATTTACCAATGCTTTATTCTACGTTTAGGCCAGTATGTCTTCATACCATCTACACAGTCAGCTATATCATCTTTCCAGAAGTATCATTGAGTGTAGAACACTCAGAACTAAAATAATTGCATAAAGATGTAATAAAACTCCTTGATTCATTAAGAAAATTTCTGTACCACTTAGAGCAAGTACATTAGTGGTATTTACCTCTAGTCACTTTTTTAAAAAAAATTTATTAACATTGAATTTTACATCATATTTCAAATGTCATGTTTAACCAACAAGTATTCAAGAAGGGAATCGCTATACAATCACTGGCACATAAATTTTAGAATATAGTAAAAATTAAACTGAGTCTTTGTATGTCATAGATACAGATACACCCCACTTCCAGAAGCTTCTGAGAGAGGCCTCTATGCATCTGTCCAAAGTAAACGCACCTTAAATTAACTAAATAAATGCTCTAAATAAATCAGTAAGTGAATGCTCTAAATAAAGAACTAAATGCTCATTCCTCTAATCTTAGCCACCCAGCAGGCTGAGCTCTGAAGATCACAGTGGAATGCCAGTCTAGTCAGTAAAAGTCTAAAGGCACTTGTCTTCAATTAGGCAGCAAAAAGCCAGAACTTGACCTATGACTCAAATGGTACAGTGCTAATTTTTGAACACCAAAGGGATGGCATTTAGACCTGGGTTCAGGTTCAAGTGGCAGCACTGGACCACACACCAAAATGTAAATGCTTTCAGGTTCTAACAGGCAAAGCTATCACAATCCCTTCCTGATGGCTCAAAAGTGATTCAGCCCCCAGCTTTTCCTCTGACTCCAGTATTTCACAGGCCTCCGCCATTAGTACTGACACCTCATTTCTTACTGGGAAATGGGATTTCCTTGTATGTCACCTAGGTGAGGGCTGCAGTTGGGAGCCACTTACTCATGCCTGAAATCCAACTTCTCAGTAAGCACACTGTTGAGACTCCAGTAGCTTGTGAGGGAAATGAAATGGCATGGTGTCCCAGTCATAATAAAGTAGTTTGTGCACTTGTATCATGCTTAGCTCCCCTGTGAACACCCCAGTGAACCAAACATGCTCAGAGAGGAGCCAAGTATTCCAAGACTTGGCCAGGAGGGGTGAGCAAACCTGGGTTTGGAGGGGGAACACTCACTTTTTCAAGAGAATTCCCAGCAACTACTACATTGTCCTCCACTATTTGAAATTGTGCAGGAAGTTTCCCACATAAAAGAGATCACCTTTCTGGTAGGCAGGGATCAGCTTTGTCAGCAGCATCTACAACAGGCCTTCCTCCAGGATCCATGGGTTACAAGGCTCATTCAGATTCTGAGCTGACTTACCATCACACTATGTTGGCAAATCAGTGGATATTTCAAACGTAGGAATGGGACCACACTTCACACTGAGGAATTGGAATAGAGTAGATTGGAAATGACACACTCTAATCTCAGTATAGTCATTGAAAGCACACAAGAAGTTTGTAGTGTGTGGGCAGGATGATGGGTTCAAATAGGTTTCCTCTCAATATACCTCATCTGAGTTGCCCTGGAGTTTCCTGGCTTTCTTCCAAGAGAAATGCCTGATATACTGGAATTTTGGCTTGGCACTGATCCAGCATCTACTTCTTCAAGTGAGACATCCATATCTCTCATGCCTGAGATGCGAGCCTCCTGACCTTTGGCAACAGCACAGCAACATCTTTCTGGTTCCTCAGCCACAGGCCAAGGGAGCTGGCTTGAGCTGGTTGTCACATACAGTGGCTTGGTTACCAGGGATCCATATTCTGTTCCATTGTGAGGGAGGTAGGGTCACTTTTCAAGGCCCAATGACCAAAGCTCCTTGCTCACAGAAGACCTCCCCAAAGACATACTAGAGGCTGAATCTCCCTTCCCACCTCACATATGGATGTAGCAAACAGCACACCTTTTTGTTCAAATCCCAAGTCATTAACTAGGCGTAAGTGCTAGCCTGGTCTCTGGCTCAAAGAGCCTTTCTTAGGTAAGATCCAAACTTAACTGTCACTATTCCCCTTACCCTTCACAAGGTATTTTGCTTTACAGTGCCTTCTCAGCTTGCATTTTGCGTCTTGCACATTTTTTTTGCTAGTCCTGGGACTTGACCTCAGAGCCTGACCATTGTTCTTAGGCTTTCTTTAGGCTATAGCTGTCCCACCAAGCCACAGCACCACTTCCAGCGTTTTCTATGTACACGGTACTGCAGAATCAAACCGGAGTCTTTTTGTGTGGTAGTCAAGCACTCTACAAATAGATGAAACACCCAGGCCATCTTGCAAATATTTTTCACTTCAATCTATTAGGACGTTGTTAGGTTTCTGTATCCTAATCTATTTTTCTTCCTAATGAATATCTGTGCTGTCATCTGTAAAAATGCAAGTGGGAAAATCACAGAAGCATTGGTAACATAAAAAAAAGTCTTACAGACATAGGTAAGTGTTCATTCTTTTTAGGAGAAAGGATATTTTGATATGATGATGATGACTATTTATAAAAACTTTATCGGGGTTTAGAATTTGGCCCAGTGTTAGAGTGCTTGCCTAGCATCCATGAAGATCTAGGTTTGAGTCCTTAATATCACACAGATATAAAAATCCATATGGCAATGTGGCTCAAGTGGCAGAGGGCTAGACATGGGAAAAGCCAAGAGCAGTGCTCAGGCCCTGAGTTCAAGCCCCAAGAATGGCAGAAAAAACAAAAGAAAAGACAAGAAAAGAAATGTGCTTTTTACAAGTTATTCACTCACAGCATTTGCCTCTGAATTCTTCGCTTCTGCATCTTGTGATTTATCCCTTTCCCTCAATGTAGACAAGAAAAACAGATTTTATTACTTGCTATACTGTTGTCCAATCTTTGGATATTAATTCAAAATACAATATTGCCTGAGATATTGTTTGTGTGCATGTGTGTGTGTGTATCTGCCAATGTGTGCATGCACACATGTGTACAGGGTTTAGGGCTTACTCATAAGGCCTGTGTGATAACCCTCAGCATCTTTTCCTCAAAGGTATTGGTCTTTCACTTCTAGCTTATTATAGCTAATTGGAGTTGAGAGATTCACTCAATTTCTTGCCCTGTGCATTGGAACCCAGTGCTGGGTTCTCATATTGTTAATTGTAGCTATAGAGAAGGCTGACGTCTGGGGATCCTCGTTAGAATCCAGCCCCTGAAAGAAAGTCACTGATAGAAATCTTTATCTTCAGTTATGCACGAATAAATAAGGCAAAAGTGGAACTGTGGCTCAGTTCCTCTTGTACCAGCCATGAGAAAATTAGTAATTGGCAGCACCTGGTCCCTGAGAGAAATCCTTAGCACTGGTTCAAAAAAAGAAAGAAAATAATGAAAAAAATTAAAACTTGCTGAGGAATCCATAAGGATAAACGTGCCTGTGAATAATCTTGTCATTTCAGATTCCCTCAAGAGCTTATGTCTCTCTATATTTTATCAAGTTTTTTTAAAGATATTTACATATTTTCTATCTTTCTTAAACAGAGATAGCCATCCAAAAAACACAAACACAAACTCTCACACAGTATACCACCCACCCATAAGTGTTTGGCTATGTATCTATGTATAGTCATATGTATTGATCTGTCTCTCTATACTAATATATAAATGCATAAACATATGTATTTAGACAAACAGGAAACATACATAGATAGGTCTCAGGCATTTCCAGATTTTGTGCAAGTCTTCTGAGTGCAACTTACCATTGTATTGTTTGTCAAGATAGAGTCCCTCTAACTTTTGGCCAGCTTCTTGTCCTTTGATACTTTTTTCTGCCGGTCCTGGGTTTTGAACGCTAGGCCTGGATGCTGTCACTGAGCTTGAGCTTCTTGCATTCAGTAGTTTATTGCAGATAAGAGTCTCATGGAGTTTCTGTCCTGGGCTGGCTTTGAATTGTGATCCTCAGATCTCAAACTCCTGAGTAGCTAGGATGACAGTCTTGAGCTACCAGTACCTGGTTCCTTTGCCTCTTTTACCCTTTTTTTGGCCCCACCACAGCCATGGTATCTACCTTCCTATGTTCTCTCCACCTGCCCCCAGACAGGGGTCTGACAGATGCTTGCCACCCACTTATTCATGTCCTCCTCTGTATTGGCTGACAGCTAAGACATGCACTCACTTGTCTGGATGCCAAACACAAAGCCATGTGATTGTTTCTCAGTCTGGAACATCCTATCAGATTTATAGCACCACAGAGGGTCAGGTTGATGCTCCTCCAGGGCTTCTTAAATTGTTCTCATATTAATTCACAACACGTTTCTCATCACTTGTCCAGCTAATTCATGGACTAAACCAGCATTTCCTACAAACGTAGATCCCAATACCATGAGGACACTCAAGGGTGCATTAGGAGTGTGACCTGCAGGTGGATGTGAGCCTGTCTAACTTGGAGGGGATTTCTCCACCACAGGAAATGGAATACAAATTTAGAATCTGCTTTCATGAGGTGACAATCTCTGGCAGATGTTCTTATCAAATGTGGCACTGCCTACTTCCAGCTTAAAACATGGGTTGATGACCCAGCATAACAGCGAATGTATTCACCCAGGCCCAACACATAGGCTGGGACCCTGAACTTTTAGGTAGCATTTGGCTTTGAAGGTCATGAGATCTTAGTCTACAAATGATGAGCCCCCTCCCGTGAGGCATAGCAAACGGAGCCAAAGTGCAACCCAGTTAAGCACCAATTCAAGCTTCCCTTCTTCAGTAGGGTATGGTTTGAAAACTGTGCATAGCTTCTGTTTGAAGCCAGTCCAGAAAGGAAAGTCCATGAAACTCTCATTTCCAGTTAACTGCCAAGAAAAAGCCAAAGATAGAGATGAAGCTCAAGAGAGCTAGAGAGCCATCTGAAAAGAATGGTTACACCCTGCAACATCCTCATTATCTGATCTTGAAACCATCTCTGCGTGCATCCCAGCATGCAGCCAGCATCTGGGGATGACACTGACCCCTGTGCCCATTGGCAATCTGCACTGTCTCTGACATCTGTAATGTGAACCTCATTCTGTTGGGTTTGTGAAGCGGTGTCAACCCTGCAGAAGGAACCAACTGTGCCCTAACTCCCACTGTCCCCTGGGGCCCCTAGCATTCCCCCATCTGCACCCCTCCTGTGACTTCTGATCCTAGGGAGCCCTCCTGCCCTGTCCAACACTCACATGAAGTGCATATTTCTTCTCCTGGGGCAACTTCTCCACAGAGAGTACATGACATGTCCACTCTCCAGGCACGGGGAGATCCTGCCAAAGTAGCAAATCAGTGATAAGGACATAAAGTAATGAATAGAATTTTAGATCCTGATGGTAGACAGTCTGCAAAATCCAAGGGAGAATGGAATTGGAGGGGACCAGGGATCAGGATGTGGGCATGGAGCTTCCCTGCCAAGGGGGTGTGGGAAATCACAGGCTGGGGGATGCACAGGATGATCCATTGGCCCTGTGCAGCTACTGGGTCACTCCCTTCAGCATCTCAGCCTTTGGCTTTGAGCTCTGTGATCGTCAAGATGTGCACAGTCTGTATCTGGCTGGCAGAAGAAAGGACCCTGGGAAGACAATTGTAGACCCTTTGTGAGTGTAGGAAGGGATAGCGTGGACACCCAGTCCAAGAGTAGCTAAAACTGGAGTCGAGGGGAGTGCAAGGAGTGGGTGTGAGGGTTGTGGGCAGTCACAGTCACGGCAGAGGTGGCTCTGTCTGTGGGGTGAGTGCCTCCCTGCAGGCACAGCACTGGAGATATCAGAGATCCACATGAAAAGGAAAAGCTGGAAATGGCACTACGGTAGAGCATCAACCTTGAGCAAAAGAGCTCAGGGACAGTACCCAGGACCTGAGTTCAAGCCTCATGACTGTAAAAGAAAAAGATCCAGGACTATGAGAGGGAACCTGGTACTCTCTTGGTCTAATCAGACACAAGAAGAGGCCGGGATAGGCTGTGGAAAACACAGAGAACATCTTCCCCCAGCTGATCCTGTCCTGCATGCAGGGACAGCCATGTAACTAGGGCTACGGTGAGATCATCTTCACCCCTGTGCTGCCATCTGAATTGTAGGCCTCTGTCCTGATATGGGGTGTCCTGATGGCTGAGCAGGTGCCCTAACCCTAGATGGAGAGCAGCCACTGACTCTGGTAGCTAAGGAGAGATCTGTTCCATAGCTATCAGGCCACCCAGCATGGGAGCCAGAACCACCCCTCACCCAGGTAGAGGTTAGTGGTTCTCCAGGTGCTACTAACATTGCCCCACCCCTAGCTCTGGATACACGTGACATTCCCTCCACAAGGAGCAGGACAAAGTGAGGGATCAGGAAGCTGCCTATGGGCTTCAGATGATTGCCAGGCTGGCACTACAGATGGCCACACTCTGTCACCACCTTCCCCTGCCTCCATCTTTCCTCCATTATGCCTCTCTACCTCCCACCCATTAACCTTGGAAACCAATGAACTGGGCTCTCATCATTCCTCTCATCTCTTCACCCACCTTGCCATGCGTCCATCCCTCTGTCACTTCCACCCCACACACATCCCACCACCAGCCACCCTGTAGCTTATGAGGATCTCAGAGGAAGCTCTTGGTGAAGGGCTTGTGACCACAAAACAGTTACTATCACCTGCTCCGGCCTGATCCCCCACAGAATAAGAACAGCCAAGCAGGCACACACTGCAGCAGTGTTGCTCTGCTGCAACCCTGATTTCTTCATGGCCAGGACTTGGCTCTCCTCAGCCTCTCAGCTCAATAACCAAAACATTGTGCTTTCACAGAGCCATGGCTTCCAGTCTCCATAGACACAATGACATCAAGGAGATGCCAACTTCCCCATCTCTATATACTTCTAACTATGGGATGGGAGCTGAGGTTCTCTTCTGTGACTCCATCCGCTAAGAGGCTCATGCAGATTTCTATCCTTTGCTCATCATGGTGACTCTTTGGTTAACAAGTCACTGCTGGGCTTCCAGTTCACCACAAATAGAACCCATACTCCAACACTTTTCTTAGAAGGACTGATGACTTTTAAATATTCTCTAGTTTTAAATTTCTAGTTCCTTCTCTTTCATTTATATATTTCCGTTCCTCACATACTTCCCTTTTTTTACCTTCCTTCTTTCATTCCTGGCCTTGAACTCAAGACCTGGAGCTTTTTCTTAGCTTTTCTTTGCGCGAGGTAGCATTCTAGCTCTTGAGCCACAGCTCTACTTCAATTTTTGTTCTTGCTCTAAACTGGGAGTAAGAGTCTCATGCATTTTTCCCTTTGCTGGATTGGTTTTAAACCACAATACTAAGATCAGGATCCTGAATATGCCTCGGATTACAGGTATTATCTAATCAAAACAAATTCAGGATTTCTTTTTTAGACATAATTAGTTCTTTCAGGTGAGCCACCAGCCACTCATGCAAGAGCATGGCAGGATCCCAACATTCATCTTTTCTCCACCCTTATTCCATCCATCTGACAATGGCCAGCTAAAACACCCTGCTGCATGCCTGAAGTCGCAAGGAACGTTCTCAACGCCATGAGAAGCCCCCTTAAGCTCTGCCTCAGATATGCCCAGCTCCCATCGCACTTCCACCTGAGCATTTGTTTAGGAGAAATTTCCTGAGTACATCATCATCTTTTACTCACCATTCAAATTTCATCTTTGGAGTCATTTCTCCCAGACAAAGAGGAACATGATCCATGGTTTGATAGCACCTCCAGCTTCATAGTCCCAGCCACCAACACCCCCCCATTACCCTGCCAGACACCTGAATTCAAGAACAATGTTTTCACTACCCCTGACACTTATCAAATGTTTTAACTTATACAGTGCATTAAAATAATTTTACTAAATGGAATAAACACATGGCATCAAGCTTCAGAATCTTTGCACCTGAACTTTTAGTGAATAACAGACACACCAGCATTTCTGTAGCCAACAGAAATCTTAGCTTTGAGATTTCAGCATTCCTGGTATCCAAGTTTGGATGTGCTAACACTGCTCTTAATGGGGCACTTCAATCACACAATCCCACAAAAATCAATGTCATTTGACATTCACTGGTAGGTGGTGCTAGGAAAAAGACTGATGTGCCTACTCCATGCTGGCTTGACCTATGCCATCTTCAAACCTGGAGCAAGTGGGGCTCCTCTCTCCATGACACCTTTCGTGTACTACCCCAGGAGGACTTTACCTTGAGACAAAATTATGAAGACTATCTCTACCAGCAAAGATTCCAGTGAGATGTGCCTACATGGATAAAGCTAAAATCTCACTAAAGTGAGGTTGTTGGCAATGCTGGAGTCTGAACTCAGGGCCTGTTCACTAAGGATTTGTACTCAAGAATAGCCCTTTACCACTTAAGCCCAAACTCCATTCCCAGCTGTTTTTATGTTTGGTAGTAAGAATCTATCAGATTTTCCTGTTCTAGGTGACTTCGAACTTCCATACTCAGATCTCAGCCTCCTGACCAACCTAGATTAAAAATGTGGATCAGCCATGCCCCACACCTGAGGACTTCTGCCAGCACATTTTTTCCCAAAAATTGGAAGAGGAAGATGAGAGAGGGTTGGGCTCATCCTGCACTGCATATGAAGGAGAGAATCAGCGCCTGAACTTCATTCCCTGTTGTAGGCTCCTGGAGGAAAAGGAAGCAAATAGGCACAGGCTGGCAGCAGATGCCACAGAACAACTTGTGACCAAGACTCCCAGAGCAGACCTCAGAATCTATGACAGAGTTGGATCTACCCAGTAACAGAGGCAGTGGTGAGACCTGAAACTGCGCGTTTGAGCCTTTGCTGCTAGTAAACAGGGCCACCTATGTCTCAATGAGAAAGGTGAGATTTTGGTGAAGAAGGTGAGATTAAACCTTATGTATCATGCAAGAAGACAGACTATAAGGGGTCTTTTATTATTCCAAGTGAAATTTTGGATTTCCTCTTCTGTTTCTTTAAAGAATGACATTGGGATATTGATGAATATTGCACTGAATTTGTAGATAGTCCTTATCAAGATTGCCATTTTTACAATGTTACTTCTTCCAAACCAGGAGCATAAGTTTTTGCATTTCCTCAGTTCTGCGTTAATTTCCTTCTCCAGGGTTTATAGTTCCATCAAAAAGCTGCTTTACCTTCTAAGTTAATTCCTAGGTATTTTATTTTCTTTGATAGCAAAATGAGTTGCTATCCTGATTCTTGCCTCATTCCTCTCATTTGTTGGCATATAGGAAGGCAGTTGACATTGAGGGTTAATTTTATACCCTGCTACCTTATCAAAGTTTTATATCAGCTCAAGCAGCTTCGGAGTAGAGTCTATAGGGTTCTTTAAATACAAAATCATGTCATCTGTAAGGAGAGAAAGTTTCAGTTCCTCTTTCCCTTTTCCTCCTCACTCCAGTTAGAATGGCCAAGATCCAGAAATCTAATAGCGTATGGTGGAGGGGATGTGGCCAGGAGGGATCACTACTACACTGCTGGTGGGAGTGCAAACTCGTTCAACCACTATGGAAAGCACTATGGCAGTATCCCAAAAAGACTAAACATAGAGCTCCCCTGTGATCTAGCAATTTCACTACTTGCCAATAGTCCAGATAGGACATACTAAATTCACTAGAACAATAACATTTATCACAGCACTATTTACTATAGCAAAGGTATGGAACCAACCCAGATGCCCGTCAGTTGATGAGTAGATCAAATATGGTACTTTTACACAATGGAATTCTGTGCTTCTGTCAGAAAGAATGACATAGACGAATTTGTAAGGAAATAGAAAGACTGTAAAGTTTAGAAATTAGTTTCTGTCTCCTTCTCTCTCTCCTTCTCTATCTCTGTAAAATTTAGAAATTCCTGTTTATCTCTCTTTCTCTCTCTTTTCTCTCTCATTCTCTCTCTCTCTCTCTCTCTCTCTCTCTCTCTCTCTCTCTCTCTCTCTCTCTCTCTCTCTCTCTCTCTCTCTCTCTCTCCAGTCCTTAGTCTTGAACTCAGGGCCTGAGCTACTTTGGCTCAAGGTTAGCACTCTACCATTTGAACCACAGTGCTGCTTCTGGCTTGCTCTTTTCACGTAGTATTGAGGAATCTAACCCAGGCCTTCATCCTTGATAGGTTAGCACTCTACCACTAAGCCACACAGTCAGCTTTTAGAGGTTTCTGACAAAGGTTTTCCTACATGCTATTATTTCTTCTGTGAGTGCTCTTAATGCTTGCTGAAGGTTGACATTGTTTAGAAGACTTACCCTAATGCTCCCATATAAAGAGATTCTATATATAGCTAAATGTTTTTCATTACTCAGAATTTCTCTATTGTGTATGTTCTGAAATGTACTGAAGACTGACTTCTTAATAAAAATCATTGCACATTTGTTCTATTCATTAGTTTTCTTTTCTTCTATGGGAATCAGGTTTGTGATGAACACAGAAGTATGCCTTCCAGGTCAAACACTTTCCACCTTTGTAATATTCATAAGTTTTTTCTCTACTATGTGCATTTTATACTTAGTCATGCGTTCATGATGGATTTTTTATATTCTTATATTCATACGATTTTTATCCTGTGTCTGTGTGGTATCATGCAAACTCAACTATGAGTTCTTCAAAAAAATTTCCCTTTCATTTTATTCATCGGATTCTATCCTGTGGGTGTTTAGTGATAAATCTTGACTTGTGCCTTCTGGGGAAAAGACTGAACATTTGCTACGTTCATTAAGGGTTTTATCTTGTGTTGGTTCTGTGACACAAGCTGAGTTTTCTTCCACAGACTAAAAAGTCTTTCCTATTTATTACATTGCTAAGGCTTCTCATATGTGTGAACTCTCTTACGCTTCCTGAAGGGTGAATACTGCATGAAAGACTTTCAACTTTGGTTATATTCCTAAGGTTTCTAATATGTGTGAATTCTGTTATGCCTCCTGTAATGTGACTTCCATCTGAAGGTCTTACCACATTTGATGCACTCGTACTGTTTCTCTCCTGTGTGTGTTCTCTGATGCAATTTGAGGGAAGAATTCCATTTGAAAGACATTCCACATTGGTTACATTCATAAGGTTTTTCTCCTGTTTGAATTGTCTTATGCATGTTGAGGTTTGGCTTCTGTGTGAAGGAGTTTCCACATATGTTACACTCATAAGTTGTTTCTCCTGAGTATATTCTCTGATGAACATGGAGTTTCACCTTCCGTTTGGAAGACTTTCCACATTAATTACACTTATAAGATTTCTCTCCTGTGTGTGTTATTTGATGAACTCGAAGGTGTATCTTCTGGGTGAAAGACTTTTCACATTTGTTACATTCATAAGTTTTCTCTTCTGTGTGTTTTCTCTGGTGCAAAGTGAGGTATGATTTCAGTCTAAAAGTCTTCCCACATTTTATCCCATTTATAAGATTTTTCTTCTGTGTGAGATCTCTGATGTGTGCTGAGAGCTGAATTCTGGGCAGAAACTTTATTACGTTCCTCATATTCATAAGGTTTGTCTTCTCTTGGAGATCGAGGTTGGAGCGTCAGGTCTGACTTCTCAGAAATTAATTTTCACACTTGATGTACGCATCACATATCTCAGGATATTTGCTCTGAGGTATTGTAAGGCGTATTTCATTACTGAAAGATTTCTCACATTCACTACATGTATGAGGAGTCTCTCCTGTGTACATTTTCGGATGCGTAGTGATGGTCGGTGTGAAGTACAATATTTTTCATCACACAGTACATTTAGCAGTTTTCCTCCCTCCCTGAAGAATTTCTTGGGCAGGGAGAACAGAATTATGATACTGCAGATCTTTTGGACTGTCACAATCATGAATAAAATGCTCTGAATATCCGATGGATTTTTTAAGAACAGGAGACATACGAGATCTATATGCAGCATGCATCTCATCAGGCTTAGGAGACAGAAGCATGTTCTGACACTTAATGAACTCCTCAGTCCTCACCCCGAAGTTATTACCGTTATTACTAATCAGCTCTGGATTATGTGTAGAGCTCAAATTTAAAGTTGTTGCTAATCTCACGTTTTCCTCCACTTCGATAATACTTGCAACTGCTACTTCACAAAGACATTCATGTGGACTTTCCTGGCAGGTCTTGAACACATTTTCCATTACCTGGACATCTAAAATGAGTCATAGAAAAAAAGACACAAACATACATGAGATACAAATATTCCTTACTGTAATGGTAATGACTTTACTTTCCCATCCTACGTGTTAGATATTTTAAAATATAAAAGTGGAAATTGATTTGTGAGAAATATATGCTTTTCTCCCCAACATATTAAGAAAATGATATTTTACAATGACCAATAATGTTTTTCTGTGTTTTAGTTCTCTTTTTATATCACAGGAAATATTTATTGAAATTACCCAACTATGTATTGCTACAGTTTTAAGCTGAGTACTACCTATAGTATAACTGCAGGTGTTTTTTTTCAAATACTCTTTTCTTTATACATTGAGGAATAGCTGCCTTTCTTTTATTTTTGAGAAATAATCTAAATATTGTGCTGTTTTGCATCATTTTAAACCTTTCTTTTCTTTTCTTTTCTTTTTTTTTGTAGTTCATAGGCCTCGGCCCTGTCCCTGAACACTTCAGCAGAAGACTATAACCCCTATCCTTGAGCTACAGCCCCACTTCCTGTTTTCTAGAGTTAACTACAGATAAGAGTCTCAAGTCCTGAGTAGCAGATAGGATTACCTTACCCAGTTTCAATGCTGTTTGCTTATTAACCATTAAGTGAGGAACACGAATTTTTTCTAGATTCAGCGGCCACAAGTTTGGTTTATATGTCTGTTTGCCTTTGATCCAAGCAAGAACGATTCTTGAGAGTAAGGACTTACACTTATATCAATTCAGTTACAACTTCTCACTAAAGTCTCAATTTAGGTATTTGTGGGAATTTTGAAATTTGTTTCTTTCCATTTGAAGTCTTATAAAAATTCCTTTTCTAACACTCCTGTCCCTCAGAACCATGGAAGGCCAGAAAATCTCCAGCTCATTGTCTAGTTAATTTTCTTATGTTGATTGAAACTTTGTTGTTTTTTTTTCCTTCCATTCCTGGGTTTGAACTTAGGATCTAACCACTTTCCTTGGGTTTTCTCAAGACTAGAACCCTACCAATGAAGTCATTACTTCTGGCTTTTTCTATGTATGTGGTAATAAAGAATCAAACCTGTGTCTTTGTGCATGCTAGGCAAGCACTGTACCACTAGGCTCAATTTCTGGTGGAAAGGTCTGCTTATGAATACCAGTCTCTTCCTACCAGCAAAAAGATATTATCCTTATCAGAGAATAATGCCCTGACTTATTGCTTGTTTGCTCAATCATTTATCGTCTTAGTTTTAAAGAAATGAAATTTCTTTCTTTCTTTCTTTCTTTCTTTCTTTCTTTCTTTCTTTCTTTCTTTCTTTCTTCCTTCCTTCCTCCCTTCCTTCCTTCCTTCCTTCCTTCCTTCCTTCCTTCCCTCTTTCTTCCCTCATATTTCTTTCTTTCTTTCTTTCTTTCTTTCTTTTTTCCTTCCTTCCTTCCTTTCCTTCCTTCCCTCTTTCTTCCCTCTTCTTTCTTTCTTTCTTTCTTTCTTTCTTTCTTTCTTTCTTTCTTCCTTTCTTTCTTGTTTTGCAGTCATGGGACTTGAATTCTAGACCTGGCTGCTCTTCCTGAGCTCTTCAGCTCAAGGCTACTGCCCTATGTCTTTAGCCTCAACCTCACTTCTCATTTTCTATTGGTTCATTGGAGAGAAGAGTCTAAGGTGTTTTGTGATAGGTCAGTCTTTGAACCTTGATCCTCAGATCTCAGCCTCCTAAGTAGCTAGGATTACAGGCATGAGCCATGGGCTCATGGATTTCTCATTTTATTTTGTTTCACAGTAATTTCTACAGAGAAATCTAACTTTAACTCTACTGCCACATAGAATTCATTATATCACCCTATGATTCTTGGTGCCGGGGGTTTGGGCTAGCATGCACAAAGACCTGGTTCAGTTCCTTGGTACTACATACAAAGAAAAAGCCAGAAGTGGTGCTATGACTCAAGAAGTAGAGAGCTAGCCTTGAGAAAACCCAAGGACCATGCTCAGGCCCTGAGACCAACCATAGGATTGGGAAAAGAAAATGATTCTTGATTCATTCACAAAGAATTCCATAGGTTCCACACAGGATTTAGGGTAACTAAGAATATTATTGCTCAGTACATCACAACATGAACTTACCAATGGGGCTCAGGCTCCAACATCAATATGAAGATGCATTCACTCACCTGTGATATTCTTGTCAGAGGAATTTCCTATCCAGAGTTCTGCACAGTGCTCTAGCTTGTCAATTAATACAGGTTTGGGAACACAGGGCCCTGTAAATTAGAAACAGTAGAGAATTATTGCTTATGCTGTGTCATCATTGCTTTAAGTTCGCAGACATCCTACTCAAAAGTTATCTATTAAAATTTTTTCTCATTTCTCACTGGCTCCATGGTTGACTTTTCCCCAGCTCTGGATTCATTTTGTATGGCATAAACTTAGCTGTCTTGCTCAAGGCTAGAAAAATACCAGTTTGAGTCCCAGCTCCACTTACATACATAGGTCTTCATAAATGCTAGGCAAGCACTCAACCACAAAGTCAAACTCTTGACACTCCACTAACATTTTTGAGGGGTTACTGGGAGTTATAGAGTTTCATGGCAATTTTTATGCCATTGCTGTCTTCAAATTACAATTCTTAGATTTCTTCCTCCCGATTATTTTAAGATTACAGGCATGAAACATTGCACCTAGTGCCAGGTTTCCATTATAAACTCACTGTTTAGTGATTTGTAGATCCTATTTCCAATAATGATATATATTCTATTCTGGATTGTTTATCCACTTACAATTACGGTGTAATTTTGGAATGTCGTCTCCACTAGAGGAAACATAATTTAGAACTGTTGGCAAAGTATCCTGAAGGTATCCTGAAGAATGAGTACAAAATTACCTTAGGTTTTCTTTAGAAAGTAATGATACTTCTCAGGGCCTGGAATCTTTCATTTAAATAGTATTGAAAGTTTGATAAACATTCACGTATCTGCAAAATAACAAGGCACTTGGACTTGCAAGTGAATTTGCTCACCTAAGGACACCAGGTTGCTCTAGGTCTCCAGCGTTACATCTGTGTACAGGGTCCTCTGAGCATTGTCCAGATACTGCCACTCCTCCCAGCTGAAATCCACAGCTACATCATCAAATGACACCAGCTTCTGGAATGGCACATTTTCATCAAGTAATTAGCACTGAGTTATAAACACACCATGTCTGGAATTTTATTCTTTTTTGTTGGAATTTTATTCCTTTACTTAAATGTTTAGATTTACATGAACTATTGACCTGAAAAGCTTAGGGATGGTGCCTAGGCCCAGAGTTCAAGTCCCAAGACCCACAAAAAAATAAAAAGGCAAGCCAGGTGTTGGTGGCTCACGCCTGTCATCCTAGCTACTCAGGAGACTGAGATCTGAGGACCATGGTTCAAAGCCAGCCTGGCACAAAATTCCATGAGACTCCTTTCCAATTACCCACCATAAAATGTTTAATGGCTTGTGGCATATCATGGTAGAGCAATTGTGGTATCGACAAAAATAAGTCAGGGGAGTAGATTTAGGTTATATATGGAATTATTCCATTGAAAAGGAACTACGTTATATGATGACATATGCTGGTACTGTGAGAATATTGCAAAATCTTAGGGTATCAAGTAATAATACTGTGAAGTACACCCAGAATGTTAATGTTCTCTGTCTGGCATAATAGTCACTTGGGGAAGAAAGTTTTTTATCTTTTTTGGCTCTTGGATTTGTAAGGCTTGAACACTGGGCCTGGGCACTGTTCCTGAGCTCTTCAACTCAAGGCTATCACCCTACCTATGAAGCCACAGTGCCATTTCCCATATTCTAGTGGTTAACTGTAGATGAGAGTCTCATAGACTTTCTAATGCCCAGGATGGCTTTGAACCAAATCTTTAGATATCAGCCTGATATCTGAGTAGCTAGGATTACAGGTAGAAGTCACTGCATCTGGCAAGAAATTTATTTCTTGCTGTTTTATACTACAAATTTACTGAATGTTTTACTTTTTCAAAAAGACTGAGGATGACCTTTGTTCTATATATAATGGGAAGAGGGGTAGGGAGATGTGAGCAGAAGAACTGAGGGGCAATACTCAGGGTGGGACAATAGCCTTAAACTAAAGAGCTCACGGCCCAAGGTCCAAGCTCCATGACTTTCCCCACACCCCACTAAAAAAGGGAAAAAATTGGAGATTGGAGATGATTTTCTAAAAAGAATATATAGAAATAGTAGTTCAAATGTAGAAAGAAGTTCAATATTAACAGTCGTGAGAAAAATTAAAATTACTATGAAATCATTACTTTAAATATGTTAATATAAATATAGTTTTAAAAAAAAGATCCACATACACACACACACAAACACACACACACACACACGCATCAAAAAAACCACATTCAAAGTCTAACTATTACTGGGAAGGTAGTGAGAAGAAGTAGAACTTTGGAATAGTTCTGCAAGGAATATAAAAAAATCAAAAATTGCGTGGAGAGTGCTAAAAAAGTACTAAATATAGAATTACAGAGAAATATGGTCCAACACTTCTATTTCTAGATTTGTAACTAACGGAAGAGAAAGCAGAGACTAGAACAAATATGTGGAGAATCCATTCACAACTATTAATAATAATCAAGAGATAGAAATATGCAAAACAATGCATTGAAAAGGAAGAACATTTTACTATATTTTACAGATGAATCTTGATTACAGTAAACTAAAAATACAGCAGTCATAAAGGAAGAGCTAAGGTATGTTTTCCCTTCCAGAGCTTCCAAGGATCAACAAACCCTTAGACCCAAAAAGCACGATGGTTCCAGAGAATGGAGTAGAGAGGAACGGGAGCTGAATGTTTAATGATTATACATGGAAGATGAAAATTGCTCTAGATGGGTAGAATGAAGAGAGAACTGTACCCTAAACAATGATTATGTAGCCACACAGGATGGGACACACCTATACTCCCTGTTCTTGGGAAACTCAAGAAGGATTTCTAGCCATCCTAGATGCATGGAAAGATCTATCATAAAAACTAATGTGGAGGGGCTGGGAGTTTGGCATAGTTGTAGAGTGCTTGTATGAAGACGAAGGTTCAATTCCGCAGTACCACGTACACAGAAAAAACCAGAAGTAGTGCTGTGGCTCAAGCAGAAGATCACTAGGCTTGAGGAAAGCTGAAGGACAGTGCTCAGACCGAGTTCCAGCTAAAGGGCTTGTTTAAAAAAAACCAGAAAGCTGAGCATGATGGGGTGGTGGCTCACTTCTATAATCCTAGCTACTCAGGAGGCTGAGATCTGAGGATCAAGGTTTAAAGCCATCCTGGCACAAAAAGACCTGAGACTCTTTTCTCCAGTTTACCTTTAGAAAATGGGAAGTGCGGCTTGGCTCCAGGGTAAGGTGGTAGCCTGAAGCTGAAGAGCTCAGGGATTGTGCACAGGCTGAGTTCAAGATCTATGACCCACCAAAAAAAAACAAAAAACAAAAAATAATGTGGAAAAATTTGGATTCTGTGAATTTTATCAGGCATATAAATGTCTTTTATGGCTGTTGAAATAACAAATTGTTTGGAAACATTTTTAAAGTTTTTACCTAGAAATGTACACTACAAATGGAATTAATAACAAACACAAAATATGCAAAAGATACAAATTATCACAATATAGGTATCCTGCTTCTGTATCTTTTCACTGACTCCTGTTCAAATGAGTCACATATTCTGAATCATTTCTCCCAGTCGATATATGCCACACATGTTAGCTTGTACTGAACTTCTTGGGAAATCAAAAGCAAATACTAAGCAAATATGTGTTAGATTTTGTCAACAGTGACATTTCAAATATAAATCCCTACTCATTGCATTATTTAATATCAATGCCGGAATCTAACTTACACTGGCAGAATCTTCAATCTTTTGAGAATCTTCAAAAGGGTGTGTAAATATTTAGGATCGTTATGTCTTCCTGGAGGAAAGATCCCTTTAGTAGTATGTAGTCACCTTCTTTGTCTTTTCTTACTAATTTTAGTGTGAAGTCTATTGTATCTGATATGAGGATGGCAACTCCAGCCTGTTTATGGGGGCAGTTAGCTTGATAGAGTTTACTCCAACCTTTCACTTTAAAAAGATGATTGTTTTTGGGCAAGATGTGTCTCTTGAAGACAGCAGAACGATGGCTCTTGCTTTTTGATCCAACTAGACAGCCTATGCCGTTTAATTGGAGAGTTAAGTCCATTGATATTGAGAGTTAGGATTGAGAGATATTTATTAGTTCCTACCATTCTTAAAAGCTTTTAGTAGGGCCTGTGTCATGACAGTTCTTGTGGTCCTTAGATGGTATGCTGTTTAGGTGCCATTTCTTTCCCTATATTGCATTTATTTTGGTTTTCTATGTATAGAGCATCTTTGAGAATTCTCTGTAGTGTTGGTTTTGTTTCGACATATTGTTGCAGCTTTTCCCTGGAATGGAATGTTTTTATTGTTCCCTCAGTTATGAATGAGAGCTTAGCTGGCTACAGTATTCTTGGTTGGTAGTTATTTAAGGGCATGATATATATGCTTCCAGTCACTTCGTGCTTGCATGGTCTCTGCTGAGAAATCTGGGGTTATTCTGATTGGTTTGCCTTTATAGGATACTGATCCCTTTTCTCTGGCTGCCTTTAGGATCTTTTCTTTCGTTTCTATTGATCCAGTTCGGATCACAATTTGGCGGTGGGATGTTCTTTTCAGGCCAGGTCTGTTTGGGGTTCTAAAAGCTTCTCGTATCTGGATGGGCCTGCCCTTCTGGATATTTGGGAAATTCTCTGAGATGATTCCCTGAAATATATTTCCAATACCATTGACCTCTTTCTCCACGCCCTCCTCAATACCAACTAGCCTTAAATTAGGCTTCCTAATTGTATCTTGGACCTCCTGAAGCGCTCTCTCATAGTTCCTAGATTTGGATTGACTCATTATCTGTTCTTTCTCTATAATACCTAAATTATCTTCAGCCCCGTAAATTCTCTCCTCTGCATTCTCTTAGCTGCTATAAAAACTATCTACTTTATTTTTCATCTCCCTTGCTTCTAATTGCTCACTTTTGTTGACTTGCATCTCTTGTTTTAGATCATGTATGGATTTCTTTATCTCCTTGATTTCCTTTTGAGTGGTTAGCTCAGTAGCTTTATTTTCTTTGGACATTTGCTGGAGTTTGGTCATGTTTTTATTTGTGGATTCTATGAATTCATCCATCTTTCTTTGAGAAACCTTTATTATGGCCTCCTTTATGGCTTCTTCTTTTTCACTTATCACCTTGTTTATGCTTTCCTCTTGTTCAGCTATGGCTTCCTCCATTATCTCTTTCTTTATCTTTTCACATTTTCCATTAATGATGTTTATCAATTACATTTGTGTAGCACTTGGAAGACTCTCCTCTAGGTTTGCCAGTGACTGTTCCATTGTCTGTTTACATTGGGTGGGGGATGTTGTTTCTTGATTTGACACTTTCCTTGAGTTTCTTGTTCTGCCCATTTGAAAATGGGAGCAAGATTACTACTAAATACGATTATAGTTTTTCAGATATAACCAACCTAGACTTATGTAGCTGGCAGACACTAGATGTTCACAAGTTTTGATTGGTATTATCACTCTTTCTTTTTGTGCACTTACAGACCAGTCTAATACAACCACTGATAAGCGATTTATACCCAAAACAATAAGCCTCTCAATCCAGTCTCTATTGTCTTTAAGTCCCTCTGAGCCTAGAGAATAATTAACCACCTACATATACAATATTGCTCAACAGCCATCAAGTGTAGATCCGTGCAGTATAAGGGTTGAAAGACGAGCAGAGGTCCAGAGATAGAAAAAAAGAATGAGAGAGGTCAGGGAGGTACAAGAGGATTAACGTAGGAGTGTAAGAATATTGTAGTCATGAAGAAAAGGTATAGCATAAGGATAACTGACCTAAGTTGGTAAGTAGGTAGCATATTTGAGTCCAAAGTTTGGAAAATATTAGAATAAAACTTATGTGTTGCTGCACGACTAGCTCTTAGCCCAACTAGTGGCCTCACAGTGGACCATGGGATGGATGTGTTTTTCTTGTCTACGTTGAGGGAAAGGGGTATTTCACAAGATGCAGAAGCAGAGATTTCAGAAGCCAATGCTGTGAGTGAATTAGCTCGTAAACAGCATTTTTATTTACATTTATCTTTCTGCCAGTCTTGGGGCTTGAATTCAGGGCCTGAGCACTGTCCTCGGGTTTTCTCAAGTCTAGCCCTCTGCCACTTGAGCCACAGTGCCACATCTAGATTTTCTATCTATGTGATACTGAGCAATCAAACCCAGATCTTCATGGATGCTAGGCAAGCACTCTACCACTATGCCAAACTCTCAACCCTGACATAGTAATTATAAAGTCATCATCATCATATCAAAATATCCTTTCTCCTACAAAGAATGAACACTTATCTATGTGTGTAATGCTTTTTTTTAAATTTCACTAATTCTTCTGTGTTTTTCCCTCTTGCATTTTTTACACATGACAGCAAAGCTAATCTTCAGGAAAAAATAGATTAGGATACAGAAACCTAATAATATCCTAGTAGATTGACGTCAAAAATATGTGCAAGATGCCCTGTGTGTTTGACCTAGTGGTAGAGTCCTTGGCTACCACGCAAAAAGACTCAGGTTTGATTCCTCATTACCACATACATAGAAAACGCTGCAAGTGGTGCTGTGGCTCGGTGGGACAGCTAAAGCCTAAAGAAAGCCCAAGAACAATGTTCACACTCTGAGGTCAAGTCAAAAGACCAGCAAAAATAAAAAAAATTCGACAAAGGGCAAAATGCAGGCAGAGAAGGCACTGTGAAGCAAATGTTTTGTAAAGGATGAGGGCAATATTGACCCTTAAGTTTGGATCTTACCTAAGAAAGGCTCCTTGAGCGTGAGACCAGACAGGTAGTGGGGCCTAGTGGAAGATATTGGGAATGGACAAATAAGGTGTGATGTTTACTACATCCACATGTATATTGTGAGATTGGAGGAGAGATTCAGCCTGCAGTATGTCTTTGGTGAGGTCTTCTGTGAGCAAGGATCTTTGGTCATTGGGCCCTGAAAGGTGACCCTGCCTCTCTCACAATGGAACAGAATATGGAACCCTGGTAACCAAGCCACTGTAACTAACAACCAACTAAGCCAGCTCACTTGGCCTGTGGCTCAGGAGGAAGGAAGATGTTGCTGTGCTGTTGCCAAAGGTCAGGAAACTCGAGTCTCAGGCATGGAAGTTGTGGATGTCTTACTCGAAGATGTACATGCTAGATCATTGCCAAGCCACAAATCCAGTATAACAGGCCTTTCTCTAAGAAGAAGGCCAGGAAGATCCAGGGCAACCAGATGAGGTATATTTCTAAGAAGAAATGTATTTGACCCATCATCGTTCCCACACACTACAACTTTCTTTTTTTAAATTATTTTTATTGTAATCATTAAAAGATTTACATGATATTTGCCAGATACAAGGTGCATTAATTCACATACATTCATACCCTATCACACGTCTTGGTATCCATTTCCCTCCAACCCCACACCCCCCACCCGTCTTGGTTTCCCCCCTTCCGTATCAAATTTCAAATATCTAAATACAAATAAATTCAATATATCAGATAACAAAGTGAGATACTATACCAATATGGGATAACCAAGGGACAGCAAAGGAGATGAGAGACAACATAGTACATTAAGGACAACAATCATTCATTATGTGGCTTTTGTTTCAATATCCTGGAGGTCCTTTCAATTAGCTTCACATTATATGGCCTTTTGCTCTATGACAAATCTCTGCTAGTAGAGTCCAAGATTTCTACTGATTATGACGAATGAGGGAAACCACTGAGCCTAAGTTCCTTTGAGTCTGGCTTACTTCACTTAATATGATTTGTTCTAAGTCTTTCCATTTCCTAACAAATGGGGCGATGACATTTTTTCTGACAGCAGCATAGAATTCCATTGTGTACAAATACCACAACTTGTTGATCCACTCATCAACTGAGGGACATCTGGGTTGGTTCCATATCTTTGCTATGGTGAATAGTGCTGCAGTGAATATTGTTGTGCTAGTGGGTTTAGTATGCCCTTGTTTCTGGATTGTTGGGTAAATGCCAAGTGGTGGAATTGCTGGGTCATAGGGGAGTTCTATGTTTAGCCTTTTGAGGCACTGCCACACTGCTTTCCATAGTGGTTGAACGAGTTTGCACTCCCACCAACAGTGTAGTAGTGATCCCTCCTGGCCACATCCCCTCCAGCATCTGTTGTCATTCGTTTTCCTGATCCTGGACATTCTAACTGGAGTGAGGTGGAATCTTAGACTTGTTTTGATTTGCATTTCTTTTATGACCAGAGATGTGGAGCATTTCTTCATGTGTCTATAGGCCATTTTTGTTTCTTCTTCAGAGAAGACTGTCTTTAAGTCTTTGCCCCATTTTTTATGGGATGGGTGTTCCTTTGGAGGTTAGTTTTGGAGTGATTCAATTTTTTGAGTTGTTGATATATTTTAGATATGAGGCCTTTGTCCGTTGTTTGGTTGGTGAAAATCTTCTCCCACTCTGTAGGCTTCCTGATTAGTTTACTAGCTATATCCATTGCCATACAAAAGCTCTGCAGTTTAATGCAGTCCCACTTATCCAGCCTTTCTCTGATTTGTTGTGATTCTTGGTCCTTATTAAGCAAGTTTCGACCTGTGCCAAGGAGGCCTAGTGTATCTCCTATTCCTTCCTGTAAACTTTTCAGTGTGTCAGCTTTTACCTCCAGGTCTTTGATCCATTTGGAGTTAATTCTAGTGCAAGGTGATAAAGAAGGATCCAACTTTAGTTTTCTGCAGGTGCTTAACCAGTTCTGCCAGAACAACTTGTTGAAGAGGCTGTCTTTCTTCCATTCTATTTTTTTGGCTCCCTTGTCAAAGATTAGGTGGCCATAGGTCTGTGGTTTAATATCTGGGTCCGCAGATCTATTCCATTGGACTTCAGGCCTGTTCTTGTGCCCGTAGCAAGCTGTTTTGAGAATTATAGCTCTGTATTAGAGTCTAAAGTTTGGAATTGAAATTCCTCCAGCGCTGTTCTTTCTGCTAAGGATTGTTTTTGATTACGGGGTCTTTTATTATTCCATATGAAATTTTGAATTGCCTCTTCTATTTCTTTAACGAATAACATTGGGATGTTGATGGGTATTGCATTGAATTTGTAGATAGCCCTTGGCAAGATTGTCATTTTCACAATGTTGATTCTTCCAATCCAGAAGCATGGGAGGTTTTTCGATTTCCTTAGTTCTGCTTTAATTTCCTTTTTTAGGGTTTTAAAGTTTTCATCTAAACGGTCCTTTACATTCTTAGTTAAGCTAATTCCTAGGTACTTTATTTTCTTTGAGGCTATTGTGAAAGGAGTTTCTTTCCTGATTATTGCCTTGTTCCTCTCACTATTGGCGTAAAGGAAGGCAGTTGATTTGTGAGGGTTGATTTTATGGCCTGCTACACTTCCAAAGCTTTGAATCAGCTCAAGGAGCTTGGGAGAAGAGTCTATAGGATTCTATAAATACAGAATCATGTCATCTGCAAAGAGGGATAGTTTTATTTCCTCTTTCCCTACTTGGATCCCCTTTATGCTTGCTTCTTGCCTTACTGCACTGCCCAGGAAATTTAGTACTATGTTAGAAAGGAGTGGAGAGAATGGGCATCCTTGTCTCGTTCCTGATTTTAGAGGGAATGGCTTTAGATTTTCTCCATTAAGTATAATACTAGCAGTGGGTTTCTCTTACACAGCCTTTATTACATTGAGAAATGTTCCATGGAGTCCTAGTTTCTCCACATCTTTTAACATAAAGGGGTTTTGGATCTTGTGAAATGCCTTTTCCGCATCTATTGAGACAATCATGTGATTTTTGTCCTTGCTCCTGTTGATGTGTTGAATTATATTAATTGATTTGTGTATGTTGAACCAGCTTTGCCTCCCTGTGATGAATCCAGTTTGATCATAGTGTATAATTTTTTGATGAGTTGTTGTAGACGGTTGGCCTGTATTTTGTTGAGAAGTTTTGCATCGATGTTCATCAATGAAATGGGTCTATAGTTCTCTTTCTTTGATGAATCTCTGTCTGGTTTGGGGATGAGGGTTATACTGGCTTCATAGAATGGGTTTCATTTTCAATTTCGTTGAAGAACTTGAGGAGTATTGGTGTGAGCTCTGCTTTGAAGACCTTATAGAATTCAGCTGGGAATCCATCTGGCCCTGGGCTCTTTTTAAGTGGAAGTTGTCTAATTGCCATTTCTATTTCAGAGCTTGCAATAGGCCTGTTGAGTTGGCTTAGTTCTTCTTGGTTCAGTGTGGGTATATTAATATTGGCTAGGAATTCATCCATTTCATCAAGATTCTCAAATTTTTTGCCATAAAGGTTTGAGAAGTATTCCCTCATAATATTCTGGATCTTGGTAATTTCTGTCGTGATATTACCATTTTCATCTGCGATTTTGTTTTTTTCGATATGCTCTCTTCTTTTTTTGGTAAGATTTGCTAAGGGCTTGTCAATTTTGTTAATTCTTTCAAAGAACCAACTCCTTATTTTGTTGATTCTTTCTATAGTTTTTTTGGATTCCAAATCATTTAATTCTGCTTTGATTTTAATTATTTGCTTTCTTCTACTGGGATTAGGGTTGGTTTGTTGCTGTTTTTCCAGGAGCTTAAGGTGATACATTAACTTGTTGGTTTGCAATTTTTCCAACTTGTTATTGTAGGCACTCAGCTCTATAAATTCTCCTCTGAGTACTGCTTTTGCTGTGTCGCAAAGGAGTTGGTATTTTGTGTGCTCCTTACTGTTAAAGTTCATAAACTGTTGGATTTCTATTCTGATCTCTTCGATGACCCATTGCTGATTCAACAATGTGTTGTTCAGTCTCCATGGGTTACAGGGTTTTCGTTGGTGGAGATGTGTGTTCAGTTCCAGTTTGATGCCTTTGTGGTCTAAGAGTGTGCATGGAGTAATTTCAGTGTTTCTGAATCTGTCGAGGTTTGTTTTATGGCCTAAGATTTGATCTATTTTGGAAAATGTTCCATGTGCTGCTGAGAAAAACGTATATTGTGTTGTTGCTGGGTGGAATATTCTGCAGATGTCTGTTAGATCTAGTTGGTCTATATATTTGTTCAGTTCTAAGGTTTCTCTGTTGAGTTTTTGCGTTGTTGATCTGTCCATAGGTGAGAGTGGTGTGTTAAACTCACCAGCAATCACTGTATTTCGATCTGTGTATGGTTTCAGTGTAAGTAAAGTTTGCTTGATGAAGTTGGAGCTCCGGGATTGGGTGTGTAAATATTTAGGATTGTTATGTCTCCCTGGAGGAAAGATCCCTTTAGTAGTATGTAGTAACCTTCTTTGTCTTTCATTCTAATTTTAGTTTGAAGTCTATTGTATCTGATATGAGGATAGCAACTCCAGCCTGTTTATGGGGGCAGTTAGCTTGATAGAGTTTATTCCAACCTCTCACTTTCAAAAGATGATTGTTTTTGGGTTAGATGCGTCTCTTGAAGACAGCAGAACGATGGCTCTTGCTTTGTGATCCAACTAGACATCCTATGCCATTTAATTGGAGAGTTAAATACATTGATATTGAGAGTTAGGATTGAGAGATATTTATTAGTTCCTACCATTTTTAAAAGCTTTTATTGTGGCCTGTGTCTTGACAGTTCTTGTGGTCCTTAGATGGTGCCATTTCTTTCCCTATATTGCATTTATTTTGGTTTTCTATGTATAGAGCATCTTTGAGAATTCTCTGTAGTGTTGGTTTTGTTTCGACATATTGTTGCAGCTTTTCCCTGGAATGGAATGTTTTTATTCTTCCCTCAGTTATGAATGAGAGCTTAGCTGGCTACAATATTCTTGGTTGGTAGTTATTTGATTTAAGGGCATGATATATATGCTTCCAGTCACTTCGTGCTTGCATGGTCTCTGCTGAGAAATCTGGGGTTATTCTGATTGGTTTGCCTTTATAGGTTACTGATCCCTTTTCCCGGGCTGCCTTTAGGATCTTTCCTTTCGTTTCTATTTATCCAGTTCGGATCACAATTTGGCGGTGGGATGTTCTTTTCTGGTCAGGTCTGTTTGGGGTTCTAAAAGCTTCTTGTATCTGGATGGGCCTGCCCTTCTGGATATTTGGGAAATTCTCTGAGATGATTCCCTGAAGTATATTTCCAATACCATTGACCTCTTTCTCCACGCACTCCTCAATATCAACTAGCCTTAAATTAGGCTTCCTAATTGTATCTTGGACCTCCTGAAGCGCTCTCTCATATTTCCTAGATTTGGATTGACTCATTCTCTATAATAACTAAATTATCTTCAGCCCCGGAAATTCTCTCCTCTGCATTGTCTAACCTGCTATCAAAGCTATCTACTTTATTTTTCATCGCCCTTGCTTCTAATTGCTCACTTTTGTTGACTTGCATCCCTTGTTTTAGATCATGTATGGATTTCTTTATCTCCTTGATTTCCTTTTAAGTGGTTAGCTCAGTAGCTTTATTTTCTTTGGACATTTGCTGGAGTTTGGTCACGTGTTTATTTGTGGATTCTATGAATTCATCCATCTTTCTTTGAAAAACCTTTATTATGGCCTCCTTTATGGCTTCTTCTTTTTCACTTATCACCTTGTTTGTGCTTTCCTCTTGTTCAGCTATGGCTTCCTCCATTATCTCTACCTTTATATTTTTACATTTTCCATTAATGATGTTTATCAATTGCATTTGTGTAGTACTTGGAAGACTCTCCTCTAGGTATGCCAGTGACTGTTCCATTATCTGTTTACATTGGGTGGGGGATGTTGTTTCTTGATTTGACATTTTTCTTGAGTTTCTTGTTCTGCCCATTTGAAAATGGGAGCAAGATTACTACTAAATACGATTATAGTTTTTCAGATATAACCAACCTAGACCTCTGTAGCTGGCAGACACTAGATGTTCACAAGTTTTGATTGGTATTATCACTCTTTCTTTTTGTGCACTTACAGACCAGTCTTATACTACCACTGATAAGCGATTTATACCCAAAACAATAAGCCTCTCAATCCAATCTCTATTGTCTTTAAGTCCTTCTGAGCCTAGAGAACAATTAACCACCTACATATACAATATTGCTCAACAGCCATCAAGTGTAGATCCGTGCAGTATAAGGGTTGAAAGACAAGCAGAGGTCCAGAGATAGAAAAAAAGAATGAGAGAGGTCAGGGGAGGTACAAGAGGATTAACGTAGGAGTGTAAGAATATTGTAGTCATGAAGAAAAGGTATAGCATAAGGATAACTGACCTAAGTTGGTAAGTAGGTAGCATATTTGAGTCCAAAGTTTGGAAAGTATTAGAATAAAACTTATGTGTTGCTGCACGACTAGCTCTTAGCCCAACCAGTGGCCTCACAGTGGACCATGGGATGGATGTGTTTTTCTTGTCTACGTTGAGGGAAAGGGGTATTTCACAAGATGCAGAAGCGAAGATTTCAGAAGCCAATGCTGTGAGTGAATTAGCTCGTAAACAGCATTTTTATTTCCATTTACCTTTCTGCCAGTCTTGGGGCTTGAATTCAGGGCCTGAGCACTGTCCTCGGGTTTTCTCAAGTCTAGCCCTCTGCCACTTGAGCCACAGTGCCACATCTAGATTTTCTATCTATGTGATACTGAGCAATCAAACCCAGATCTTCATGGATGCTAGGCAAGCACTCTACCACTATGCCAAACTCTCAACCCTGACATAGTAATTATAAAGTCATCATCATCATATCAAAATATCCTTTCTCCTACAAAGAATGAACACTTATCTATGTGTGTAATGCTTTTTTTTAAATTTCACTAATTCTTCTGTGTTTTTCCCTCTTGCATTTTTTACACATGACAGCAAAGCTAATCTTCAGGAAAAAATAGATTAGGATACAGAAACCTAATAATATCCTGGTAGATTGACGTCAAAAATATGTGCAAGATGCCCTGTGTGTTTGACCTAGTGGTAGAGTCCTTGGCTACCACGCAAAAAGACTCAGGTTTGATTCCTTATTACCACATACATAGAAAACGCTGCAAGTGGTGCTGTGGCTCGGTGGGACATCTAAAGCCTAAAGAAAGCCCAAGAACAATGTTCACACTCTGAGGTCAAGTCCCAAGACCAGCAAAAACAAAAAATATTTCCACAAGGGGAAAAATGCAGGCAGAGAAGGCACTGTGAAGCAAATGTTTTGTAAAGGATGAGGGCAATATTGACCCTTAAGTTTGGATCTTACCTAAGAAAGGCTCCTTGAGCCTGAGACCAGACTGGTAGTTGGGCCTAGTGGAAGACATTGGGAATGGACAAAGAAGGTGTGCTGTTTACTACATCCACATGTATATTGTGAGATTGGAGGAGAGATTCAGCCTGCAGTATGTCTTTGGTGAGGTCTTCTGTGAGCAAGAATCTTTGGTCATTGGGCCCTGAAAGGTGACCCTGCCTCCCTCACAATGGAACAGAATATGGAACGCTGGTAACCAAGCCAGTGTAACTAACAACCAGCTCAAGGCAGCTCACTTGGCCTGTGGCTCAGGAGGAAGAAAGATGTTGCTGTGTTGTTGCCAAAGGTCAGGAATCTCGAGTCTCAGGCATTGAAGTTGTGGATGTCTTACTCGAAGATGTACATGCTAGATCTTTGTCAAGCCACAAATCCAGTATAACAGGCCTTTCTCTAAGAAGAAGGCCAGGAAAATCCAGGGAAACCAGATGAGGTAAATTTCTAAGAAGAAATGTATTTGACCCCATCATCCTCCCACACACTACAACTTTCTTTTTTTTCATTTTTTTATTGTAATTAGTAATGGGTTACATGATATTTGCCAGGTAGAAGGCGCATTAATTCACATACATTGATACCCTTTCACATGTCTTGGTACCCATTTCCCTCCAACTCTACACGCCCCACCCGTCTTGGTTTTCCCCCCTTACCTATCAAATTTCTGTTGGAGACTGCCTCTGGGTCTCTTAACTTGTTGCTTTGATCTGTGTTAAGAAACATCTGGACTGCTATCTTTCTCACAGTCCTGCTATCTTTCTCACAGACCTGCTATATTTCTCACAGACCTGCTATCTTTCTCACAGACCTGCTATATTTCTCACAGATCCGTCATCTTAGTGACCAAATTGCCTATGTCCTGTTCCCAGGGACTCATGCTGAGGAAAATTTTTTTCTACTGAACCTAGCCCCTGCTTTAGAGCCCTATATAAACCCCCTCTGACTTTCAATAAACAGACCTTGATCAGAGCACTGTCTTGGTCTCATTCTTTGTGTTTGTCTGTCCCACTCATTTAGGTACGGTTCCCTCTCGAGTCTCAGTTGACTGAACCCCGCGGGCCGGGGCTGATTGGCGCCCAACGAGGGGCTCGAGGCACGGGACCCCGCCTAAAGCCGTCGCCACCGAAGAAGGACTGCGCAGTCCAAGCCACTCCAAATTCAGAGGACGAGGAGTACCCACCTGCGTCCGCTGCCAAGGTAGGAGAAATTCGACGAAATGGGACAGAAACTCAGTAAGCGAGAATTGTTTGTTCAAGGCTTAAAAGCTTCACTCAAAACACAAGGATTTAGGGTTAAGAAAAAGGATCTCACCCAATTTATTATTCTCCTCGGAGACATATGCCCGTGGCTCCCTCAGGAGGGCACTATCGATGAGGCCCGGTGGAAGCGTGTAGGGGATTGTTTGCAGGATTATTATAAGGTGTTTGGACCAGAGAAGGTCCCTGTAACTGCTTTTACTTATTGGAAATTAGTTAGAGAAGTTCTTGAAAGAAGGCATGTTCAACCTGAGGCTTCACAAGTCATAAAAGATGGAGAAGATTATTGCAAAAGCATCGCGTCATCGCGGTCGCATACCCCTGATATTAAAACTACTCCTGATATTAAACCTGTAGCTGCCGCTACCCGTTCCCCTTCTCCCTGTCCCTCAGTTGTTATCCACATGCCCGAGGTAGAAGAATCCCTTTATCCAGTTTTAACAAGCTTAACAGCTCCCCCTGAGGGATTTCCCCTGGAGGACCAGGCTTCCCTAGAGGAAGCCGCTGCTATCTATGAGGGAGACCGACACCAGCATGACAGGTACTACCCCCCTCCTTATGCCTCTGCGCCTCCATTTTTCGGTCCCGTCAGTGCTGAGTTAACCCCATCCTCTCAGACTTTCCTTGACACCACCCAACGAGCAGTGCAGCAGTTGACAGAGGAGACAAAGGCCCTTTCTGCCCTGTTTAAAGCTAAAAAAGACCAAGCTAATTTGTTACAGGCCTTGCGTCAGCTGGATCTGGACCTCTCCTCCCAATTAAAAGATAGGCCCTCTAAGAGCTTGCACAAATCTCGGGTAAAACAGCAGGCCGCTCCCTTACTTGCTTTTCCAGTCACTTGCTCTCAGAGTAAATTACCCCAGAATGGCGAGAGCCAAAACAAGGAAGCAGGAACCCGGAACAGGGTGAAGAAGAATCAGAAGATGACTCCCCTCGGGGAGATCAGACGGAACACTCTGATAATCAGAGTGAAGAGGAGTCAGAAGAAGAGGGAGGAAGAGGCCCCCGGTTAATTCTCAGAGCCCCAAATAATTATCGGCCTTTCAAATTTAAACAAATTAAAGAACTGAAGAACGCTGTTTCCTCCTACGGGCTGACTGCCCCTTTTACTCTGTCTTTGCTGGAGAGCTTGTGTTCACAATACCTCACTATTTACAATTGGGAGACCCTGGCAAAAGCAGTTCTTAGCCGAGGTCAATATCTTTCCTGGAAAGCTGATTATACAGAGAGGTGTCAGGAACAAGAAAGTAGCAATGTCCTTGAGCCAGGAACAGCTAAATGGACACTCAAGAAATTATTAGGACAGGCTCCCTATAACACCAATGAGCGGCAAGCCAGGTTTCCTCCTGGGTTGTTGTTGGGGACTGACTGTGGGGTCAGTGACCTTGGACCCGCACAATTGAGTACACAAGGAAGTAAGCTCTTATCATGATTTTGGGCTGTGTCAATAGCTTCTCATTTAACCTGTTTGGGACTTGATAGCTTCTCATTCAACCTATTTCAGACTCGATACTGTTTGTACGAATGTAGCCCCTGGCAGTTCCCTAGTTTAAAGATGTGTATTTAAGATTGAGAACTGGAAATAAACGGGGCTACGGTCTTGGGCGACAGGCTTCTTAAGCTGTGGCTCCTGATTTGGGCTGTAGCCCTCCTGAACCCCATCTGTTTGTCTCTCTTCTAATTTTTCCTAGTCCTTGCCCCCTATTTCAGGAACCCCAATCTGCGAACCCTGGTTTGCTGCCGGTTGGCCCCGGCATCTGGCGCCCGAACAGGGACTTGTTGCTAGGGCCTTTAGGCTTGCCTAAAGGTTGAGAAAGGGATTGAGGCCGTAAGGCTGCAGCCGGAGGCGGTGGGTGTGAGGGGTAAGGTTTAGAATCAGACACCATGGTGGCCTGAGGGTCATATTTCTTTCCTACTTCTGGGGGGGCTCTCTGCTCTGTCCCCATTTTCGATAGAAGATGTAGCATTTCTTCTAACTTCTTCTCTATCGTAGCCACCCGGCCCTCCAATGACTCATCATAACTTTCCTCCTTGGTATTCAGACCTGAATTCTGATACTCAATATCTACTGGTTGTTGTTCCCTTTGCAAGATCTCACTTAGACCCTCTTGGGCTGCGGCATATGGCTCAGCCTCAGGTTCTTCAGAAGGGTCCTTTAACTCATAAAGTTCCCTTAATTCAAGATTAAGTTCAGCATTTTCATGTAGAGGATCTATGTATTCACTTACTAAACTCCATACAGTAGCAGCCTCTATTGGGGTCTTCTCGGGGCCATATACATCATAATAATCTAGAATTCTTTTTCCTATCCGCTGCCAGGCTTTTTGGAATTCCTCCTCTATAGACCTCGGGCATGCCTCCTCGACAAACTGTAGGAAGCTCTGAAGCACCCCTTTTTCCACCCGCGTTCCGTGGGCTTCAAATAGGCCTGTTAAGATCGGTAGAAATAACCCATGGCTATTAGCTTGACCCATAATTTTTACTCCTGACTATACACTCTCTTAAGATCTTCTCTTAATAGTCCTACGATGTGTTACTCACCACAGGGAGGGGTCCTTCACCTTCGTCCCAGATTTTCAGGGTCCCTGAAGTAATTTCAGACTTGATACTGTTTGTACGAATGTAGCCCCTGGCAGTTCCCTAGTTTAAAGATGTGTATTTAAGATTGTGAACTGGAAATAAACTGGGCTACGGTCTTGGGCGACAGGCTTCTTAAGCTGTGGCTCCTGATTTGGGCTGTAGCCCTCCTGAACCCCATCTGTTTGTCTCTCTTCTAATTTTTCCTAGTCCTTGCCCCCTATTTCAGGAACCCCAATCTGCGAACCCTGGTTTGCTGCCGGTTGGCCCCGGCATCTGGCGCCCGAACAGGGACCCTGAAAATCTGGGACGAAGGCGAAGGACCCCCCCCTGTGGTGAGTAACACGTCGTAGGACTATTAGGAGAGTGTATAGTCAGGAGAAAAAATTATGGGTCAAGTTAATAGCTATATGTCATATTTACCGATCTTAACAGGCCTACTTGAAGCCCACGGAATGTGGTTAGAAAAAGGGGTGCTTCAGAGCTTCCTACAGTTTCTCGAGGAGGCATGCCCGAGGTCTATAGAGGAGGAATTCCAAAAAGCCTGGCAGCAGATAGGAAGAAGAATTAGAGATTATTATAATGTATATGGCCCCGAAAAGACCCCAGTAGAGGCTATTGATGTATGGAATTTAGTAAGTGAAGGCATGGATCCTCAACATGAGAATGCTGAACTTGAAGTAAGGGAACTTTATGAATTAAAGGACCCTTCTGAAAAACCTGAGGCTGAGCCATATGCCGCAGCCCAAGAGAGTCTAAGTGAGATCTTGAAAATGGAACAACAACCAGTAGATATTGAGTATCAGAATTCAAATTTGAATATGAGGGAGGAAAGTTATGATGAGCGGATGGAGGACCGGATAGCTACGATAGAAAAGAGGTTAGAAGAAATCATGCATCTACTATCTAAAATGGGGAAAGAGCAGAGAGCCCCCCCAGAATTAGGAAGGAGATATGACCCTCAGGCCACTATGGTTTCTGATTCTAAATCCTACCTCTCACACCCACCGCCTCAGGCTGCAGCCTTACGGCCTCAATCCCTTTCTCAACCTTTAGGCAAGCCTAAAGGCCCTAGCAACAAGTCCCTTTTAACAGGCACTACAACCAGGCACAGTGCATCATAATTAAACCTGACTCAGGCTGCTAGAGAGAGGGAAGGTATTTCAGGGCCTCGATGCTTCCCTAGTTTAGTTGATCATGATGAACAAGTATACCATCAGCCTGTTCCTGTTAAACTATTACAGGATTTAAAAAATGCCTGCTCCCAATATGGGCCAACTGCCCCTTTTACTCAAGTAATATTGGAGGCCGCGTGTGCTGGTATTGCATGCCCAAATGACTGGAAGCGGCTTGCCAGAGCATGCCTTAGTGCAGGAGAGTACTTATTATGGGAGACAGAGTTCACTGCACAGTGTCGGGCTAAAATTGAAACAAATAGGTCTAAGAACCTGCCTTACACTGTTGATCAGTTGTTAGGAGAGGGAACCTATAAAAACACCGAAGATCAATTGGGTTATGCAAAGGAGGCCTATTTACAAATAAATGCTGCGGCGAGAGAGGCTTGGAAAAAGTTACGCAATTCCAATCGTACAAAAAATCTAGTAGAAGTTAAACAGGGACCCAATGAACCTTATCTAGAATTTTTGTCTCGATTAATGGAGACTGCAGACTGCCTAGTACAAGATGAGAATGCAAGGGAGAGTATAGTTAGACACATAGCCTATGAAAATGCCAACGCCGCCTGTCAGGCGGCTATCAGACCCCATAGGAATAAGGGAGGAATCACGGACTTTATTTCACTGTGTGCTGATATTGGACCCTCCCATGTACAAGGCCTTACTTTAGCCGCCGCTCCTCAAGGAAAGACTGTTAGTGAGTCTCTAAAATATAGAGGTCAGCGGCATTCTCGGGATGCTAGACCCCCAGGGCGTTGCTTTTCTTGTGGACAAATAGGACATTGGATGACGCAATGCCCACGCCAGGCCAGGCAAAAGAGAGAAAAATCACCTGGCACATGTCCACGCTGTGGTAAAGGGAAGCACTGGGCTAAAGATTGCAGGTCAAGAACAGATCGCAATGGCCGCCCGCTTTCGGGAAACTGGAGAGGGGGCCAGCCCCTGGCCCCGCAAAACCATGGGGCAGTCCCTCCCTCTTCTCGGCCACAAGTGCATCTTCTAACAACCCCCCAAGATCAGTCTCCAGCCTCCTCCGTGCCACCCCAGGCAGTGCAGGATTGGACCTCTGTTCCTCCACCTGCTCAGTATTGACCCCAGAGATGGGGACACAAGCTCTCCCCACGGGGGTCGTGGAGAGTGACAGTGGCCATCCAAGCAGCGACTCACTGGGCCTACACCCCCAACCCTCCAGTGGTGCATCCTGCGACGTGGAAAGGACCTGAGTTATTTGTGCATGTCAATCGGGACTGCTACTGATCCACTTGTTCCACACATTCATATGAGCTGTGTTTCTCCTCCTTTTACTACTATGTAGGGACCTTTTAACATATTTATTTACTCTACACAATTTAATATGTGACATTATTTTGTCTTTACCAGCCCTCTTCTTAATAACCTTTTTTGTAAAAGATGCCCAGGTGAAAAGCAAAGGCCTCCAGATGTAAGTAGAAGTCGGCCGACCCCCTTGTATGTCTGCGTTTTATTTTATTTTATTTTTGTCTGTTTGTTTGCAAAGGTGCACTGTGGGCCTAAAACAAAGGCCTGGGTGGTCAAGGGACGCCTTGACCCCCCCCTCCCCTTCTGAGTTTCTTGTCGATAACAAGGCATACCTGAGAGTCCCACCAGCAAGACATGTCTAAATCTAAAAATAACTGTTTGGTGAAAACATTCATTTGAGCTCATGTTTTTTGTGTTAAGTGTATCTGATTGAGTCCAATTTTCTTGTTATATGTCAATGTCTGATTATTTAAAAGTCTCTGTTTCTCTGTCTTGTTCGTGTTACATGTTTTTCCTTGTCCAGTTTTGTCTTTAAAATTGGTACCATTTCTAAGTATGGATCCTTATGGTTTTCCTGTGCGTACTCAAGCACACATCCTTGTTATTTTTTTTTTTGAACATTTCTGGGCCTAGCATGGCCGCTCCCCCATGTCTGCAGTTGTAACAAGCCCTGGAAAAATAAATTCCAGCTAAGTTGCCTTGCAAAAAGTTTTGTTTTGAACTTGGTTCTCATTTGTAAGAGTAAAATTGGCAAAACTCTCTTGACACAAACTTCCGGAAATTGAACGGCCGATATTAATTTTGCGCGCTTTATGATCTTTGAGCATGAATGTGTGTGAATGAGTGAGTGAACATGTTCAAGGTTAAATTGTCAGCATGCTGTATAAAACAATGGATAATTTTATACTTAAACACAAAGACAATTGGGTAAATCTAAGCTTAAAACTTCAACAAAAATATTAGGTTTGAATGTTTACTATGCCTCAAAGGATTATTGCATTGTCTTAAAGAAAAACTGGTAAATATTTTTCTAGATCCTGAAATCTGCATTTTATTGCAAGGCATACAGCTGTTTACACTGTAAACACTGTATCCTGTTTAGCACAGAGGTATTAGGGAATTTGGGATTTATTACCTTAAGTTAAAATTTGGAGACATGTATTAGAGATTTAAATGTAAAATTGTTCATTAACGTCAGAAACTTTGTCTGTCTGTCTTTTCTTGCAAACTGACACTAGAAATCTAATGGTAAAATGTGGATAATGTGATTAGTATTTTAAAGGAATGTTTAAAGGTTTATCTCCGTATGATTTGGTTTCATGTTACTGGATTGCTTCTAAAAGGAGGCCTGAAGGCAAAGGGCGTTCCTTGAGCCCAAGGAGACCTGGAGAAAAGGGAGTGCCTTGAGCCCTTAAAGGTTTTTCAAATGCAAATGAAGACTAAAATGTTAAGTGTTTAAGTTTAAAAAGTGTAAACGTTTTAAAGAACATTAGAATTGGGTTTCTGAATAATATTTGAAAGTGAAGTTGTCTTAAATGTTTTAAGAAAGAGAAAAAGGGAAAATCAGGACTACCAAAATAACTTCCAGCTAGCCCATGGAGAAGTACAGCAATCCTTATTCAGATGTAACTTTGGCTTTTACCAGGTTCTAGGTAAGCTCATGCTTAGAGACTATTTCTGTGTTGACCACCTTGTTGCTTTAATTGGAGTAACGTGGCCTTTTGTAGGACTCACTGATCTGAAAACTGCAGTTCTGAGCCAACCCCGGGCAAAGCAAAGTCCCTGTGAGACTGTGGTGTCTAATCTGGCAGCAGAGTGCTAATTGAGGCAGAGTTGCTTTGGAGCTCAAAGTGGCAGAGTGCTAGCCTTGAGCTGGAGAGCTGAGGGACAGTACCCAGACCCCGAGTTCAAGTCCAGCAACCAAGCAAGTGAAATGCCCATGGGATGTTTATCCCTGTGTGGAGAGACACTACTGGGACTATAAAGTATCCAGATGCAGAAAGCCTCTGCGGTGATGGCAGAGATGGTGTCAGATCCTAGAGTCACTCGTGCTTGGCCATTCTATATTATTCAGAGCCGGGAGGTCATAGAATAGTTTGTAAGCATGCCTTACTAATGCCCATGCCTTTCATAACTGGGCAGGAACTTGTCAATCATCTGTGATAGTGGTAGTTTAAAGTTCTAACTGAGTAAAGTTTGATTTGACTCCAGCCACAAATTCAGGAAAGTTTGTGGATCTGACAACTAAAGCATTGTTTAAGGTTGCAGAGATTTAGTTCCCCAGACAATCAGGAAAATGCCTTGAACCTGGTGCGCTGGCCAGCACGGGTCTACTTCTGCACGGGCATGATTTTCAACACCTCGTCCTTGAGAGACGCCCCCAGGAAGAAGTCGATGTTCTCAGACTCCTTGTTGGGAAGGGAGAAACAGATAGATCTCCTCCAAAGACTTGATCTTCATGTCCTTAACCAGGCGGCCCAGCTTGGTGATGGGGATCCATTCCTTGTCTTCGGCTTTGCCTCCGCGAGCCCCGCGGCCGCGCCCCGGCCTCTCCCAGGACCGAGACCTCGGCCCCGGAGGCCACTACCGAAGCCTCCTCGGAAGCCGCCACGGCCTCCAGGCCCTCCCGCTGCACCGGCTTCGTCTGCCATTTGGTGTCTTCCCGGAGAAGAGAATTAGACCAAGGGACCAAAGTCATTTTTGGAAAATGTGACAGGATAATTAGGGGTATAGAAAAGAGTAAAAATTGCACTTGTGTTTCTTTTAAAATAAAGACGGGGGAGATGTTGGGGACTGACTGTGGGGTCAGTGACCTTGGACCCGCACAATTGAGTACACAAGGAAGTAAGCTCTTATCATGATTTTGGGCTGTGTCAATAGCTTCTCATTTAACCTGTTTGGGACTTGATAGCTTCTCATTCAACCTATTTCAGACTCGATACTGTTTGTACGAATGTAGCCCCTGGCAGTTCCCTAGTTTAAAGATGTGTATTTAAGATTGAGAACTGGAAATAAACGGGGCTACGGTCTTGGGCGACAGGCTTCTTAAGCTGTGGCTCCTGATTTGGGCTGTAGCCCTCCTGAACCCCATCTGTTTGTCTCTCTTCTAATTTTTCCTAGTCCTTGCCCCCTATTTCAGGAACCCCAATCTGCGAACCCTGGTTTGCTGCCGGTTGGCCCCGGCAGGTTGTTAGCACAAGTCCGGTTTGCCGCGCTGCAGGCCTGGAAAGCAATACCTTCCCCCGGCTCTATTTTTTCCTCTATTGCTAAAGTTCGTCAGGGACCACAAGAGCCCTACAATGAATTTGTAGGGAGGCTTATTGAAGCCGCTGAACGTATTTCTGGTAGGGATGAAACTGAGAGTGATTTCATTAAACACCTGGCTTACGAAAACGCCAACGCCACCTGCCAAGCCGCGTTACGGCCTCATCGGCGCCTTAAGACTCTCTCTGATTATATAAAAATCTGCTCGGATGTAGACCCCACCTCCCGCAATATTGGCCTAGCTATTGGAGCGGCGCTCAAAGAGTTACACCCAGAAAAAACGCGCCTGTGCTTTAATTGTCCTCAGGCCGGACATTTTGCTCGGGAGTGCCCCCAGCCCAAAACTATTAACTCAGCTCAGGAAACTCCCCACAGCAGGGACAAATTCCGCCCTTTTGTCCCAGGTGTAAAAAGGGCAGACACTGGGTTTCGGAGTGCCACTCCAAGACAGATATTCAAGGAAAACCTTTAACTTCTGGGCCTGCGGGAAACTACAGGAGGGGCCAGCCTCAGGGCCCCTATCAACAAACTTCTGGGGCAGTCAGATTTGTTCCCCCACAGCAGGTGGCCCCTGCAGTGTCTCATCCCTCATTCGGGCCACCCCAGGGAGTGCAGGACTTGACCTCTGTTCCTCCACCCATACAATATTAACCCCTGAGGCGGGAACCCAGCTCCTATCCACCGGAGTATTTGGGCCCCTGCTGCCAAATGTATTTGGCCTTATTTTAGGAAGAGGCAGCTCAGTTATTCAGGGACTTAATATTTCACCTGGCATAATTGATAATGATTACACAGGTGAGATAAAAATCGTGGCCTCTGCACAGGACGGCCCTGTCTCCATTTATCCGGGACAGAGAATCGCTCAATTGGCTTTACTACCTCTGAATACCAATAACCCCAGCTTCCCAAAGCCTAGAAAATCCTCCAATTTTGGTTCCTCCGATGCCTATTGGGTCCAGGCCATTACCCCCTCCAGACCCCTATTACATTTAAAGTTGGAAGGAAAGTTATTCGAGGGACTTTTGGATACAGGAGCTGATGCTACCATTATTGCTCAAAATAAATGGCCAGTCACTTGGCCGCTCACCCCTTCTCTAACACATTTAAAAGGAATCGGCCAGTCCTCCAACCCCCTCCAGAGTTCAAAGATCCTGACATGGGAAGATCAAGAAGGAAATAAAGGCACAGTCCAGCCCTATGTAGTTCCAGGTATCCCAGTTAACCTATGGGGGAGGGACATTCTTTCTCAAATGAAGCTTTTTATGTGCGGGCCGAATGAGATTGTAACACAGCAGATGCTTAGTCAAGGATTTCTCCCTGGCCAGGGGCTCGGTAAAGAAAAGCAGGGCCTCCCCCTCCCTCTTGAGATCCCACCCAAATTAGATCGCACTGGCCTAGGATTTAAAAATTTTCAATAATGGCCATTGACATTCCTGCACTCCACGCAGATAAGATCACTTGGAAACAGACAGAACCTGTGTGGATTGATCAATGGCCCCTTACTACTGAAAAGCTGGCAGCAGCCACAGAGCTAGTGCAGGAGCAGTTAGCTGCTGGCAGGATTGAACCTACTACCTCTCCTTGGAACACACCTATTTTTGTTATTAAAAAGAAAACAGGAAAATGGCGACTTCTTCAGGATTTGAGGCAGGTTAATAAGGCCATGGTCCCTATGGGAGCCCTGCAGCCTGGCCTCCCCTCACCAGCGGCCATCCCAAATAATTATCAAAAAATAGTAATAGACTTAAAGGATTGCTTCTTTACAATACCCCTTCATCCTTACGATAGGCAACATTTTGCTTTCAGCTTGCCTGTGATCAACTTCAAAGGCCCTATGGCCCGGTATCAGTGGAAAGTATTGCCACAAGGAATGGCTAATAGCCCCACCCTATGCCAAAAGTTTGTAGCACAAGTTATTGACCCCTTTAGAAAGCTTTACCCCTCCATATATGTTATTCATTATATGGATGATATTTTGTTGGCAGGACCAGAGGTTACGCCCCTACTAAAAGTATCTCAAGAAATGTCCCAGGCACTTGTAAAGGCAGGATTACACATTGCCACTGACAAAATACAGTTAAAACCACCCTATTTGTTTTTGGGCTTTGAGTTATTCCCTCATAAAATAGTATCCCAAAAGATTCAGATACGTACCTCCCACTTAAAAAATCTTAATGATTTTCAAAAGCTTTTAGGAGATATTAATTGGCTCAGGCCTTACTTAAAACTGACCATGGGTGAGTTAAAGCCCTTGTTTGACATACTCAAAGGGAGTTCTGACCCCCTCTCCCCGCGATCTTTGACCCCCTTTGCTCCAGAGGCTCTTATTAAGGTAGAACAAGCTATCTCAGCTCAGCACATTGTCTATTTGGATTATAACAAACCCTTCCAACTTATTATTTGTGCCACCAAAGTTACCCCTACTGGAGTATTGTGGCAAGGAGGTCCCCTTTACTGGCTTCATTTGCCAGCCTCTCCCTCTAAAGTTTTAACATCTTATCCTATGTGGGTAGGAGACCTCATAACTATGGGATGAGAACAAAGCCGCAAGCTTTTTGGCAAAGACCCTGATGAAATTATTACTCCTTATACTCCCTCGCAAGTACAATGGCTAATACAAAATGATGCTAATTGGGCCATTTCCTGTATTTCCTTTGCTGGGAAAATTGACAATCATTATCCCGCCAATAAGCTTTTACAGTTTTTGCAACATCAATCCTTTACTTTTCCCTCCCTGACAAAAAAGGCGCCATTAGCTGGTGCTGCTCTGGTGTTTACTGATGGCTCTTCCAATGGACAAGCAGCCTTTTCCATCCAGGGCAAGGTCGCCTCCCTAAACACACCTTATACCTCAGCCCAGTTGGTGGAACTCTTTGCAGTTCTCCAAGTCTTTGCACAACTCCCCAACCAACCCTTTAATTTATATACAGATAGTGCCTATGTCGCTCACTCCATTCCTTTACTTGAGACCGTTCCTTATATCAAACCTAACACCAATGCTTCCCCACTTTTCTTCCTTATCCAGTCCTACATACATCAGAGGCAGCACCCGTTTTTTGTCGGGCACATTAGGGCCCATACTGAGCTCCCTGGACCCCTTGCTTTGGGCAATAAATTAACTGATTTAGCCACTGAACAGGTTTTTTATGTACAACCTAGTCCTCTAGCCCAGGCCCAACAAGCTCACGCTTTACATCATTTAAGTGCCCAAACCCTCCGCCTTATGTTTAAGATTACCAGAGAACAAGCGAGACAGATTGTTAAGCAATGTAAAAATTGTGTCACCCTATTGCCAGTTCCTCATTTAGGTGTTAATCATCGAGGGTTGATTCCTAATGAATTGTGGCAGATGGATGTTACCCATATCCCTTCCTTTGGTACTCTTAAATACCTTCATGTTACTATTGATACTTTTAGTGGGTTCATTTTTGCCACACTACATACTGGTGAAGCCTCAAAAAATGTTATTGCTCATGTCCTTAATTGTCTGGCTGTTATGGGAAATCCTAATATTATTAAAACTGATAATGGCCCTGGATATATTGGAAAAAATTTTCAGCAATTTTGTTATCAATTGCAAATAAAACACGTCACTGGCATCCCCTATAATCCTCAAGGCCAGGGAATTGTTGAAAGGGCTCATCAAGTAATTAAAAATACCCTTCATAAAATAAACAATGGACATTTATACTCCACCAAAAGATCCCCCAAAAATATTCTCCATCATGCTTTATTCGTCATTAATTTCCTCACACTAGATGCCAATAAGAGGTCTGCAGCTGATCGATTGTGGCACCCCCAAACAAGTAAAAATTTTGCTCAAACCATGTGGAAAGATCCATTAACATTTCAATGGAAAGGACCAGATCCTGTCCTGATATGGGGACGAGGATCAGCATGTGTGTTTGATCATACTGAAGGGTCAGCCAGATGGCTGCCTGAAAGGCTTTTAAAACCAATTGACAGCACGGTACCAGAAAATGACCAGCAAGCAGCCAGCGAGATCTCAAAATTGTAATAATACCTCTCCAGAGCCTATAACGGGCTCTGAGAATCTTTTCTTTTTATTTTTCCAGGTACCATATGGATGGAAAATCCTGTTCGTCATTCTGATAATTCTTTTCATTGGCTGCCTTTGTGCTATTCTAGCCATCCCAGCAGTTTGTGAATTGGCTAAGTGGGACCTCTTGGGAAATAGAACATATTTCAGTGGCCACCCCTGTGTTTTGACAGATCAAAGATGCAGTCAAAACTTGTGCCTCTATGGCTTTTGGCCTTAATAATAATTAAAAATGTAGACTCAGGTTTTGGACCACCCCCCTCGAAAAAGGAGCTTTATGCTGCACTCTTTGGCCCTCCCTGTGAATGCAGGGGAGGGCATTGGTCTGAAGCTCCCAATAGCTACACCCAAACAGCTGACTGCACAACTAAGGTGGCCTACCTCCGTGCGGAGGAAAATACTGAATCTGTAGGATTTCACAGACCTGTGTGGATTTGTAAAAACAAGCCAAAAATAGTTCCCCCTAACCCAGACCAGACTAGGCAAAATTGCTCAGCATCTTGCACATATACCACGGCAGTGCACAGTTCTTGCTATACCTCAGCCTCTATATGTTTGGGTAAACAAGGCCTTCAGTATTTCCAAGCCTCCCTGACAATAACCGCTTCTCCTGGAGGAACAGCTACACATGTGACCAGTGGTCTTTTTGGACATACAAGACTCCATACCCAGCTACAGCTTGCCGGCTGTGAAGGTGCTATTGGTAAGCCCTCTTGCTGGCCCATTAAGGCCCCTATAGGCATATCCGATGGAGGAGGGCCCACGGATGCTGTTAAACATATTCAAGTACTAAACTCATTAAAATCTCAGCTGCCTAAGCTTGTATATCATCCCCTAGCCTTACCCAAGTCTCAGGTGTTAGAATTAGATACAAATACAATGGATATTCTAAACATCACCTTTGTCCTACTCAACAGCTCTAACCCCACGCTTGCTAGTGATTGTTGGCTTTGCCTGGCAGAGGGGGCCACTATGCCTTTGGCTATTTCCGCCAATTATAATGTAAGTACCAAAGATACGTGCTCCCCTGGCCTCCCTTTCAGGGTACAGCCTATGGGCAATTTTACAACCTGCCTCTCAGGAGCAATGCAAAACAATACCATGGATGTTGATGTTGGTGCACACCCCTCTGATAATTGTTGGATGTTAAATAATTACTCTTCACCTACCCCATCTCTTTGCCCCCCTAATGGCACAGTATTCGTCTGTGGAGGAAACTTGGCCTACCCCAGACTACCGCTCAATTGGACAGGTGATTGTGTTCTTGCCTTATTACTCCCTGATGTAAGTGTCGTGTCGGGGGATGAGCCTCTGCCTATCCCTAGTTTTGATACGATAGGAGGAAGGAGACACAAACGAGCAGTTACTCTTATTCCCCTCCTTGCGACATTAGGGATTACCGCAGCTATAGGGTCAGGAACAGCAGGGCTGGGTGTGTCTCTACACCAGTACCATCGATTATCAACGCAGTTAGTTGGAGACGTACAAGCATTGTCCAGCACTGTGCGAGATTTACAGGACCAGCTAGACTCCCTGGCAGAGGTAGTACTTCAGAACAGGAGAGGTTTAGATCTGTTAACTGCAGAAAAGGGAAGTATCTGTTTGGCTCTACAGGAACGATGTTGCTTCTACGCAAACAAGTCTGGCATCGTCCGGGACAAAATCAAAAACCTTCAGGAAGATTTGGAAAGAAGGCGAAAAGAGCTGGCTGATAACCCCCTCTGGAGTGGATTCAATGGACTCTTACCTTATCTCTTGCCCCTGCTAGGACCCTTGCTTGCTTTATTACTAATTGCTATGATTGGACCATGTATTGTTAATAGGCTTGTTTCATTTATTAAGCAGCAGGTAGATACCCTGATGGCAAAACCCATACAAGTCCATTATCATCAATTGGCTCTCGAAGACCTGGATGTGCCATATGGCTCTCCTATGGAGACTGCGCCTTAGTCCCACATAGCGCACACCCTCTGGGTGAAGGCATCTGCTTAAGAGGTGCACTGCTAGTGCAAAGGGGCTAGTAAAGCTAGCATGTGGGACCCCTTGAGAGATACGCATGATAGCATAGGGGTTGGTGTCGCGTCATCATGGGACACGGCCTTGTGAATACGGGACCGTTTCCCCTGACAACCCCCTCCTTCTAAAAACGACACCCGAGGCTTTAAGTAAGGGACAGGACTGCCAACCAACAGTTCGCTCCCCTTGCTCCACCTCCAAAGTACATGAAGGATCAGTGTCTCTGTCTCCCCTCTCAGATTAATGCCTATCATTACCAATGTTGCCATATGCGTTCATTTATAAAAACAAAAAGTGGGATTTGTTGGAGACTGCCTCTGGGTCTCTTAACTTGTTGCTTTGATCTGTGTTAAGAAACATCTGGACTGCTATCTTTCTCACAGACCTGCTATCTTTCTCACAGACCTGCTATATTTCTCACAGACCTGCTATCTTTCTCACAGACCTGCTATATTTCTCACAGATCCGTCATCTTAGTGACCAAATTGCCTATGTCCTGTTCCCAGGGACTCATGCTGAGGAAAATTTTTTTCTAATGAACCTAGCCCCTGCTTTAGAGCCCTATATAAACCCCCTCTGACTTTCAATAAACAGACCTTGATCAGAGCACTGTCTTGGTCTCATTCTTTGTGTTTGTCTGTCCCACTCATTTAGGTACGGTTCCCTCTCGAGTCTCAGATGACTGAACCCCGCGGGCCAGGGCAATTTCAAATATCCAAATACAAATAAATTCAATATATCAGATAACAAAGTGAGATACTATACCAATATGGGATAACCAAGGGACAGCAAAGAAGATGAGAGACAACATAGTACATTAAGGACAACAATCATTCATTATATGGCTTTTGTTTCAATATCCTGGAGGTCCTTTCAATTAGCTTCACATTATATGGCCTTATATATGGCCTTTTGCTCTATTGCAAATCTCTGCTAGTAGAGCCCAAAGTTTCTACTGATTATGACGAAGGAGGGAAACCACTGAGCCTAAGTTCCTTTGAGTCTGGCTTACTTCACTTAATATGATTTGTTCTAAGTCTTTCCATATCCTAACAAATGGGGCGATGTCATTCTTTCTGACAGCAGCATAGAATTCCATTGTGTACAAATACCACAACTTGTTGATCCACTCATCAACTGAGGAACATCTGGGTTGGTTCCATATCTTTGCTATGGTGAATAGCGCTGCAATGAACATTGTTGTGCTAGTGGGTTTAGTATGCCCTTGTTTCTGGATTGTTGGGCAAATGCCAAGTAGTGGAATTGCTGGGTCATAGGGGAGTTCTATGTTTAGCCTTTTGAGGCACTGCCACACTGCTTTCCATAGTGGTTGAACGAGTTTGCACTCCCACCAACAGTGTAGTAGTGATCCCTCCTGGCCACATCCCCTCCAGCATCTGTTGTCATTCGTTTTCCTGATCCTGGCCATTCTAACTGGAGTGAGGTGGAATCTTAGAGTTCTTTTGATATGCAATTCTTTTATGACCAGAGATGTTGAGCATTTCTTCATGTGTCTATAGGCCATTTTTGTTTCTTCTTCAGAGAAGACTCTCTTTAAGTCTTTGCCCCATTTTTTATGGGATGGGTGTTCCTTTGGAGGTTAGTTTTGGAGTGATTCAATTTTTTGAGTTGTTGATATATTTTAGATATGAGGCCTTTGTCCGTTGTTTGGTTGGTGAAGATCTTCTCCCACTCTGTAGGCTTCCTGATTAGTTTACTAGCTATATCCGTTGCAATACAAAAGCTCTGCAGTTTAATGCAGTCCCACTTATCCAGCCTTTCTCTGATTTGTTGTGATTCTTGGTCCTTATTAAGCAAGTTTCGACCTGTGCCAAGGAGGCCTAGTGTATCTCCTATTCCTTCCTGTAAACTTTTCAGTGTGTCAGCTTTTACCTCCAGGTTTTTGATCCATTTGGAGTTAATTCTAGTGCAAGGTGACAAAGAAGGATCCAACTTTAGTTTTCTGCAGGTGCTTAACCAGTTCTGCCAGCACAACTTGTTGAAGAGGCTATCTTTCTTCCATTCTATTTTTTTGGCTCCCTTTTCAAAGATTGGGTGGCCATAGGTCTGTGGTTTAATATCTGGGTCCGCAGTTCTATTCCATTGGACTTCAGGCCTGTTCTTGTGCCAGTACCAAGCTGTTTTGGGAATTATAGCTCTGTAATAGAGTCTAAAGTTTGTAATTGAAATTCCTCCAGCTCTGTTCTTTCTGCTAAGAAGTGTTTTTGCTTATGGGGTCATTTATTCTTCCATATGAAATTTTGAATTGCCTCTTCTATTTCTTTAAAGCATGACATTGGGATGTTGATGGGTATTGCATTGAATTTGTAGATAGCCCTTGGCAAGATTGTCATTTTCACAATGTTGATTCTTCCAATCCAGGAGCATGGGAGGTTTTTCCATTTCCTTATTTCTGCTTTAATTTCCTTTTTTAGGGTTTTAAAGTTTTCATCTAAACGGTCCTTTACATTCTTAGTTAAGCTAATTCCTAGGTACTTTATTTTCTTTGAGGCTATTGTGAAAGGAGTTTCTTTCCTGATTATTGCCTCGTTCCTCTCACTGTTGGAGTAAAGGAAGGCAGTTGATTTGTGAGGGTTGATTTTATGGCCTGCTACCCTTCCAAAGCTTTGAATCAGCTCAAGGAGCTTGGGAGTAGAGTCTATAGGATTCTTTAAATACAGAATCATGTCATCTGCAAAGAGGGATAGTTTTATTTCCTCTTTCCCTACTTGGATCCCCTTTATGATTGCTTCTTGCCTTATTGCACTGCCTAGGAATTCTAGTACTATGTTAAAAAGGAGTGGAGAGAGTGGGCATCCTTGTCTCGTTCCTGATTTTAGAGGGAATGGCTTTAGATTTTCACCATTAAGTATAATACTAGCAGTGGGTTTCTCATACACAGCCTTTATTACATTGAGAAATGTTCCATGGAGTCCTAGTTTCTCCACATCTTTTAACATAAAGGGGTTTTGGATCTTGTCAAATGCCTTTTCCGCATCTATTGAGACAATCATGTGATTTTTGTCCTTGCTCCTGTTGATGCGTTGAATTATATTAATTGATTTGTGCATGTTGAACCAGCTTTGCCTCCCTGTGATGAATCCAGTTTGATCATAGTGTATGATTTTTTCATGAGTTGTTGTAGACGGTTCGCCAGTATTTTGTTGAGAAGTTTTGCATCGATGTTCATCAAAGAAATGGGTCTATAGTTCTCTTTCTTTGATGAATCTCTGTCTGGTTTGGGGATGAGGGATATACTGTCTTCACAGAATGAGTTTGGTAAACAACTTTCATTTTCAATTTCGTTGAAGAGCTTGAGGAGTATTGATGTGAGCTCTGCTTTGAAGACCTTATAGAATTCAGCTGTGAATCCATCTGGCCCTGGGCTCTTTTTAAGTGGAAGTTGTCTAATTTCCATTTCTATTTCAGAGCTTGACATAGGCCAGTTGAGTTGGGTTAGCTCTTCTTGGTTCAGTGTGGGTATGTTAATCTTGTCTAGGAATTCATCCATTTCTTCTAGATTCTCAAATTTGTTGGCGTAAAGGTTTGAGAAATATTCCCTCATGATATTCTGGATCTTGGTAATTTCTGTCGTGATATTACCATTTTCATCTGCGATTTTGTTTATTTCGAATTGCTCTCTTGTTTTTTTGGTAAGATTTGCTAAGGGCTTGTCAATTTTGGTAATTCTTTCAATGAACCAACTCCTTGTTTTGTTGATTCTATAGGTTTTTTTTATTCAAAATCATTTAATTCTGCTTAGATTTTAATAATTTGCTTTCTCCTAATGGGTTTAGGGTTGGTTTGGTGCTCTTTTTCCAGGAGGTTAAAGTGAGACATTTACTAGTTGATTTGCCATTTTTCCAACTTGCTGTTGTAGGCACTCAGCACTATAAATTTTCCTCTGAGTACTGCCTTTGTTGTGTCCCTAAGGAGTTGATATTTGTGTGCTCCTTATTGTTAAATTTCATAAACAGTTGGATATCTGTTCTGATCTCTTCGATTACCCATTGTTTTTGATTCAACAATGTATTGTTCAGTCTCCATGAGTTACAGGGTTTTTGTTGGTGGAGATGTGTGTTCAGTTCCAATTTGATGCCTTCATGGTCTGAGAGTATGCATGGAATAATTTCAGTGTTTCTGAATCTGTCCAGGTTTGTTTCATGGCCTAAGATGTGGTCTATTATGGAAAATGTTCCATGTGCTGCTGAGAAAAACGTATATTGTGTTGTTACTGGGTGGAATATTCTGCAGATGTCTGTTAGATCTAGTTGGTCTATATAGTTGTTGAGTTCTAAGCTTTCTCTGTTGAGTTTTGCCTTGTTGATCTGTCCAGAGGTGAGAGTGGTGTGTTAAACTCACCAAGAATCACTGTATTGCGATCTATGTATGGTTTCATTGTAAGTAAAGTTTGCTTGATGAAGTTTGGAGCTCCGGGATTGGGTGTGTAAATATTTAGGATCGTTATGTCTTCCTGGAGGAAAGATCACTTCAGTAGTATGTAGTAACCTTCTTTATCTTTTCTTACTAATTTTAGTTTGAAGTCTATTGTATCTGATATGAGGATGGCAACTCCAGCCTGTTTATGGGGGCAGTTAGCTTGATAGAGTTTATTCCAAACTCTCACTGTCAAAAGATGATCGTTTTTGGGTAAGATGTGGCTCTTGAAGACAGCAGAACGATGATCTTGCTTTTTGATCCAACTAGACAGCCTATGCCGTTTAATTGGAGAGTTAAGTCCATTGATATTGAGAGTTAGGATTGAGAGATATTTATTAGTTCCTACCATTTTTAAAAGCTTTTAGTAGGGCCTGTGTCTTGACAGTTCTTGTGGTCCTTAGATGGTATGCTGTTTAGGTGCCATTTCTTTCCCTATATTGCATTTATTTTGGTTTTCTATGTATAGAGCATCTTTGAGAATTCTCTGTAGTGTTGGTTTTGTTTCGACATATTGTTGCAGCTTTTCCCTGGAATGGAATGTTTTTATTGTTCCCTCAGTTATGAATGAGAGCTTAGCTGGCTACAATATTCTTGAATGGTAGTTATTTGATTTAAGGGCATGACATATATGCTTCCAGTCACTTCGTGCTTGCATGGTCTCTGCTGAGAAATCTGGGGCTATTCTGATTGGTTTGCCTTTATAGGTTACTGATCCTTTTTCCCTGGCTGCCTTTAGGATCTTTCTTTCGTTTCTATTGATCCAGTTCGGATCACAATGTGGCGGTGGGATGTTCTTTTCTGGTCAGGTCTGTTTGGGGTTCTAAAAGCTTCTTGTATCTGGATGGGCCTGCCCTTCTGGATATTTGGGAAATTGTCTGAGATGATTCCCTGAAGTATATTTCCAATACCATTGACCTCTTTCTCCACGCCCTCCTCAATATCAACTAGCCTTAAATTAGGCTTCCTAATTGTATCTTGGACCTCCTGAAGCGCTCTCTCATATTTCCTAGATTTGGATTGACTCATTCTCTATAATAACTAAATTATATCAGCCCCGGAAATTCTCTCCTCTGCATTGTCTAACCTGCTATCAAAGCTATCTACTTTACTTTTCATCGCCCTTGCTTCTAATTGCTCACTTTTGATGACTTCCATCTCTTGTTTTAGATCATGTATGGATTTCTTTATCTCCTTGATTTCCTTTTAAGTGGTTAGCTCAGTAGCTTTATTTTCTTTGGACATTTGCTGGAGTTTGGTCACGTTTTTATTTGTGGATTATATGAATTCATCCATCTTTCTTTGAAAAACCTTTATTATGGCCTCCTTTATGGCTTCTTCTTTTTCACTTATCACCTTGTTTGTGCTTTCCTCTTGTTCAGCTATGGCTTCCTCCATTATCTCTTTCTTTATATTTTCACATTTTCCATTAATGATGTTTATCAATTGCATTTGTGTAGTACTTGGAAAACTCTCCTCTAGGTGTGCCAGTGACTGTTCCATTATCTGTTTACATTGGGTGGGGGATGTTGTTTCTTGATTTGACATTTTTGTTGAGTTTCTTGTTCTGCCAATTTGAAAATTGGAGCAAGATTACTACTAAATACGATTATAGTTTTTCAGATATAACCAACCTAGACCTCTGTAGGTGGCAGACACTAGATGTTCACAGTTTTGATTGGTATTATCACTCTTTCTTTTTGTGCACTTACAGACCAGTCTAATACAACCACTGAGAAGCGATTTATACCCAAAACAATAAGCTTCTCAATCCAATCTCTATTGTCTTTAAGTCCTTCTGAGCCTAGAGAACAATTAACCACCTACATATACAATATTGCTCAACAGCCATCAAGTGTAGATCCGTGCAGTATAAGGGTTGAAAGACGAGCAGAGGTCCAGAGATAGAAAAAAAGAATGAGAGAGGTCAGGGGAGGTACAAGAGGATTAACGTAGGAGTGTAAGAATATTGTAGTAATGAAGAAAATGTATAGCATAAGGATAACTGACCTAAGTTGGTAAGTAGGTAGCATATTTGAGTCCAAAGTTTGGAAAGTATTAGAATAAAACTTATGTGTTGCTGCACGACTAGCTCTTAGCCAAACCAGTGGCCTCACAGTGGACCATGGGATGGATCTGTTTTTCTTGTCTACGTTGAGGGAAAGGGGTATTTCACAAGATGCAGAAGCGAAGATTTCAGAAGCCAATGCTGTGAGTGAATTAGCTCGTAAACAGCATTTTTATTTCCATTTATCTTTCTGCCAGTCTTGGGGCTTGAATTCAGGGCCTGAGCACTGTCCTCGGGTTTTCTCAAGTCTAGCCCTCTGCCACTTGAGCCACAGTGCCACATCTAGATTTTCTATCTATGTGATACTGAGCAATCAAACCCAGATCTTCATGGATGCTAGGCAAGCACTCAACCACTATGCCAAACTCTCAACCCTGACATAGTAATTATAAAGTCATCATCATCATATCAAAATATCCTTTCTCCTACAAAGAATGAACACTTATCTATGTGTGTAATGCTTTTTTTTAAATTTCACTAATTCTTCTGTGTTTTTCCCTCTTGCATTTTTTACACATGACAGCAAAGCTAATCTTCAGGAAAAAATAGATTAGGATACAGAAACCTAATAATATCCTGGTAGATTGACGTCAAAAATATGTGCAAGATGCCCTGTGTGTTTGACCTAGTGGTAGAGTCCTTGGCTACCACGCAAAAAGACTCAGGTTTGATTCCTCATTACCACATACATAGAAAACGCTGCAAGTGGTGCTGTGCCTCGGTGGGACAGCTAAAGCCTAAAGAAAGCCCAAGAACAATGTTCACACTCTGAGGTCAAGTCCCAAGACTAGCAAAACCAAAAAAAATTCAACAAGGGGCAAAATGCAGGCAGAGAAGGCACTGTGAAGCAAATGTTTTGTAAAGGATGAGGGCAATATTGACCCTAAGGTTGGATCTTACCTAAGAAATGCTCTTTGAGCCTGAGACCAGACTGGTAGTTGGGCCTAGTGGAAGACATTGGGAATGGACAAATAAGGTGTGCTGTTTACTACATCCACATGTATATTGTGAGATTGGAGGAGAGATTCAGCCTCCAGTATGTCTTTGGTGATGTCTTCTGTGAGCAAGGATCTTTGGTCATTGGGCCCTGAAAGGTGACCCTGCCTCCCTCACAATGGAACAGAATATGGAACGCTGGTAACCAAGCCAGTGTAACTAACAACCAGCTCAAGCCAGCTCACTTGGCCTGTTGCTCAGGAGAAAGAAAGATGTTGCTGTGTTGTTGCCAAAGGTCAGGAATCTCGAGTCTCAGGCATGGAAGTTGTGGATGTCTTACTCGAAGATGTACATGCTAGATCTTTGTCAAGCCACAAATCCAGTATAACAGGCCTTTCTCTAAGAAGAAGGCCAGGAAAATCCAGGGCAACCAGATGAGGTAAATTTCTAAGAAGGAATGTATTTGACCCCATCATCCTCCCACACACTACAACTTTTTTTTTCATTTTTTTCTTGTAATTAGTAAAAGGGTTACATGATATTTGCCAGGTAGAAGGCGCATTAATTCACATACATTGATACCCTTTCACATGTCTTGGTACCCATTTCCCTCCAACTCCACACGCCCCACCCGTCTTGGTTTTCCCCCCTTCCCTGTCAAATTTCAAATATCCAAATACAAATAAATTCAATATATCAGATAACAAAGTGAGATACTATACCAATATGGGATAACCAAGGACAGCAAAGGAGATGAGAGACAACATAGTACATTAAGGACAACAATCATTCATTATATGGCTTTTGTTTCAATATCCTGGAGGTCCTTTCAATTAGCTTCACATTATATGGCCTTATATATTGCCTTTTGCTCTATTGCAAATCTCTGCTAGTAGAGCCCAAGTTGTCTACTGATTATGACGAATGAGGGAAACCACTGAGCCTAAGTTCCTTTGAGTCTGGCTTACTTCACTCAATATGATTTGTTCTAACTCTTTCCATTTCCTAACAAATGGGGCGATGTCATTCTTTCTGACAGCAGCATAGAATTCCATTGTGTACAAATACCACAACTTGTTGATCCACTCATCAACTGAGGGACATCTGGGTTGGTTTCATATCTTTGCTATGGTGAATAGCACTGCAATGAACATTGTTGTGCTATTGGGTTTAGTATGCCCTTGTTTCTGGATTGTTGGGCAAATGCCAAGTAGTGGAATTGCTGGGTCATAGGGGAGTTCTATGTTTAGCCTTTTGAGGCACTGCCACACTGCTTTCCATAGTGGTTGAACGAGGTTGCACTCCCACCAACCGTGTAGTAGTGATCCCTCCTGGCCACATCCCCTCCAACATCTGTTGTCATTCGTTTTCCTGATCCTGGCCATTCTAACTGGAGTGAGGTGGAATCTTAGAGTTGTTTTGATTTGCATTTCTTTTATGACCAGAGATGTGGAGCATTTCTTCATGTGTCTATAGGCCATTTTTGTTTCTTCTTCAGAGAAGAATCTCTTTACGTCTTTGGCCCATTTTTTAATGGGATGGGTGTTACTTTGAAGGTTAGTTTTGGAGTGATTCAATTTTTTGAGTTGTTGATATATTTTAGATATGAGGCCTTTGTCCGTTGTTTGGTTGGAGCAGATCTTCTCCCACTCTGTAGGCTTCCTGATTAGTTTACTTGCTATATCCGTTGCCATACAAAATTTCTGCAGTTTAATGCAGTCCCACTTATCCAGCCTTTCTCTGATTTGTTGTGATTCTTGGTCCTTGTTAAGAAAGTTTCGACCTGTGCCAAGGAGGCCTAGTGTATCTCCTATTCCTTCCTATAAACTTTTCACTGTGTAACCTTTTCCTCCAGGTCTTTGATCCATTTGGAGTTAATTCTAGTGCAACGTGACAAAGAAGGATCCAACTTTAGTTTTCTGCAGGTGCTTAACCAGTTCTGCTAGCACAACTTTTTGAAGAGGCTATCTTTCTTCCATTCTATTTTTTTGGATCCCTTGTCAACGATTAGGTGGCCATAGGTCTGTGGTTTAATATCTGGGTCCGCAGTTCTATTCCATTGGACTTCAGGCCTGTTCTTGTTCCAGTACCAAGCTGTTTTGAGAATTATAGCTCTGTAATACAGTCTAAAGTTTGGAATTGAAATTCATCCAGCGCTGTTCTTTCTGCTAAGAAGTGTTTTTGCTTACGGGGCCTTTTATTATTCCATATGAAATTTTGAATTGCCTCTTCTATTTCTTTAAAAAATGACATATGGTTGTTGATGGGTATTGCACTGAATTTGTAGATAGCCCTTGGCAAGATTGTCATTTTCACAATGCTGATTCTTCCATTCCAGGAGCATGGGAGTTCTTTCCTTTTCTTTAGTTCTGCTTTAATTTCCTTTTTTAGGGTTTTAAAGTTTTCATCTAAACGGTCCTTTACATTCTTAGTTAAGCTAATTCCTAGGTACTTTATTTTCTTTGAGGCTATTGGGAAAGGAGTTTCTTTCCTGATTATTGCCTCGTTCCTCTCACTATTGGCGTAAAGGAAGGCAGTTGATATGTGAGGGTTGATTTTATGGCCTGCTACCCTTCCAAAGCTGTGAATCAGCTCAAGGAGCTTGGGACTAGAGTCTATAGGATTCTTTAAATACAGAATCTTGTCATCTGTGCTGCGAGCTCCTCGACCAGCGAGGAAGAACGACCACCACTCGAGGATTCTTCTCAAATCATACTTTATTGGAGAGCCTTTTGATTGAAGGGGGAGCAGGAAGCGAAAGGGGCGAGGCATCCAAATGCAGCTGCTTATATAGGGAACAGGAACACGGGTCGCTCCACCATTGGCTGCCACCCTACTGCCACAACAAGGTGCCGCGGGATTGGCCAGGGTTCATCATGTGATTCGCGCATGCGCATAACTAGGGACACGTAGTCGAGCACAGCATTGCCTTATATGGAGTTGTTTACCTCTAAGGAGTCAGGAAACGGGTGCCATCTTGTAATGGCGTTTGTCCCGGCTCCCTACAGCTCCCCCTTTTTGTTTTGAGCATCAGGCAAGAGTAGAGGTCTGTTCTCTGAAGAGAATCAGGACAATGCAAGGCCTCCTCTCCAGGCTCTTTCCCAGAGGGTGACCCGCCAGTCCGATGCCCTTTTTTCAGAGGTGGGAAATTTTGGCATCTACCCACATGCAAACAGACGTGCTCTTCTCGAGAAAGGCATCTCCATTTTCCCAAGTGCAGTGCATATGCCTCGCCTCATGTTTGCTCCAGATCTTAAGCTGCATACCTGTCCCTGTGCAATCTGATCTTGTCCCCCGGGGTGCAAAGGCTATGCAGAAAAATAAGTCTCAATTGCCCTTTAAGGCTGAAAGCCATATTTGGGGTGCGAATCCAACTTCCAAGGCGGCTAATGCTTGTGAAAATCATTACCTTATCCCTCTGTGTTTGGGCTTGCAGGCGACAGACCAACCATAGGCAGACCACACATCCTTTTCTTTTCAAGCATACTTAACCAAACTTGGGGGGAGTCATGCATTTCTAATGCTGCAAAAGCATGTTTTATAATAGCATTATCTCTTTTTCATTTATAACTCATTTTACATAGCATCCAACACAAAATCCCCAACCCACACATCATTAATCCCAATAAGGCTAAACTTCCAGCCCATTCTTTTACCCAGGAGGACACCTGTAATATCCAATCAGTAATTTTCCCGAAAAGGGGCCACATTTACCCTGGGTGAATTAACAATCATAATTTCATATCTCAATTGGCTTGTAAGGTTTTCAAAATTATGTGACCATTGTCCAGTTAACATCTGACCCAACTGCCTTGACAGATTAGCGGTATAAAGACATCGGCAACGTATAATTGTCCAACTGTCTGTCCATGGGAAGAAAAGGTAACTGCAATGATGAATTGGTCGTGAAAAGATACGGGAAAACACGAGCGTCATGCTTCACAGGCATCGGTATTGGAAAGGTCTTCATCAGCGCCCACAAAATCCTCTCCTGGGCCATCACTGGATCTGCTAGTATTACCACCAACATGAGAATGATCTTCATCGTCAGTGCCTTTCTCGGGTTCTCCTTCCACCTTTCGCGTCAATCGCAATGGGACCCAAAGCGGTGTTTCCTGCTCCTGTGGAAAAACACAAACAGCTCCCCTGGATCTCCTTACTACGGGATCCGGTCCTCACCAAGTATTTGTAATAACATCCTTCCATTTAACCATCTCAGTTATAATTTTAGGGTTTTGGGCAGCATGTCTATCTGCTGCTGACTTATCATCACTATTTAAAATTAAAAAATTTAAAGTAAAAATTGCAAGGGAAAGTCTTTCCCTGGGAGATGCTCCTTCCGCAATTCCCCCTTTTTGTTTTTGAAGTATTTCTTTTAATTTTTGTTGGTTCTTTCCACAATTCCTTGTCCTTGCGGATTGTATGGTAATCCTGTTGTATGGGCTACTTGCATTTGCGCACAAAAGGCGCGGAAACCATGAGAAGTATAGGCAGGGCCATTATCAGTTTTAAAGTGAAGGGGTTTTCCCCAGGCCGCCCAGGCTTCTAAACAATGTACTTTTACATGGGAAACCTTTTCTCCTGCCAAGGGCGTGGCATGTACTATGCCAGAATAGGTATCCACTGAGACATGTAAATATTTTAATTTTCCAAATTCCGCTAAATGAGTAACATCCATTTGCCACAGGGCATTTGGTTTTAAGCCTCTAGGGTTTATCCCCACATTAGTAGAGGGGAGAAAAATCACACAAGACTGACAGGCTTTAACAATATTTCGTGCTTCATGTCTGGTTATATTAAATTTTATTCTAAGAGTATTAGCAGGTACATGATATAACTGATGAAAAGTTTTTGCTGATTCTACAGAATCAATAGCTGTCAAAACCATGGCCCTAATTGCCTGATCTACCTGGGCATTAGCCTTAGCCATGGGACCTGGCAACAAGGTATGAGCTCTCATGTGCCCTATATAAAAGGGATTCTTTCTTGCCAAAATAAGGGATTGAATCTGTAATAATATGTTAGAAACCATGCTGGCCTGCCTAATTGAGGCGGCGACTTCAAGAGAAATAACAGCATTAACAACATATTGTATATAAGAAAAAAGATTAAAGGGCTCTTCAAATCTTTTAAACACCTCTAGAACCACCAGGCACTCCGTGACCTGGGGAACATCCGGTAGAAAATATAACACGACTGGATTTTGACCTTCCACCACAAAGGCACCCTGACCAGTTTTTGACCCATCAGTATAAATAGTCAAGGCTGTAACCAAAGGCTTCTTAGAGGTAATAATGGGAAAATAAACCAAATTTCTCTCTACAAAGGCAAACAGTGGATGCTTGGGATAATGGTTATCAATAATATTGGGAAAGGCACATAATAAAATTGCCCATATATCCACAGTGGCAGCCAAAGTTTCCACCTGATTCCTGGTATAGGGAATAATTAATTTATCGGGTATTTTAGCAAAATGCATCAAACAATACTTTAGGCCCAATAGGGCTTGAGTTGCAACAAGCTCAGGAAAATATTGAACAGTTCTTGCTCCAAGAGTATTACCATGAAGCCACCACAGAGGGCCGTCCTGCCATAAGACCCCTGTAGGATAATTCTTTGTCTTTAAAATACACAACGTAAGTAATTGACCTGGATTATAACGACACACTTGAGCCTTAATTATTGCCCCTTCAATCCTTTTTAGGGCCGCAAAAGCGTGTGGGGTAAGTTTTCGTGTAGATGTGACATCCGGGTTACCTTCCAAAATGGAAAATAAAGGCAGTAATTCTGCTCGAGGAATGCTTAAATATCCCCGGTTCCAGTTGATGTCTCCCAACAGTTGTTGAAAATCATTGAGTGTCTTTAAGTGGGCAGTCCGAATAGAAATTTTTTGAGGTCGAATAAAGGCAGGAGTAACAATGGCGCCTAAGAATTTTACCACCTTGGATTGTTGTACTTTATCAGGGGCAATAATAAGCCCTCTCTGTTCAAGTAGGGAAACCACCTGTTGATAGGCTCTATGAAGTACCTCAAGAGAGGAAGCAGCTAGCAGGATATCATCCATATAATGAATGATTTTTACCAGGGGAAACTCCTGTCTAACTGACAGCAGGGCCGAATCCACAAACAGTTGACAAATAGTCGGGCTATTAGCCACACCTTGCCGGCAAGACCTTCCACTGATACCGGACATCTGGCTGTTCATGATTAACAGAGGGCAACGTAAAGGCAAAACGTTCTCTATCCTCAGGGCAAAGGGGTATTGAGAAGAAGCAATCTTTAATGTCTAAGGTCAACACAGGCCAATCTCGGGGCAGCGCTGAAAGTAGAGGAAGTCCTCTCTGGACTGGTCCCATGACCTGCATTTGCGCGTTTACTGCCCTTAAGTCATGTAACAATCTGCACTTGCCAGAAGCCTTTTTAATAATAAAAATGGGTGTGTTCCAGGGAGATACAGAGGGCTCAACGTGTCCCAATTTTAACTGTTCCTCAACTAAATTTTTTGCAGCTTCCAATTTTTCTTGTGAAAGGGGCCACTGGGGGACCCACACCGATTTCTGAGTCAACCAGGGTATGGGTACTGCATTATTGTTGGAAGCTTTTGTTTCAGTGGCCCCTAGGAAAAACCCAATCCTTTCCTATTAAATTTTGCAACAGGCTCAACGGGTTCTGGGCGTCCCTTAAGACATCTGCCAAGCCCTTGAGTTGGAACATATCCCTGCTGTTTCATGATGCTTTGACTAACTTCTGAATAATTATTAGTCAGTTTAAGTTTTAATTGTTGTTGCACATCCCGTCCCCAAAGATTGACAGGGACGTCGATTACAAACGGTTGGATTGTCCCCTGTTGGCCTTCTTCAGTTCTCCACACTAACTCTTTAGCACTGACACAGGGAGTATTAGCATATCCAAGTCCTTGTAAAGTTTGAGAAGATTTTTGTAATGGCCACTGCTTGGGCCAGGCCTTTGATTGAATAATGCTCCGATCGGCTCCAGTATCTACCAGGCCAAGAAAGGACTTTCCCTCTATTTGTAGGGATAGCATGGGTCTCTGGTCCAATTCCATCGACAGGCATACAAGATCAATCCCTGTGGAGCCTAAGCCTGCGGCTCCCCTTTCCTTTTGTAGTGAAAGAAAGTTTTCATGTTTTGAAGGTAAAATTAAAAGCTGGGCAATCCTATCTCCCGGGGCTATAGAGATTACTCCGTAAGGGGAGTGGCACAAAACCTTGATTACTCCTGAATAGTCAGAATCTATAACGCCCGGGAAAATTATTAGTCCTTTTAAGGTGGAGGAGAAGCGCCCTAACACCAATCCCACCGTGCCTCTTTCTAATGGTCCAGTTACATTAGTATCCAATATTTGTACTCCCATGGCTGGAGTTAAGACCAATCCGGAGGAGGCACAGAGGTCCAACCCTGCGGAGCCTGGGGTTGCCCTTCTGGCCGAACTGGCTGCTGTAGGCTAGAAACAAGTGCCGGAGTCTGAAGTGCCCCATAAATTTGTGGGCCCTGGGGACGGGGGCCCCTTGTCCCGTTTTTTGGCTCCTGGCCTGCACTAAGAGAAGGAATGGGCTGTCCATTAATATCTTTTACTGACCTGCATTCATTGGCCCAATGTTTTCCCTTCTTGCACCTAGGACATGTTCCTGGCATCTTTTGAACTCCCTGAGGACCCTGGGGAGCAGTTCTGGGACACTGGTGTTTAAAGTGTCCATTTGAAGAATCCTTTACCTTTAGAGTCCTTGGCCGCTCGGGTGGCTGACAGTACAGCTGCAGCCAGGCCTGCATTAGTTAATGGCCCCCCTATTTCCCTGCAGGCTTTTACCCATGCTTCCAGGCCCTTTTCCTTGACCGGCACAATAGCTCTCTGACATTCCTTTGTACTTTGCTCAAAAATAATTTGTTGGACAACTGGCATAAAGACTTCAAGATTTCCAAAAACACGCTCCGCCGTTTCGAGCACACGGGCCACAAAATCGGAGAATGGCTCCGTGACAGCTTGAGTAACTTTGGTGAGGCTGCCAGTGACCTGGCCTTTGTTTGGGATTGCCCTCCAGGACTTGTAAAAAACCTCATTTATTTGTTTATAAACATCCCAGGGGAAATTTGTCTGATCGGCAGCCCATTGTCCTTGCCCTAGGAGCATGTCCACGGTCCACTCGGGCCGCCCTTCTTGTTCATTTACTCTATATTGAGCCTGAGCTCTGTCCATAACTATAGACCTGAAGTCAAGGAACTGTCCATGATTGAGGCATGTCCGCGCGACCTCATACCAATCATTAGGTGTCATAGCATTAGCAGTTAGTCTTCTAAGCAAAGCAGTGGTATAACTGGCCGTAACTCCATAATTACGTACTGCCTCCATCAAATCCTTTAACTGTTTATAGGAGACTGGTTCAAAGGTCCTCTCCTGAGTAACTGGGTTCTCAAAAACTGGGAACGCAGCTGCCAGGCGGGACCAAGTGCTTCCTTTTATGAAATGACATTTTCCCGGTGCCACAGGATAGGGCGGGAGCGCAGAGGGCATGATTCTCTCTTGCTTATTTCCTTTAGACGCTCCGGCCAGAAGAGGTCGTCGAACTCCATACCTACCCTCCTCATACCTAGCAACCGCCTCCTCCAAGCCTTCTCCCTCTTTCGGGTCCTGTTCCTCATCTGAATTGTTAGTCACTTCCTCATCTGAGCTGTTTAATTCCTCATTTGAATCGTTTAGCTCCTCATCTCTAGACTCCCTTATTTGTAAATGTTGAAACCTGTCTAGATCCGGGTAAAGCTGCCCGGGGAGTGGCTCCATTGCTCTTATGACTTGGTCCTCCTTATCACCCTCCTGCACGGTATCTTGGTAGGGTGCGTCCACCCTCTGTTCTTTGACATAACGTCTCTTTTCTTTATTTTCTTTTTGGCCTACCCTTTTCCTCCCCATTTGATTCTGCCTCGGAGAGACTATCCTGGTGCTTCATCAATGTCCTACTGACTTCCTTCACAATCTCTGAGTTGCCGCAACGCAGACAAATGCAACAAAAACACACCAGCAGCACCCACAAAGGAAGGACAACAGCAAGCACCCAGAATTGTACCCCAAAAAACAGCATACCTGGGGATCTCAGCTGATCAGGCTGATACTTACCGACGTCTCCTCTCCCTATGTCGAGTTCTGAATCCTCCTCGGTCCCTCGCTTGTCATCCTGTCTTCCCAGGTTCCCGGGTCTCGGCACCAGTTGCGGCGAGCTCCTCGACGAGCGAGGAAGAACAACCACCACTCGAGGATTCTTCTCAAATCATACTTTATTGGAGAGCCTTTTGATTGAAGGGGGAGCAGGAAGCGAAAGGGGCGAGGCATCAAAAAGCAGCTGCTTATGTAGGGAACAGGAACACGGGTCGCTCCACCATTGGCTGCCGCCCTACTGCCACAACGAGGTGCCGCGGGATTGGCCAGGGATCATCATGTGATTCGCGCATGCACATAACTTAGGACACGTAGTCGAGCACAGCATTGCCTTATATGGAGTTGTTTACCTCTAAGAAGTCAGGAAACGGGCGCCATCTTATAATGGCATTTGTCCCGGCTCCCTAAAATCTGCAAAGAGGGATAGTTTTATTTCCTCTTTCCCTACTTGGATCCCCTTTATGCTTGCTTCTTGCCTTATTGCACTGCCTAGGAATTCTGGTACTACGTTAAAAAGGAGTGGAGAGAGTGGGAATCCTTGCCTCGTTCCTCATTTTAGAGGGAATGGCTTTAGATTTTCACCATTAAGTATAATACTAGCAGTGGGTTTCTCATACACAGCCTTTATTCCATTGAGAAATGTTCCATGGAGTCCTAGTTTCTCCACATCTTTTAACATAAAGGGGATTTGGATCTTGTCAAATGCCTTTTCCGCATCTATTGAGACAATCATGTGATTTTTGTCCTTGCTCCTGTTGATGTGTTCAATTATATTAATTGATTTGTGTATGTTGAATCAACTTTGCCTCCCTGTGATGAATCCAGTTTGATCATATTGTATAATTTTTTTGATGAGTTGTTGTAGACGGTTGGCCAGTATTTTGTTGAGAAGTTTTGCATCGATGTTCATCAAAGAAATGGGTTTATACTTCCCTTTCTTTGATGAATCTCTGTCTGGTTTGGGGATGAGGGATATACTGGCTTCACAGAATGAGTTTGGTAAACAACCTTCATTTTCAATTTCATTGAAGAGCTTGAGGAGTATTGGTGTGAGCTCTGCTTTGAAGACCTTATAGAATTCAGCTGTGAATCCATCTGGCCCTGGGCTCTTTTTAAGTGGAAGTTGTCTAATTTCCATTTCTATTTCAGAGCTTGAAATAGGCCTGTTGAGTTGGGTTAGCTCTTCTTGGTTCAGTGTGGGTATGTTAATATTGTCTAGGAATTCATCCATTTCTTCTAGATTCTCAAATTTGTTGGTGTAAAGGTTTGAGAAGTATTCCCTCATAATATTCTGGGTCTTGGTAATTTCTGTCGTGATATTACCATTTTCATCTGCGATTTTGTTTATTTCGTTATGCTCTCTTGTTTTTTGGGTAAGATTTGCTAAGGGCTTGTCAATTTTGTTAATTCTTTCAAAGAACCAGCTCCTTGTTTTGTTGATTCTTTCTATAGGTTTTATTTTATTCGAAATCATTTAATTCTGCTTTGATTTTAATAATTTGCTTTCTCCTAATGGGTTTAGGGTTGGTTTGTTGCTCTTTTTCCAGGAGGTTAAAGTGAGACATTAACTAGTTGGTTTGCCATTTTTCCAACTTGCTGTTGGAGGCACTCAGCACTATAAATTTTCCTCTGAGTACTACCTTTGTTGTGTCCCTAAGGAGTTGATATTTGTGTGCTCCTTATTGTTAAATTTCATAAACAGTTGGATATCTGTTCTGATCTCTTCGATTACCCATTGTTTTTGATTCAACAATGTGTTGTTCAGTCTCCATGAGTTACAGGGTTTTCGTTGTTGGAGATATGTGTTCAGCTCCAATTTGATGCCATTATGGTCTGAGAGTGTGCATGGAATAATTTCAGTGTTTCTGAATCTGTCCAGGTTTGTTTTATGGCCTAAGATGTGGTCTATTATGGAAAATGTTCCATGTGCTGCTGAGAAAAACGTATATTGTGTTGTTACTGGGTGGAATATTCTGCAGATGTCTGTAAGATCTAGTTGGTGTATATAGTTGTTCAGTTCTCAGGTTTCTCTGTTGAGTTTTGCCTTGTTGATCTGTCCATAGGTGATAGTGGTGTGTTAAACTCAACAACAATCACTGTATTTCGATCTATGTATGGTTTCAGTGTAAGAAAAGTTTGCTTGATGAAGTTTGGAGCTCCGGGATTGGGTGTGTAAATATTTAGGATCGTTATGTCTTCCTGGAGGAAAGATCCCTTTAGTAGTATGTAGTAACCTTCTTTGTCTTTTCTTACTAATTTTAGTTTGAAGTCTATTGTATCTGATATGAGGATGGCAACTCCAGCCTGTTTATGGGGGCAGTTAGCTTGATAGAATTTATTCCAACCTCTCACTTTCAAAAGATGATTGTTTTTGGGTAAGATGTGTCTCTTGAAGACAGCAGAACGATGGCTCTTGCTTTTTGATCCAACTAGACAGCCTATGCCATTTAATTAGAGAGTTAAGTCTATTGATATTGAGAGTTAGTATTGAGAGATATTTATTAGTTCCTACCATTTTTAAAAGCTTTTGGTAGGGCCAGTGTCTTGACAGTTCTTGTGGTCCTTAGATGGTATGCTGTTTAGGTGCCATTTCTTTCCCTATATTGCATTTATTTTGGTTTTCTATGTATAGAGCATCTTTGAGAATTCTCTGTAGTGTTGGTTTTGTTTCGACATATTGTTGCAACTTTTCCCTGGAATGGAATGTTTTTATTGTTCCCTCAGTTATGAATGAGAGCTTAGCTGGCTACAATATTTTTGGTTGGTAGTTATTTGATTTAAGGGCATGACATATATGCTTCCAGTCACTTCGTGCTTGCATGGTCTCTGCTGAGAAATCTGGAGTTATTCTGATTGGTTTGCCTTTATAGGTTACTGATCCCTTTTCCCTGGCTGCCTTTAGAATCTTTCCTTTTGTTTCTATTGATCCAGTTCGGATCACAATGAGGCGGTGGGATGTTATTTTCTGGTCAGGTCTGGGGTTCTAAAAGCTTCTTGTATCTAGATGGGCCTGCCCTTCTGGATATTTGGGAAATTGTCTGAGATGATTCCCTGAAGTATATTTCCAATACCATTGACCTCTTTCTCCACGCCCTCCTCAATACCAACTAGCCTTAAATTAGGCTTCCTAATTGTATCTTGGACCTCCTGAAGCGCTCTCTCAATTTTCCTAGATTTGGATTGACTCATTTTCTGTTCTTTCTATATAATAACTAAATTATCTTCAGCCCCAGAAATTCTCTCTTCTGCATTGTCTAACCTGCTATCAAAGCTATCTACTTTATTTTTCATCTCCCTTGCTTCTAATTGCTCCCTTTTGATGCCTTGCATCTCTTGTTTGAGATCATGTATGGATTTCTTTATCTCCTTGATTTCCTTTTGAGTGGTTAGCTCAGTAGCTTTATTTTCTTTGGACATTTGCTGGAGTTTGGTCACGTTTTTATTTGTGGATGCTATGAATTCATCCATCTTTCTTTGAAAAACCTTTATTATGGCCTCCTTTATGGCTTCTTCTTTTTCACTTATCAAATTCTTTATGCTTTCCTCTTGTTCAGCTATGGCTTCCTCCATTATCTCTTTCTTTATATTTTCACATTTTCCATTAATGATGTTTATCAATTGCATTTGGGTAGCACTTGGAAGACTCCCCTCTAGGTTTGCCAGTGACTGTTCCATTGTCTGTTTACATTGGGTGGGGGATGTTGTTTCTTGATTTGACATTTTTCTTGAGTTTCTTGTTCTGCCCATTTGAAAATGGGAGCAAGATTACTACTAAATACGATTATAGTTTTTCAGATATAACCAACCTAGACCTCTGTAGCTGGCAGACACTAGATGTTCACAAGTTTTGATTGGTATTATCACTCTTTCTTTTTGTGCACTTACAGACCAGTCAAATACAACCACTGATAAGCGATTTATACCCAAAACAATAAGCTTCTCAATCCAATCTCTATTGTCTTTAAGTCCCTCTGAGCCTAGAGAATCATTAACCACCTACATATACAATATTGCTCAACAGCCATCAAGTGTAGATCCGTGCAGTATAAGGGTTGAAAGACGAGCAGAGGTCCAGAGATAGAAAAAAAGAATGAGAGAGGTCAGGGGAGGTACAAGAGGATTAACGTAGGAGTGTAAGAATATTGTAGTAATGAAGAAAAGGTATAGCATAAGGATAACTGACCTAAGTTGGTAAGTAGGTAGCATATTTGAGTACAAATTTTGGAAAATATTAGAATAAAACTTATGTGTTGCTGCACGACTAGCTCTTAGCCCAACCAGTGGCCTCACAGTGGACCATGGGATGGATCTGTTTTTCTTGTCTACGTTGAGGGAAAGGGGTATTTCACAAGATGCAGAAGCGAAGATTTCAGAAGCCAATGCTGTGAGTGAATTAGCTCGTAAAAAGCATTTTTATTTTCTTTTATCTTTCTGCCAGTCTTGGGGCTGGAATTCAGGGCCTGAGCACTGTCCTCGGGTTTTCTCAAGTCTAGCCCTCTGCCACTTGAGCCACAGTGCCACATCTAGATTTTCTATCTATGTGATACTGAGCAATCAAACCCAGATCTTCATGGATGCTAGGCAAGCACTCTACCACAATGCCAAACTCTCAACCCTGACATAGTAATTATAAAGTCATCATCACCATATCAAAATATCCTTTCTCCTACAAAGAATGAACACTTATCTATGTTTGTAATGCTTTTTTTAATTTCACTAATTCTTCTGTGTTTTTCCCTCTTGCATTTTTTACACATGACAGCAAAGCTAATCTTCAGGAAAAAATAGATTAGGATACAGAAACCTAATAATATCCTATTAGATTGACGTCAAAAATATGTGCAAGATGCCCTGTGTGTTTGACCTAGTGGTAGAGTCCTTGGCTACCACGCAAAAAGACTCAGGTTTGATTCCTCATTACCACATACATAGAAAACACTGCAAGTGGTGTTGTGGCTTGGTGGGACAGCTAAAGCCTAAAGAAAGCCCAAGAACAATGTTCACACTCTGAGGTCAAGTCCCAAGACTAGCAAAAACAAAAAAAAATCGACAAGGGGCAAAATGCAGGCAGAGAAGGCACTGTGTAGCAAATGTTTTGTAAAGGATGAGGGCAATATTGACCCTTAAGTTTGGATCTTACCTAAGAAAGGCTCCTTGAGCCTGAGACCAGACTGGTATTTGGGCCTAGTGGAAGACATTGGGAATGGACAAATAAGGTGTTGTGTTTATTACATCCACATGTATATTGTGAGATTGGAGGAGAGATTCAGCCTGCAGTATGTCTTTGGTGAGGTCTTCTGTGAGCAAGGATTTTTGGTCATTGGGCCCTGAAAGGTGACCCTGCCTCCCTCACAATGGAACAGAATATGGAACCCTGGTAACCAAGCCACTGTAACTAAAACCACCTCAAGCCAGCTCACTTGGCCTGTGGCTCAGGAGGAAGAAAGATGTTGCTGTGCTGTTGCCAAAGCTCTGGAAACTCGAGTCTCAGGCATAGAAGTTGTGGATGTCTTACACGAAGATGTACATGGTAGATCTTTGCCAAGCCACAAATCCAGTATAACAGGCCTTTCTCTAAGAAGAAGGCCAGGAAAATCCAGGGCAACCAGATGAGGTAAATTTCTAAGAGAAATGTATTTGACCCCATCAAGCTCCCCAAACACTACAACTTTCTTTTTTTTCATGTTTTTATTGTAATTAGTAAAAGGGTTACATGATATTTGCCAGGTAGAAGGTGCATTAATTCACATACATTGATACCCTTTCACATGTCTTGGTACCCATTTCCCTCCAACCCCACACCCCCAACCGGTCTTGGTTTTCCCCACTTCCCTATCAAATTTCAAATATCCAAATACAAATAAATTCAATATATCAGATAACAAAGTGAGATACAATACCAATATGGGATAACCAAGGGACAGCAAAGGAGATGAGAGACAACATAGTACATTAAGGACAACAATTATTCATTATATGGCTTTTGTTTCAATATTCTGGAGGTCCTTTCAATTAGCTTCACATTATATGGCCTTATATATGGCCTTTTGCTCTATTGCAAATCTCTGCTAGTAGAGCCCAAGGTTTCTACTGATTATGACAAATGAGGGAAAGCACTGAGCCTAAGTTCCTTTGAGTCTGGCTTATTTCACTCAATATGATTTGTTGTAAGTCTTTTCATATCCTAACAAATGGGGCGATGTCATTCTTTCTGACAGCAGCATAGAATTCCATTGTGTACAAATACCACAACTTGTAGATCCACTCATCAACTGAGGGACATCTGGGTTGGTTCCATATCTTTGCTATGGTGAATAGCGCTGCAATGAACATTATTGTGCTAGTGGGTTTAGTATGCCCTTGTTTCTGGATTGTTGGGTAAATGCCAAGTAGTGGAATTGCTGGGTCATAGGGGAGTTCTATGTTTAGCCTTTTGAGGCACTGCCACACTGCTTTCCATAGTGGTTGAACGAGTTTGCACTCCCACCAACAGTGTAGTAGTGATCCCTCCTGGCCACATCCCCTCCAGCATCTGTTGTCATTCGTTTTCCTAATCCTGGCCATTCTAACTGGAGTGAGGTGGAATCTTAGAGTTCTTTTGATATGCAATTCTTTTATGACCAGAGATGTTGAGCATTTCTTCATGTGTCTATAGGCCATTTTTGTTTCTTCTTTAGAGAAGACTCTCTTTAAGTTTTTGGCCCATTTTTTAATGTGATGGGTGTTACTTTGGAGGTTAGTTTTGGAGTGATTCAATTTTTTGAGTTGTTGATATATTTTAGATATGAGGCCTTTTCCGTTGTTTGGTTGGTGAAGATCTTCTCCCACTCTGTAGGCTTCCTGGTTAGTTTACTAGCTATATCCGTTGCCATACAAAATCTCTGCAGTTTAATGCAGTCCCACTTATCCTGCCTCTCTCTGATTTGTTGTGATTCTTGGTCCTTATTAAGAAAGTTTCGACCTGTGCCAAGGAGGCCTAGTGTATCTCCTATTCCTTCCTGTAAACTTTTCAGTGTGTCAGTTTTACCTCCAGGTCGTTGATCCATTTGGAGTTAATTCTAGTGCAAGGTTACAAAGAAGGATCCAACTTTACTTTTCTGCTGGTGCTTAACCAGTTCTGCCAGCACAACTTGTTGAAGAGGCTATCTTTCTTCCATTCTATTTTTATGGATCCCTTGTCAACGATTAGGTGGCCATAGGTCTGTGGTTTAATATCTGGGTCCACAGGTCTATTCCGTTGGACTTTAGGCCTGTTCTTGTGCCAGTACCAAGCTGTTTTGAGAATTATAGCTCTGTAATAGAGTCTAAAGTTTGGAATTGAAATTCATCCAGCGCTGTTCTTTCTGCTAAGAAGTCTTTTTGCTTACGGGGTCTTTTATTATTCCATATGAAAGTTTTAATTGCCCCTTCTATTTCTTTAAAGCATGACATTGGGATGTTGATGGGTATTGCATTCAATTTGTAGATAGCCCTTGGCAAGATTGTCATTTTCACAATGTTGATTCTTCCAATCCAGGAGCATGGGAGGTTTTTCCATTTCCTTAGCTCTGCTTTAATTTCCTCTTTTAGGGTTTTAAAGTTTTCATCTAAACAGTCCTTTACATTCTTAGTTAAGCTAATTCCTAGGTACTTTATTTTCTTTGAGGCTATTGTGAAAGGAGTTTCTTTCCTGATTATTGCCTCGTTCCTCTCACTGTTGGCGTAAAGGAAGGCAGTTGATTTGTGAGGGTTGATTTTATGGCCTGCTACCCTTCCAAATCTTTGAATGCGCTCAGGAGCTTGGAGTAGAGTCTATAGGATTCTTTAAACACAGAATCATGTCATCTGCAAAGAGGGATAGTTTTATTTCCTCTTTCCCTACTTGGATCCCCTTTATGCTTGCTTCTTGCCTTATTGCACTGCCTAGGAAATTTAGTACTATGTTAGAAAGGAGTGGAGAGAGTGGGCATCCTTGTCTCGTTCCTGATTTTAGAGGGAATGGCTTTAGATTTTCACCATCAATTTTAGTACTAGTAGTGGGTGTCTCATACACAGCCTTTATTCCATTGAGAAATGTTCCATGGAGTCCTAGGTTCTCCACATCTTTTAACATAAAGGGGTTTTGGATCTTGTCAAATGCCTTTTCCGCATCTATTGAGACAATCATGTGATTTTTGTCCTTGCTCCTGTTGATGTGTTGAATTATATTAATAAATTTGTGTATGTTGAACCACCTTTGCCTCCCTGTGATGAATCCAGTTTGATCATAGTGTATGATTTTTTGAAGAGTTGTTGTAGACGGTTGGCCAGTATTTTGTTGAGAAGTTTTGCATCGATGTTCATCAAAGAAATGGGTCTATAGTTCTCTTTCTTTGATGAATCTCTGTCTGGTTTGGGGATGAGGAATATACTGGCTTCACAGAATGAGTTTGGTAAACAACCTTCATTTTCAATTTCGTTGAAGAGCTTGAGGAGTATTGGTGTGAGCTCTGCTTTGAAGACCTTATAGAATTCAGCTGTGAATCCATCTGGCCCTGGGCTCTTTTTAAGTGGAAGTTGTCTAATTTCCATTTCTATTTCAGAGCTTGAAATAGGCCTGTTGATTTGGGTTAGCTCTTCTTGGTTCAGTGTGGGTATGTTAATATTCTCTAGGAATTCAACCATTTCTTCTAGATTCTCAAATTTGTTGGTGTAAAGGTTTGAGAAGTATTCCCTCATGATATTCTGGATCTTGGTAATTTCTGTCGTGATATTACCATTTTAATCTGCGATTTTGTTTATTTCGATATGCTCTCTTCTTTTTTTGGTAAGATTTGCTAAGGGCTTGTTAATTTTGTTAATTCTTTAAAAGAACCAACTCCTTGTTTTGTTGATTCTTTCTATAGGTTTTTTTTATTCCAAATCATTTAATTCTGCTTTGATTTTAATAATTTGCTTTCTCCTAATGGGTTTAGGGTTAGTTTGTTGCTCTTTTTCCAGGAGGTTAAAGTGACACATTAACTAGTTGGTTTGCCATTTTTCCAACTTGCTGTTGGAGGCACTCAGCACTATAAATTTTCCTTTGAGTACTGCCTCTGTTGTGTCCCTAAGGAGTTGACATATGTGTGGTCCTTATTGTTAAATTTCATAAACAGTTGGATATCCGTTCTGATCTCTTCGATTACCCATTGTTTTTGATTCAACAATGTATTGTTCATTCTCCATGAGTTACAGGGTTTTTGTTGGTGGAGATATGTGTTCAGCTCCAATTTGATGCCTTTATGTTCTGAGAGTGTGCATGGAATAATTTCAGTGTTTCTGAATCCGTCCAGGTTTGTTTTATGGCCTAAGATGTGGTCTATTATGGAAAATGTTCCATGTGCTGCTGAGAAAAATGTATATTGTGTTGTTACTGGGTGGAATATTCTGCAGATGTCTGTTAGATCTAGTTGGTCTATATAGTTGTTCAGTTCTAAGGTTTCTCTGTTGAGTTTTGCCTTGTTGATCTGTCCATAGGAGAGAGTGGTGTGTTAAACTCACCAACAATCACTGTATTTCGATCTATGTATGGTTTCAGTGTAAGTAAAGTTTGCTTGATGAAGTTTGGAGCTCCGGGATTGGGTGTGTAAATATTTGGGATTGTTATGTCTTCCTGGAGGAAAGATCCGTTTAGTAGTATGTAGTTACCTTCTTTGTCTGTTCTTACTAATTTTAGTTTGAAGTCTATTGTATCTGATATGAGGATGGCAACTCCAGCCTGTTTATGGGGGCAGTTAGCTTGATAGAATTTATTCCAAACTCTCACTTTCAAAAGATGATCGTTTTTGGGTAAGATGTGTCTCTTGAAGACAGCAGAACGATGGCTCTTTCTTTTTGATCCAACTAGACAGCCTATGCCGTTTAATTGGAGAGTTAAGTCCATTGACATTGAGAGTTAGGATTGAGAGATATTTATTAGTTCCTACCATTTTTAAAAGCTTTTAGTAGGGCCTGTATCTTGACAGTTCTTGGGGTCTTTAGATGGTATGCTGTTTAGGTGCCATTTCTTTCCCTATATTGCATTTATTTTGGTTTTCTATGTATAGAGCATCTTTGAGAATTCTCTGTAGTGTTGGTTTTGTTTCGACATATTGTTGAAGCTTTTCCCTGGAATGGAATGTTTTTATTGTTCCCTCAGTTATGAATGAGAGCTTAGCTGGCTACAGTATTCTTGGTTGGTAGTTATTTGATTTAAGGGCATGACATATATGCTTACAGTCACTTCGTGCTTGCATGGTCTCTGCTGAGTAATCTAGGTTTATTCTGATTGATTTGTCTTTATAGGTTACTGATCCCGTTTCCCTGGCTGCCTTTACGATCTTTCCTTTCATTTCTATTGATCCAGTTCGGATCACAATGTGGTGGTGGGATATTCTTTTCTGGTCAGGTCTGTTTGGGGTTCTAAAAGCTTCTCGTATCTGGATGGGCCTGCCCTTCTGGATATTTGGGAAATTCTCTGAGTTGATTCCCTGAAGTATATTTCCAATACCATTGACCTCTTTCTCCACGCCCTCCTCAATACCAACTAGCCTTAATTTAGGCTTCCTAATTGTATCTTGGACCTCCTGAAGCGCTCTTTCAATTTTCCTAGATTTGCATTGACTCATTTTCTGTTCTTTCTCTATAATAACTAAATTATCTTCAGCCCCGGAAATTCTCTCTTCTGCATTGTCTAACCTGCTATCAAAGCTATCTACTTTATTTTTCATCGCCCTTGCTTCTAATTGCTCCCTTTTGATGCCTTGCATCTCTTGTTTGAGATCATGTATGGATTTCTTTATCTCCTTGATTTCCTTTTGAGTGGTTAGCTCTGTAGCCTTATTTTCTTTGGACATTTGCTGGAGTTTGGTCACGTTTTTACTTGTGGATTCTATGAATTCATCCATCTTTCTTTGAAAAACCTTTATTATGGCCTCCTTTATGGCTTCTTCTTTTTTACTTATCACCTTGTTTATGCTTTCCTCTTGTTCAGCTAGGGCTTCCACCATTATCTCTTTCATTATATTTTCACATTTTTCATTAATGATGTTTATCAATTGCATTTGTGTAGCACTTGGAAGACTCTCCTCTAGGTTTGCCAGTGACTGTTCCATTGTCTGTTTACATTGGGTTGGGGAAGTTGTTTCTTGATTTGACATTTTTCTTGAGTTTCTTGTTCTGCCCATTTGAAAATGGGAGCAAGATTACTACTAAATATGATTATAGTTTTTCAGATAAAACCAACCTAGACCTCTGTAGCTGGCAGACACTAGATGTTCACAAGTTTTGATTGGTATTATCACTCTTTCTTTTTGTGCACTTAAAGACCAGTCTAATACAACCACTGATAAGCGATTTATACACAAAAAAATAAGCCTCTCAATCCAATCTCTATTGTGTTTAAGTCCCTCTGAGCCTAGAGAATCATTAACCACAAACATATACAATATTGGTCAACAGCCAGCAAGTGTAGATCCATGCAGTATAAGGGTTGAAAGACGAGCAGAGGTCCAGAGATAGAAAAAAAGAATGAGAGAGGTCAGGGGAGGTACAAGAGGATTAACGTAGGAGTGTAAGAATATTGTAGTAATGAAGAAAAGGTATAGCATAATTATAACTGACCTAAGTTGGTAAGTAGGTAGCATATTTGAGTACAAACTTTGGAAAATATTAGAATAAAACTTATGTGTTGCTGCACGACTAGATCTTAGCCCAACCAGTTACCTCACAGTGGACTATGGGATGGATATGTTTTTCTTATCTACGTTGAGGGAAAGGGGTATTTCACAAGATGCAGAAGCGAAGATTTCAGAAGCCAATGCTGTGAGTGAATTAGCTTGTAAAAAGCATTTTTATTTTCTTTTATCTTTCTGCCAGTCTTGGGGCTGGAATTCAGGGCCAGAGCACTGTCCTCGGGTTTTCTCAAGTCTAGCCCTCTGCCACTTGAGCCATACTGCCACATCTAGATTTTCTATCTATGTGATACTGAGCAATCAAACCCAGATCTTCATGGATGCTAGGCAAGCACTCTACCACTATGCCAAACTCTCAACCCTGACATAGAAATTATAAAGGCATCATCATCATATCAAAATATCCTTTCTCCTACAAAGAATGAACACTTATCTATGTGTGTAATGCTTTTTTTTAAATTTCACTAATTCTTCTGTGTTTTTCCCTCTTGCATTTTTTACACATGACAGCAAAGCTAATCATCAGGAAAATCGATTAGGATACAGAAACCTAATATCCTAGTAGATTGACGTCAAAAATATGTGCAAGATGCCCTGTGTGTTTGACCTAGTGGTAGAGTCCTTGGATACCACGCAAAAAGACTCAGGTTTGATACCTCATTACCACATACATAGAAAACGCTGCAAGTGGTGCTGTGGCTCGGTGGGACAGCTAAAGCCTAAAGAAATATTAAAGAACTATGTTCACACTCTGAGGTCAAGTTTCAAGACTAGCAAAAACAAAAAAAATCGACAAGGGGCAAAATGCAGGCAGAGAAGGCACTGTGAAGCAAATGTTTTGCAAAGGATGAGGGCAATATTGACCCTTAAGTTTGGATCTTACCTAAGAAAGGCTCCTTGAGCATGAGACCAGACTGGTATTTGGGCCTAGTGGAAGACATTGGGAATGGACAAATAAGGTGTTGTGTTTACTACATCTACATGTATATTGTGAGATTGGAGGAGAGATTCAGCCTCCAGTATGTCTTTGTTTGACCTCCAGATCTTTGATCCATTTGGAGTTAATTCTAGTGCAATGTGACAAAGAAGGATCCAACTTTAATTTTCTGCTGGAGCTTAACCAGTTCTGCCAGCACAACTTGTTGAAGAGGCTATCTTTCTTCCATTCTATTTTTTTGGATCCCTTGTCAAAGATTAGGTGGCCATAGGTCTGTGGTTTAATATCTGGGTCCGCAGTTCTATTCCATTGGACTTCAGTCCTGTTCTTGTGTCCGTACCAAGCTGTTTTGAGAATTATAGCTCTGTAATAGAGTCTAAAGTTTGGAATTGAAATTCCTCCAGCGCTGTTCTTTCTGCTAAGAAGTGTTTTTGCTATGCGGGGTCTTTTATTATTCCATATGAAATTTTGAATTGCTTCTTCTATTTCTTTAAAGAATGACTTTGGGATGTTGATGGCCATTGCATTGAATTTATAGATAGCTTTTGGCAAGATTGTTATTTTTACAATGTTGATTCTTCCAATCCAGGAGAATCAGAGGTTTTTCCATTTCCTTAGTTCTGCTTTAATTTCCTTTTTTAGGGATTTAAAGTTTTCATCTAACCGGTCCTTTACATTCTTAGTTAAGCTAATCCAGGTACTTTATTTTCTTTGAGGCTATTGTGAAAGGAGTTTCTTTCCTGATTATTGCCTCGTTCCTCTCACTGTTGGCGAAAAGGAAGGCAGTTGATATGTGAGGGTTGATTTTATGGCCTGCTACCCTTCCAAAGCTTTGAATCAGCTCAAGGAGCTTGGGAGTAGAGTCTATAGGATTCTTTAAATACAGAATGATGTCATCTGCAAAGAGGGATAGTTTTATTTCCTCTTTCCCTACTTGGATCCCCTTTATGCTTGCTTCTTGCCTTATTGCACTGCCTAGGAATTCTAGTACTATGTTAAAAAGGAGTGGAGAGAGTGGGATCCTGAATGCTACTCCTTAGCACTTTTATGCAAAGCTTAGGCCTGTGGCATTTTAAGCACAATTCAACGCTCTGTTTTTTGCTGGTTAATTAGAGGTAAAAATCTTATGGAATTTATTGCATGGCTGATTTTGAACTGGAATCCTCAGGTCTCAGCTTATCTTGAGTAGCTAGGATTGCAGTACTTTTACAACCTGTATGCTCATACACATCGCTTCTGATCCAAACACTCATTGTTCAATTTAACTAACAAGATGTGAGGAAAGATGATTGACTGTAATTTACTAGATGGGCTTCTAGTGAGTATATATTTCCACTTCCACTCTGAAGCCAGGGAAATGTTTCTGGTACATGTTTCAACTATCTCCCAAAGAGGAAATAATGTGTGAGTACCTTTGCTAGTATTTCAGATAGGAGATGAACTTTGGTGTTTGGAACATGTTGGGCAGAGTGAATCAGCTGGGCTGTGAAAACAGAGATGATGTTTCAAGAACATTTTCATCCCAGACAGACTTAATCCAGATCCTTGGATTTCAGGCCTTGAGTAGATAGAATTACAAGTGTGAGCTGCCACCACCACCTGGTTCATTTTGGAAACCTTAATTGCTTCTCATTTGTTCCTTTCCTTTTTTGGAAGATTGATCTAAGCTGGCTGATTGTGCATCACAATGAAGTGATTGGCCTAAGGAATTTCAAATATTTGTTTCATCAGCACGGAATGAATGAAGTTGATCTAAACCCAATAGTATTTTCCTTCTGATAAATAGGGAACTTACCTATATCATTTTTCCTTGCCTTTGCTTTCCCAAAGCAAGCAACATGTTTCTTAAAAACTATACTTCATGAGAATATTATAATTAGAAGCTAACTTCTGCACACTTCAGAATAGTCCTTGCATTTATAAACTTATATTACAATATTAGGTAGAAGAATGGTGACTGTTAGTTTCATAACTATTTCATATGTTTTACTCTTTAAGGCTCATTAACTCAAGAAGGGATTAAATACATTTAGATAATAGTAGAACGTAGCTGCTGCTGATTTGATGTGTGTGCAGATGATACACAGATTTATTAGGATTACTCAAAAGTTTTCTTCAAATTTTCAGTAGAAGACTGCTATGCTAACTGGAAGGTGATAGTAATGATGCTGAAATTCTATGAATCAGCTATGAAGCAGAATTTCAGGGGAGAGTATTTGCTAGGGACTTAATTTCTAAGACGCATATCAAGAATATTGAACTATAACACCAAATGATGGAGGATTCAGCGTCACATTTTGTTTGTTTTATGCAAGTCCTGGGACTTGAACCCAGGGCCTGGGAACTGTCCTTAAATGTTTTTTTTCTTCAGGCCAGTGTTCTACCACTTGATCCACAGCTCCACTTCCAGATTTTTGTTAATGAACTGTAAATCAGAATATCATGCAATTTGTTTGGGCTGGATTCAAACCTGATTCTGTGTAGATAGGATTCCAAGTGTGAGCGCACAGAGCCTGGCTAGTATCATTCATCATTCAAGTCATGGGACTGCAATTCTGCACCTGGGTCTTGTCACTGAGCTTTTCAGCTCAAGACTACTGCCCTATCCCTTGAGCCATAGGGCCACTTCTGGGTTTCTGGTGGTTAATTGGAGATAAGAGTCACATGAACTTCAGTGCCCAGGCTGACTTTGAACTGCTATCCTTGGATCTCAGCCTCTTGAGTAGCCACATTTACAAGTGTGAGCCACCATACCCGGCTAAATTATGTTTTAAGTTAATTTTTTTTGTTAAGTCAATATATAGTTGGCATACGGTTTCATAAGTAATGAACACATTTCTTAAGAAAATTGTTATCCCCTCTCTCATTTTTCTCTGTTTTCCTACCCTCAGCCCCCTCTCCACCCAGACTGTTCAGTTCATTTCCGTTTAGTGTCTTCCAAGTATCACTGTTCAATTGATTCACCCTATTTCCTTTGTTTTTTTTTTACCATTTTATTATACCCTCTCCATTCCCCAAATCACATAAACCTATGTACAAGACACAGGGTACCCGAATTCAACACAGTGACTACAGACAATAAAACTAAAGGGAAAAAGAAGAAAAGAGGTAAAAAGCAAAGAAAATGAAAGAACATCATACAGTACCTTAGAAGGAACAACACTGAAAAAACAAAACATAAACCTTGGGATGAAAATGTAGCTTGCCTAGCATGTATGAAACCCTGGATTCCATTCCTCAGCACCACATAAACAAAAACTGGAAGTGTCAGCACAGAGTGTCTCGAAGTGACAAAAATCTGTCACATTTAAGTCAGGCTTCAAAACTTTGCTAGGAACCAGTTACGTGATTTGGAAGAAAGTCCAATTTTCAAAAAATCACTAGCCAGGCGCTGGAGGGTCATAATTGTCATTCTACTAGCCAGGGAGAAGGTGATTCAAAGCCTTTGCAAGCAAAAAAACGAAAACAAAAAAAACTGTAAGATTCTTCTCTCCACTTATCCACCCAAAAACTAAGTGGAGTTGTGGCTAAAACTGGTACAGCATTAGCCTTGAGGAAAAAGAACTAAGAGACCTTGCCCAGGTCCAAAGTTCAAGCTCCCCACCAAGAAAGAAAAAAAAGATTTCCAGATACCTTAGTTCCAAAAGTATATCTGGATATCTTAGTAGATTTTTCTGATCTTTCCTCATTCATCTCATGGAACCATATAATCTTGATCCTGATCTGACTAAGAGCCTGCATTGTGCTTAATAAATTCATTCCACATATTCCAGTAGAATCTGGACAGCTAACACCCACTTACCAATGCTTTATTCTACGTTTAGGCCAGTATGTCTTCATACCATCTACACAGTCATCTATATCATCTTTCCAGAAGTATCATTGAGTGTAGAACACTCAGAACTAAAATAATTGCATAAAGATGTAATAAAACTCCTTGATTCATTAAGAAAATTTCTGTACCACTTAGAGCAAGTACATTAGTGGTATTTACCTCTAGCCTCTTTTTTAAAAAATTTATTAACATTGAATTTTACATCATATTTCAAATGTCATGTTTAACCAACAAGTATTCAAGAAGGGAATCCCTATACAATCACTGGCACATAAATTTTAGAATATAGTAAAAATTAAGCTGAGTCTTTGTATGTCATAGATACAGATTAATCTATAATAAAACACATGTCTATAGAGTGTATAGTCTATCCTAGATTTTTATGTGTATGTAGTTATGTTTATATCTCCAAAATTATGTCCAGAACTTTGGGTATCAACTATTCAATCATCGCTCTACTACTGTTTGAAACTAATATCCATATATTAAGGATACCATGTACCTTTTGTTCCTTGGTCTTGACTTATCTCACTCAACAGGATTCACTCTAATTTCATCCACTACCCCAAAAATGCCATTATTATTTTTTTCTGTGCAGATCTTCTTTTTATGTATTTATTTTTATTGTAATTTATAGAAGGGTTACATTATATTCACCAGATAGAAGGTGCATTACTTCTCAAACTTTGATACCCCATGTAATGATATGGTCCCCATTTCCCTTCCCCTACCCCCACTCATGTTCATTTCCCCCCTTCCCTATCCAATTTCAAATAACCAATTAGGCACATATGAAATATATCAGAAAACAAGGTGAAATATTGTAACAATATGATATAACCAAGGGATATCAAAAGAGGTAAGAGATCACATAGTTCATTAAGGACAACAATCACTCATTATATGAGTTTTGTTTCTTTATCTTGGAGGTCCTTACATTTAGTGTCATACTATTTGTCACGATGTCTCTAGATTTTGTTCTATTGTAAATCTCTGGTAGCAGAGCCCAAGGTTTCTACTGATTTTGACGAATGAGGGAGACCCTTGGGCCTATGTTCCTTTGAGTTTGGCTTACTTCATTTAATATGATTTTTTTCCTTTTCATCCACTTCCCCAAGAATGCCATTATTTTATCTTGTTGGTTGGCTATGTATCATTCCATGTGTGTGTGTGTGTGTGTGTGTGTGTGTGTGTGTGTGTGTATCACATTTTTTGTAGTAGGGCATCTGGTTGTTTCCATCATCCAGGCTCATTTTCTACAGATATTTTTATAGTCTCTTTTTTATTTTCAGGGTAATGTATAGAGGGGTTACGATTACATTTACAGGTAGTGTACTGCATTACTTCTCACACATTTATTCTACTCCACATGTTTTTGTCCCCAGTTCCCTCTCCCCTCCCCTTCCCAATCATCTTGTTTCCCCCCTTCCCTTTCCTATTTGACATAAACAAATAAACATATATACAATATGCCAGGGAAAAAATCAGATACAGTAACAATCTGACATTAACCAAAGGGCAAAATAAGAGATGAGAAATAACATAGTAGATTAAGGACAAAAATCACACAAGATTAAGAGCAACGATGACACAAGATATAGCTCTTGTTCCCATATCCTAGAGATCCTTTCATTTAGTCTCATCCTATATGACCTTATATACCTAGGTTTTTGAGTTATTGTAATCTTCTGCTAGGAGAGTCCTAGATGTGAACTAATTATTACAAATGAGGGAAACCATTGAGCTTACGTTTCTTTGGGTCTGGCTTGCTTCACTTAATATGAATTTTTCCAAGTCTTTCCATTTCCTTACAAATGGGGCGATGTCATTCCTTCTGATGGCAGCATAGCATTCCATTGTGTATAAGTACCACATCTTCTTGATTCAGTCATCTACTGAGTGGCATCTGGGTTGGTTTCATATCTTTGCTATGGTAAATAGTGCTGCAATGAGCATCATTGTGCTACTGGCTTTAGTATGTCCTTTTTTCTGGACAATTGCGTAGGTGCCAAGTAGTGGATTTGCTGGATCATAGGGGAGCTCTATGTTCAGTCTTTTGAGGAACACCACACTGCTTTCCCTAGTGGTTGAACGAGTTTACACTCACACCAACAGTGTAGCTGTGATCCCCTCTGATCACTTCCCCACCAGTATCTCTTAGATTTTTTGATAATGGCCATTCTGACTGGAGTCAGGTGGAATCTCAAAGTTGTTTTGATTTTCATTTCCCTTATTGCTAGAGATATGGAGCATTTCTCCCTGTTTCTAAGGCCCATTTTAATTTTTTCTTCAGAGAATACTCTTTTAAGTCTTTAGCCCACCTTTTAATAGGATGGTTGTTCCTTTGAAGATTTGTTTGGGAGAGATTCATTTTTTCAGCTATAGATATATATTAGATAACTACATATATTTTTGTAGAAAAAAGAATGGAAGCCATCATGCTGGCTCACAACTTAATTTCAGCTACTTAGGAGGATCAGGGCTTAGGATCACAGGTCAAAGCCAACCAGGGCCCTACAGTGTGTGAGATCAAACTCTGTGAACATAAAATGACTGTAAGAGGAATCTCACTGCCTGGGAACGTAGCCTAATGGTAGAGTGCTCACCTAGAATGCATGAAGACCTAGGTTCTATTCACCGGTACCGCATACTCAGAAAAAAGCTAGAAGTGGCGCTGTGTCTCAAGAGGCAGAGCACTCACCTTGGGCAAGCGAGTCCAATGAAAATGTCTAGGCCCTGAGTCCAAGCCCTAGGACTGGCAAAAAGAAAAAAAAAAGAGCAATCTTACTTAAGTAACAAGGAATGTACCCTATATTTATACAGACTGAAAAATTCATTAAGAAATTATGAAATATGTATAAAGTGCATAATTTCTTTTGTGTGTTGGCACTGGGTCTTCAACTGAGTGCTTCAGCTCTATCCCTGACCTTTTCTGCTCAAGGCTAGCACTGTACCAATGCAGCCCCAAATCAACTATCTTCAATTGAGATATAAGCGATGAATATTTCAGGGTGTTTCATGAAAAACATTTTTATAAATTGAAACTTTTAGTATGAATGTTGAGATGGGAAGAGACAGAAAAAGTGAAAAGTTTCCTGATCCCCATAGAGAAGAGACTCAGCAGAACCACTGTGGTCTGCAGGTTTCTTTGTGAGTTTTGTTTGCTTGTTTGATTGTTGTCAATTGTGGGGCTTGAACTCTGGGCCTGGGCACTGTCCCTGAGCTCTTCAGCTCAAGGCTAGTGCTTTAATCTGTGAGCCACAGTGCCACTTCTGGTTTTTCTGGCAGTTAACTGGGTACTTTGGCTGGCTTTAAACTTTGATTCTCAGATCTTAGCCTCCTGAGTAGCTAAGATTATAGGTGTGAGGTACCATCACCAGGCTGCTGCTCTGTTACTATGCAGGTTCTGGATCAAGAACTTCAAGTTCTTACTTCAATTTTTTCTTCTCTTGCCTGATACTCTGCCATTTGAACAAAGCCCCAGTTCCTGGTCTTTGTTGGTTAATGAGAGATATTATGATTTTCTAATATTCAGAGCAATGATTATAAAACCCAGCATTTTACTTACTTGAATAAATTAAGAGACAGGACCTAGTGAGATGGAAAACAAAATTTTTTTTCAAGTTGCTATCCTGTTCTAATGCATAAGTCTGGCTATTTTGCTTACACACAGATATATATTTTACCAGTTTCAACTCTATTTTTGCTTAGCTTAAAACCACCACTGCCATTTCATAGATTTTGTTGTTGTTGTTTGCGGTGCTTGAACTCTGTGCCTGGGCTGTTCCTCAGATCTTCAGTTCAATGCCAGTTCTCTACTACTTTTGATTTGGTCAGTCCTGGGCTTGAACTCAGGGACTGAGCACTGTCCTTATATTTTCTCAAGGCTAGGGCTCTACCACTTCAGCCTCAGGACCACTTCCAGAATTTTTCTATGTACGTGGTATTGAGGAATTGAACCCAGTTCTTCGGGCATGCTAGGCAAGCACTCTACCACTAGGCCAAACTCCCAGCCCAAAATTATTTATCATTACTATTAGCTATCTTCTTTTTTTATTATTGATTCGTCATGGTGCTTGGACTTTGGGCCTGGACACTCTCCCTGAGCTCTTCAGCTCAAGGCTAGCGCTCTTCCTCTACAGCTCAATTTTTGGTTTCTGGTAGTTAATTGGTGATGTAAGTCTCACAAACATATGTGTCCAGGCTGGCTTTGGGCTTTGAACCAAGATCATCAAATCTCAGCTTCCATAGTAGCTTGAATTACACGCTTCAGCCAGCAGAGCCTGACTGTTTGATGTGTCTGTCTCTGTCTCTCTGTCTCTCTGTCTCTGTCTGTCTCTGTCTGTCTCCCTGTCTGTCTGTCTGTCTGTCTGTCTCTCTCTCTCTCTCTCTGTCTCTCTGTCTCTCTCTCTCTCTCTCTCTCTCTCTCTCTCTCTCTCTCTCTCTCTCTCTCTCTCTCTCTCTCTCTCTCTTTTGGTTGTAAGACTTTAATTGTGCACCTGGGCAGTGTCCCTGGGCTGTTCAGCTCAAGGCTACAACCTTAAACACCTTGAGCCACAGTGTCACTTCTGGTTTACTGGTGCTTAATTGGAAGCAACATTTTCATGGACTTTAGTGTCTGGCCTGGCTTTGAACTGTGATCCTCAGAACCCAACCTTCTGAGATCATTTCAAGCTTTTTTTTGGTGTAAGTGGTACCGAGTAATTGAACACAGGGCTTTGTGCATACTAGGCAAGCAAACTACCACTAGTGTGCACTCCAGCCTTAGATAAGGGCTTTCTTTTTCTTTTTCTTTTTTTCACTCATGGGGCTTAAACTCTGGGCCTGGAATTCTAACTTAAGCTCTTCAGCTCAAGGCAAGAGCTCTACCACTAGAGGCACATTGTCATTTTGAATTTTCTGGATTATTTGGAAATAAGATTCTCACAGATTTTTATGCCTGGGCCGTCTTTGAACCTCGATCCTCCAAGGTAGCTAGGATTACCAGGGTTAGCCACCAGTCACGGGCATTAAATTATTATTTTTTGCATATTCTATGGCTTCAACCCATGGCCAGAGCTCTGTCCTAGGGCTTGCTCAAGGATAGCACTTTACTTCAGCCAGCCAACTCCCGGTCCAAATAGGCCACTCTTGAAGCTAGAATTACAGAGATCTGCCATAATACTGGCATGTCGTTATCTAAGTATATAATTTTTCTACTATTTTTGTTGGCTTTTCCTTAGTGTACATATTTCCTACATATTTTATGGAAAACTTCCTTCCCACTGGGGCCATCAGTTAAGCCTAGTGGAAGAGTTCTTGCCGAGCATGAATGAAGACCCAAGTTCAATTCCTCAGCACAACATAGATAAAAAAAGATAAAAGTGGTGCTGTGGCACATGTGATAGAACTTGCGCCTTAAGAATAAACAAAAACAAAAACAAGGATCGTGCTCAGGTCCTCAGTCTAAGCACAGTACTGGCAAAAAAAATTCTGCCCAAAGTAGACATTTAAACTTATTGTACTTTTCAAAAAATCTGTTGTCAAGGTGATATACAAAGAGATTGCTGTTACATATGTAATGAGTACATTTCTTGTAAACACTGTTATCCCCTCCCCCCTTTTCTCTTTCCCTTCCCCAAAAGTCATAAATTTCATTTACAACAAATATATATGTATTTTCATTCCTGAAAAAAATAGTTTAAAATGTGTTCAAATAAATGATGTAGGTTGATATATTTATCAAAATGGATTACTTGAACTCTAAAAGAAACATTCTAGGTAATTTTTCTCATAAAATTGTAGTAATGCTATAAAACTAATAAAAAGGGAATTTTAGTTATTAATTTCGTATGTTTTACCTTTAACATTATTACACTAAGCATACTGTTTATGGTATTAATACAGACAGCATGAAATATGATTATGTAAAAAAATTAAATGATTTAAAATAGTAAGGTTGGGGCCAGTAGTTTGGCTTGGTGGCACACACCCTGGACTGGCAAAAAAGAAGTAGGGTTAGATAAAACTGATTTATTTCCAAATGTGTGCAAAATGGTATGATTTCTTGTTTGGCTAGTCCTGGGGCTTGAACTGAGGGACCAGGAACTGTCCTTGGCCACATTTGTTCAAGGGTGGCACTCTGACACCTGAGCCACAGTGCCCCATCTGCTTTTTCTGTGTATGCATTGTCGAGGAATTGAATCAAGGTCTTCTTGTATACTAGGCGAGCACTCTACAACTAGGCCACATTCAAAGCCAAATTAGATTTTTGATGCTATTGTGGAGTTTTAATTTTCTTAAATATTTGTACAAAGCACAATGGATATATAAACAGACATGAACTCAAAGAACAGAGTCCCACATAATATTACAGTTACTCTGGCACTTCTCCCGATTGACAAAACACATTTCCAGGCATCTGCTCTGTCCTTAAGCTTTGGTAGCTGACTTGTCTTTCCATGGAGGCCTGGCCTGGATTCATGGAGATTCCATGCATTTCATAGTTCCCTGTATATCCAGTAAGGTTGTCTTCTATGGAACCAGACCTGTCTGGTTTTTGGCCCACCCAGGACCTATGTGTCTGAGGTCTCAGATTATAAGTGGAAAATAAAACACAGTATAATAAGGACTGAAGAACTGCACACCATAATATTAACAATGAGAGTTTAATAGTTAGCAAAGTAAATACAATGAATACTTGACAAGAATCATGAGAGCAAGATAAAGAGATGTCTTTTTAGGAAGGGGACAGGAAAGCTCTAAATCCAGAATGGCCTCCAAGTTGCCTTCAGACAGTAATTCTACTTCAGAGTCCTCAGAAGGGTCTCCTTCCTCATGAGAAACAGAATGTCCTTCCTGAGTTAAGAAGGGGATGGATTCTGGTTTGTCGAATGGAGATTGAGTCTCTTTTCGTGAGATGGATGGGTCTGGATATTCTGTGAGGATGGATTCATTTTCCTCCAATGAATCCATTATTGAGAGTACACTTGCTGCTTCCTATGGGGATATTTTCCATGAGCCCAGCGTGTGCCCCTTCAGCTTGCACAATAAGTGGAGTGTTACTCTGACTCAGATGGACTGACTCTGGGTGGAGTGTGAAAGGAAACGGAAGGAAATCTGGCTGCTCTTTTTCTTCCTCCATAGTATCTGCAGGTTCAACTGTGTCACACATGGGATTCAGAGCAACAGGTATATCCACAGGACTCTAAACCTGTTTGGTAATTTCTACAGAAGGCCCATGATTTCTGGAGTGCAGTGATGATTCTCAGTCTCCATCAGTCACCAGCTCCATTGGTGGGTTTTTTATCCGGAGTTCAGGATAAGCTCTTCCACGATGACCCAAACCAAACAATGGAAATAGGTACAGAGTGGACAGAGTGGACTCTGCAAGTTGAAGTGTCACTCAACTTCCATGAGGATCTAATGGAGGAACCTGTAGAACTGGAGTTTGGACTGAACACTGAGGAGGTGTAGGGTCTTTCTAATGAGTGCTTATTCCCGAGTCCTTTCAGAGGACAGACATTAACTGGCTGACAACACCCATAAAGGGCATTTTGCCAAGCTCTGTAGAAGTAAGGGCCAGCCAATATCTAGACCACATGGGCTTCCTACTCACAGGCTCTGAGGCACCCACACCAGGACTTCAACGTTTTCTTGGTCTTACTGGTCGCACATTCCTACAGCTGGTCAAAAAATATGTGTTTAGAAGAGCAGGTCCAAAGCCGGCATGTGGAGCCTCATATAGAGCTTGAGTTGTGTCAGGGTGTGGCAGTTCTTGAACTCGTAGAAATCACTGGGGTAGAAGTCCCTTCACATCGTATAGATGGAACACATGATGCTGTGGGCACATTCGGTACAAGGAAAGTGAGAGCCTTCTCTCTCCATCCTGAGCCTTCTACCAAAGCCCCTTTCTTGCAGGACTCTAATACTGTGGCTGTCCTGCAGAGATGCGCACTTATGTGCTGGGAGGGGGGTAAGAGACACTCGAGAACAGGATGACTTTTACACCCCACTTCCAGAAGCTTCTGAGAGAGGCCTCTATGCATCTGTCCAAAGTAAACTCACCTTAAATTAACTAAGTAAATGCTCTAAATAAATCAATAAGTGAATGCTCTAAATAAAGAACTAAATGCTCATTCCTCTAATCTTAGCCACCCAGCAGGCTGAGCTCTGAAGATCACAGTGGAAAGCCAGTCTAGTCAGTAAAAGTCAAAAGGCACTTGTCTTCAATTAGGCAGCAAAAAGCCAGAACTTGACCTATGACTCAAATGGTACAGTGCTAATTTTTGAACACCAAAGGGATGGCATTTAGACCTGGGTTCAGGTTCAAGTGGCAGCACTGGACCACACACCAAGATGTAAATGCTTTCAGGTTCTAACAGGCAAAGCTATCACAATCCCTCCCTGATGGCTCAAAAGTGACTCAGCCCCCAGCTGTTCCTCTTACTCCTGTATTTCACAGGCCTCCGCCATTTGAACTGACACCACATTTCTTACTGGGAAATGGGATTTCCTAGGATGTACCTAGGTGAGGGCTGCAGTTGGGAGCCACTTACTCATGCCTGAAATCCAACTTCTCAGTAAGCACACTGTTGAGACTCCAGTAGCTTGTGAGGGAAATGAAATGGCATGGTATCCCAGTCATAATAAAGTAGTTTGTGCACTTGTATCATGCTTAGCTCCCCTGTGAACACCGCAGTGAACCAAACAGGCTCAGAGAGGAGTCAAGTATTCCAAGACTTGGCCAGGAGGGGTGAGCAAACCTGGGTTTGGAGGGGGAACACTCACTTTTTCAAGAGAATTTCCAGCAACTAGTACATTGTCCTCCACTATTTGAAATTGTGCAGGAACTTTCCCACATAAAAGAGATCACCTTTCTGGTAGGCAGGGATCAGCTTTGTCAGCAGCATCTCCAACAGGCCTTCCTCCAGGATCCATAGGTTACAAGGCTCATTCACAGTCTGAGCTGACTTACCATCACACTGTGTTGGCAAAACAGTGGATATTTCAAACGTAGGAATGGGACCACATTTCACACTGAGGAATTGGAATAGAGTAGATTGGAAATGACACACTCTAATCTCAGTATAGTCACTTGAAAGCACACAAGAAGGTTGTAGTGTGTGGGCAGGATGATGGGTTCAAATAGGTTTCCTCTCAATATACCTCATCTGAGTTGCCCTGGAGTTTCCTGGCTTTCTTCCTAGAGAAATACCTGATATACTGGAATTTTGGCTTGGCACTGATCCAGCATCTACTTCTTCAAGTGAGACATCCATATCTCTCATGCCTGAGATGCGAGCCTCCTGACCTTTGGCAACAGCACAGCAACATCTTTCTGGTTCCTGAGCCACAGGCCAAGGGAGCTGGCTTGAGCTGGTTGTCACATACAGTGGCTTGGTTACCAGGGTTCCATAGTCTGTTCCATTGTGAGGGAGGTAGTGTCACCGTTCAAGGCCCAATGACCAAAGCTCCTTGCTCACAGAAAACCTCCCCAAAGACATACTGGAGGCTGAATCTCCCTTCCCACCTCATATATGGATGTAGTAAACAGCACACCTTTTTTTCAAATCCCAAGTCATTAACTAGGCGTAAGTGCTAGCCTGGTCTCAGGCTCAAGGAGCCTTTCTTAGGTAAGATCCAAACTTAACTGTCACTATTCCCCTTACCCTTCACAAGACATTTTGCTTCACAGTGCCTTCTCAGCTTGCATTTTGCCTCTTGCACATTTTTTTTGCTAGGCCTAGTACTTGACCTCAGAGCCTGACCATTATTCTTAGGCTTTCTTTAGGCTATAGCTGTCCCACCAAGCCAAAGCACCACTTCCAGCGTTTTCTATGTATATGGTACTGCAGAATCAAACCGGAGTCTTTTTGTGTGGCAGCCAAGCACTCTACAAATACATGAAACACCCAGGCCATCTTGCACATATTTTTCACTTCAATCTACTAGGACGTTGTTAGTTTTCTGTATCCTAATCTATTTTTCTTCCTGATGAATATCTGCGCTGTCATCCCTAAAAATGCAAGTGGGAAAATCACAGAAGCATTGGTGACATAAAAAAATGTCTTACAGACATAAATCAGTGTTCATTCTTTGTAGGAGAAAGGATATTTTGATATGATGATGATGACTATTTATAAATACTTTATCGGGGTTTAGAGTTTGGCCCAGTGGTAGAGTGCTTGCCTAGCATCCATGAAACCTTAGGTTTGAGTCCTTAATATCACACAGATATAAAAATCCATATGGCAATGTGGCTCAAGTGGCAGAAAGCTAGACTTCGGAACAGCCAAGAGCAGTGCTCAGGCCCTGAGTTCAAGCCCCAGAAATGGCAGAAAAAAAACAAAAGAAAAGAAAAGAAAAGAAAAGAAATGTGCTTTTTACAAGTTATTCACTCACAGCATTTGCCTCTGAATTCTTCGCTTCTGCACCTTGTGACTTATCCCTTTCTCTCAATGTAGACAAGAAAAACAGATTTTATTACTTGCTATCCTGTTGTCCAATCTTTGGATATTAATTCAAAATACAATATTGCCTGAGATATTGTGTGTGTGCATGTGTGTGTGTATCTGCCAATGTGTGCATGCACACATGTGTACAGGGTTTAGGGCTTACTCATAGGGCCTGTGTGGTAACCCTCAGCATCTTTTCCTCAAAGGTATTGGTCTTTCACTTCTAGCTTATTATAGCTAATTGGAGTTGAGAGATTCACTCAATTATTGCCCTGTGCATTGGAACCCAGTGCTGGGTTTTCATATTAATAATTGTAGCTATAGAGAAGGCTGAGGTCTGGGGATCCTCGTTAGAATCCAGCCCCTGAAAGAAAGTCACTGACAGAAATCTTTATCTTCAGTTAAGCACGAATAAATAAGGCAAAAGTGGAACTGTGGCTCAGTTCCTCTTTTACCAGGTATGAGAAAATTAGTAATTGGCAGCACCTGGTCCCTGAGAGAAATCCTTAGCACTGGTTCAAAAAAAGAAAGAAAATAATGAAAAAAATTAAAACTTGCTGAGGAATCCATAAGGATAAACGTGCCTGTCAATAATCTTGTCATTTCAGATTCCCTCAAGAGCTTATGTCTCTCTATATTTTATCAAGTTTTTTTAAAGATATTTACATATTTCCTATCTGTCTTAAACAGAGATAGCCATCCACAAAAGACAAACACAAACTCTCACACAGTATACAACCCACCCATAAGTGTCTGGCTATGTATATATGAATAGTCATATGTATTGATCTGTCTCTCTATACTAATATATAAATGCATAAACATATGTATTTAGACAAACAGGAAACATACATAGACAGGTCTCAGGCATTTCCAGATCTTTGTGCAAGTCTTCTGAGTGCAACTTACCATTGTATTGTTTGTCAAGTTAGAGTCCCTCTAACTTTTGGCCAGCTACTTGTCCTTTGATACTTTTTTCTGCCAGTCCTGGGTTTTGAACGCTAGGCCTGGATGCTGTCACTGAGCTTGAGCTTCTTGCATTCAGTAGTTTATTGCAGATAAGAGTCTCATGGAGTTCCTGTCCTGGGCTGGCTTTGAATTGTGATCCTCAGATCTCAAACTCCTGAGTAGCTAGGATGACAGTCTTGAACTACAAGTACCTGGTTCCTTTGCCTCTTTTACCATTTTTTTGGCCCCACCACAGGCATGGTATCTACCTTCCTATGTTCTCTCCACCTGCCCCCAGACAGGGGTCTGACAGATGCTTTCCACCCACTTATTCATGTCCTCCTCTGTATTGGCTGACAGCTAAGACATGCACTCACATGTATGGATGCCAAAGACAAAGCCATGTGATTGTTTCTCAGTCTGGAACATCCTATCAGATTTATAGCACCACAGAGGGTCAGGTTGATGATCCTCCAGGGCTTCTTAAATTGTTCTCATATTAATCCACAACACGTTTGTCATCACTAGTCCAGCTAATTCATGGCCTAAACCACCATTCCCTACAAACTTAGATCCCAATACCATGAGGACACTCAAGGGTGCATTAGGAGTGTGACCTGCAGGTGGATGTGAGCCTGTCTAACTTGGAGGGGATTTCTCCACCACAGGAAATGGAATACAAATTTAGAATCTGCTTTCATGAGGTGACAATCTCTGTCAGATGTTCTTATCAAATGTGGCACTGCCTACTTCCAACTTAAAACATGGGTTGATGACCCAGCATAACAGAGAATGTATTCACCCAGGCCCAACACATAGGCTGGGACCCTGAACTTTCAGGTAGCATTTGGCTTTGAAGGTCATGAGATCTTAGTCTACAAATGATGAGCCCCCTCCCGTGAGGCATAGCAAACGGAGCCAAAGTGCAACCCAGTTAAGCACCAGATCAAGCTTCCCTACTTCAGTAGGGTATGGTTTGAAAACTGTGCATAGATTCTGTTTGAAGCCAGTCCAGAAAGGAAAGTCCCTGAAACTCTCATTTCCAGTTAACTGCCAAGAAAAAGCCAAAGATAGAGATGAAGCTCAAGAGAGGTAGAGAGCCATCTGAAAAGAATGGTTTCACCCTGCAACATCCTCATTATCTGATCTTGAAACCATCTCTGCGTGCATCCCAGCATGCAGCCAGCATCTGGGGGTGACAGTGACCCCTGGGCCCATTGGCAATCTGCACTGTCTCTGACATCTGTAATGTGAACCTCATTCTGTTGGGTTTGTGAAGCGGTGTCAACCCTGCAGAAGGAATCAACTGTGCCCTAACTCCCACTGTCCCCATGGGCCCCTAGCATTCCCCCATCTGCACCCCTCCTGTGGCTTCTGATCCTAGGGAGCCCTCCTGCCCTGTCCAACACTCACATGAAGTGCATATTTCTTCTCCTGGGGCAACTTCTCCACAGAGAGTACATGACATGCCCACTCTCCAGGCACGGGGAGATACTGTCAAAGTAGCAAATCAGTGATAAGGACATAAAGTGATGAATAGAATTTTAGATCCTGATGGTAGACAGTCTGCAAAATCCAAGGGAAAATGGAATTGGAGGGGACCAGGGATCAGGATGTGGGCATGGAGCTTCCCTGCCAAGGGGGTGGGGGAAGTCACAGGCTGGGGGATGCACAGGATGATCCATGGGCCCTGTGCAGCTACTGGGTCACCCCCTTCTGCATCTCAGCCTTTGGCTTTGAGCTCTGTGATCATCAAGATGTGCACAGTCTGTATCTGCCTGGCAGAAGAAGGGACCCTGGGAAGACAATTGTAGACCCTTTGTGAGTGTAGGAAGGGGTAGGCTGGACACCCAGTCCAAGAGCAGCTAAAACTGGAGTCGAGGCATGTGCAAGGAGTGGGTGTGAGGGTTGTGGGCAGTCACAGTCACCGCAGAGGTTGCTCTGTCTGTGGGGTGAGTGCCTCCCTGCAGGCACAGCACTGGAGATATCAGAGATCCACATGAAAAGGAAAAGCTGGAAATGGCACTACGGTTCAAATGGTAGAGCATCAACCTTGAGCAAAAGAGCTCAGGGACAGTACCCAGGACCTGAGTTCAAGCCTCATGACTGTAAAAGAAAAAGAACCAGGACTATGAGAGGGAACCTGGTACTCTCTTGGTCTAATCAGACACAAGAAGAGGCCGGGATAGGCTGTGGAAAACACAGAGAACATCTTCCCCCATCACATCCTGTCCTGCATGCAGGGACAGCCATGTAACTAGGGCTACGGTGAGATCATCTTCACCCCTGTGCTGCCATCTGAATTGTAGGCCTCTGTCCTGGCATGGGGTGTCCTGATGGCTGAGCAGGTGCCCTAACCCTAGATGGAGAGCAGCCACTGACTGTGGTAGCTAAGGAGAGATCTGTTCCATAGCTATAAGGCCACCAAGCATGGGAGCCAGAACCACCCCTCACCCAGGTAGAGGCCAATGGTTCTCCAGGTGCTACTAACATTGCCCCACCCCTAGCTCTGGGTACACATGACATTCCCTCCACAAGGAGCAGGACAAAGTGAGGGATCAGGAAGCTGCCTATGGGCTTCAGATGATGGCCAGGCTGGCACTACAGATGGCCTCACTCTGTCACCAACTTTACCTGCCTCCATCTTTCCTCCATCATGCCTCTCTACCTCCCACCCATTAACCTTGGAAACCAATGAACTGGGCTCTCATCATTCCTCTCATCTCTTCACCCACCTTGCCATGCGTCCATCCCTCTGTCACTTCCACCCCACACACATCCCACCACCAGCCACCCTGTAGCTTATGAGGATCTCAGAGGAAGCTCTTGGTGAAAGGCTTGTGACCACAAAACAGATACTATCACCCGCTCCGGCCGGATCAACCACAGAATAAGATCAGCCAAGCAGGCACACACTGCAGCAGAGTTGCTCTGCTGCCACCCTGATTTCTTCATGGCCAGGACTTGGCTCTCCTCAGCCTCTCAGCTCAATAACCAGAACATTGTGCTTTCACAGAGCCATGGCTTCCAGTCTCCATAGACACAATGACATCAAGGAGATGCCAACTTCCCCATCTCTATATACTTCTAACTATGGGATGGGAGCTGAGGTTCTCTTCTGTGACTCCATCCGCTAAGAGGCTCATGCAGATTTCTATCCTTTGCTCATCATGGTGACTCTTCGGTTAACAAGTCACTACTGGGCTTCCAGTTCACCACATATAAAACCCATACTCCAACACTTTTCTTAGAAGGACTGATGACTTTTAAATATTCTCTAGTTTTAAATGTCTAGTTCCTTCTCTCTTTCATTTATATATTTCCATTCCTCACATACTTCCCTTTTTTTACCTTCCTTCTTTCATTCTTGGCCTTGAACTCAAGACCTGGAGCTTTTTCTTAGCTTTTCTTTGCTCGAGGTAGCATTCTAGCTCTTCAGCCACAGCTCTACTTCAATCTTTGTTCTTGCTCTAAACTGGGAGTAAGAGTCTCATGCATTTTTCCCTTTGCTGGGTTGGTTTTAAACCACAATACTAAGATCAGGATCCTGAATATGCCTCGGATTACAGGTATTAGTTAATCAAAACAAATTCCTGATTTCTTTTTTAGACATAATTAGTTCTTTCAGGTGAGCCACCAGCCACTCATGCAAGAGCATGGCAGGATCCCAGCATTCATCTTTTCTCCAGCCTTATTCCATCCATCTCACAATGGCCATCTAAAACACCCTGCTGCATGCCTGAAGTCGCAAGGAACGTTCTCAACGCCATGAGAAGCCCCCTTAAGCTCTGCCTCAGATATGCCCAGCCCCCATCCCACTTCCACATGAGCATTTGTTTAGGAGAAATTTCCTGAGTACATCACCATCTTTTCCTCACCATTCAAATTTCATCTTTGGAGTCATTTCTCCCAGACAAAGAGGAACATGATCCATGGTTTGATAGCAGCTCCAGCTGCATAGTCCCAGCCACCAACACCCCCCCATTACCCTGCCAGACACCTGAATTCAAGAACAATGTTTTCACTACCCCTGACTCTTATCAAATGCTTTAACTTATACAGTGCATTAAAATAATTTTACTAAATGGAATAAACACATGGCATCAAGCTTCAGAATCTTTGCACCTGAACTTTTAGTGAATAACAGACACACCAGCATTTCTGTAGCCAACAGAAATCTTAGCTTTGAGATTTCAGCATTCCTGGTATCCAAGTTTGGATGTGCTAACACTGCCCTTAATGGGGCACTTCAATCACACAATCCCACTACAATCAATGTCATTTGACATTCACTGGTAGGTGGTGCTAGGAAAAAGACTGATGTGCCAACTCCATGCTGGCTTGACCTATGCCATCTTCAAACCTGGAGCAAGTGGGGCTCCTCTCTCCATGACACCTTTTGTGTACTACCCCAGGAGGACCTTTAGCTTGAGACAAAATTATGAAGACTATCTCTACCAGCAAAGATTCCAGTGAGATGTGCCTACATGGATAAAGCTAAAATCTCATTAAAGTGAGGTTGTTGGCAGTGCTGGAGCCTGAACTCAGGGCCTGGGCACTAAGGATTTGTACTCAAAACTAGCCCTTTACCACTTGAGCCCAAACTCCATTCCCAGCTGTTTTTATGTTTGGTAGTAAGAATCTATCAGACTTTCCTGTTCTAGGTGACTTGGAACTTCCATACTCAGATCTCAGCCTCCTGACCAGCCTGGATTAAAAGTGTGGATCAGCCATGCCCCACACCTGAGGACTTCTGCCAGCACATTTTTTCCCAAAAATTGGAAGAGGAAGATGAGGGAAGGTGGGGCTCCTCCTGCCCTGCATATGAAGGAGAGCATCAGCGCCTGAACTTCATTCCCTGTTGTAGGCTGCTGGAGGAAAAGGAAGCAAATAGGCACAGGCTGGCAGCAGATGCCACAGAACAACTTGTGACCAAGACTCCCAGAGCAGACCTCAGAATCGATGACAGAGTTGGATCTACCCAGTAACAGAGGCAGTGGTGACACCTGAAACTGCGCATTTGAGCCTTTGCTGCTAGTAAACAGGGCCACCTATGTCTCAATGAGAAAGGTGAGATTTTGGTGGAGAAGGTGAGATTAAACATTATGTGTCATGCAAGAAGACAGAATATAAGGGGTCTTTTATTATTCCAAGTGAAATTTTGGATTTCCTCTTCTGTTTCTTTAAAGAATGACATTGGGATATTGATGAATATTGCACTGAATTTGTAGATAGTTCTTATCAAGATTGCCATTTTTACAATATTACTTCTTCCAAAGCAGGAGCATAGGTTTTTGCATTTCCTCAGTTCAGCGTTAATTTCATTCTCCAGGGTTTATAGTTCCATCAAAAAGCTGCTTTACATTCTAAGCTAATTCCTAGGTATTTTATTTTCTTTGATAGCAAAATGAGTTGCTATCCTGATTCTTGCCTCATTCCTCTCATTTGTTGGCATATAGGAAGGCAGTTGACATTGAGGGTTAATTTTATACCCTGCTAAATTACCAAAGTTTTATATCAGCTCAAGCAGCTTCGGAGTAGAGTCTATAGGGTTCTTTAAATACAGAATCATGTCATCTGTAAGGAGAGAAAATTTCAGTTCCTCTTTCCCTTTTCCTCCTCACTCCAGTTAGAATGGTCAAGATCCAGAAATCTAATAGCGTATGGTGGAGGGGATGTGGCCAGGAGGGATCACTACTACACTGCTGGTGGGATTGCAAACTCATTCAACCACTATGGAAAGCACTATGGCAGTATCCCAAAAAGACTAAACATAGAGCTCCCCTGTGATCTAGCAATTTCACTACTTGCCAATAGTCCAGATAGGACATACTAAATTCACTAGAACAATAACATTTATCACAGCACTATTTACTATAGCAAAGGTATGGAACCAACCCAGATGCCCGTCAGTTGATGAGTAGATCAAATATGGTACTTTTACACAATGGAATTCTGTGCTTCTGTCAGAAAGAATGACATAGACGAATTTGTAAGGAATAGAAAGACTGTAAATTTAGAAATTAGTTTCTGTCTCCTTCTCTCGCTCATTCTCTATCCTGTAAAATTTAGGAGTTCCTCTTTCTCTCTTTCTCTTTTCTCTCTCTCTCTTTTCTCTCTCTCTCTCTCTCCCTCTCTCTCTCTCTCTCTCTCTCTCTCTCTCTCTCTCTCTCTCTCTCTCTCTCTCTCTCTCTCTCTCTCTCTCTCTGTCTCTCTCTCTCTCTGCAGTCCTTAGGCTTGAACTCAGGGCCTGAGCTACTTTTGCTCCCGGTTAGCACTCTACCATTTGAACCACAGTGCTGCTTCTGGCTTGCTCTTTTCACGTAGTATTGAGGAATCTAACCCAGGCCTTCATCCTTGATAGGTTAGCACTCTACCACTAAGCCACACAGTCAGCTTTTAGAGGTTTCTGACAAAGGTTTTCCTACATGCTATTATTTCTTCTGTGAGTGCTCTTAATGCTTGCTGAAGGTTGACTCTGTTTAGAAGATTTACCCTAATGCTCCCATATACAGAGATTCTATACATAGCTAAATGTTTTTCATTACTCAGAATTTCTCTATTGTGTATGTTCTGAAATGTACTGAAGACTGACTTCTGATTAAAAGTCATTGCACATTTGTTCTATTCATTAGTTTTCTTTTCTTCTATGGGAATCAGGTTTGTGATGAACACAGAAGTATGCCTTCCAGGTCAAACACTTTCCACATTTGTAATATTCATAAGGTTTTCTCTCCTATGTGCATTTTATACTTAGTCATGCGTTCATGATGGATTTTTCATATTCTTATATTCATACGATTTTTATCCTGTGTCTGTGTGGTATCATGCAAACTCAACTATGAGTTCTTCAAAAAAATTTCCCTTTCATTTTATTCATCGGATTCTATCCTGTGGGTGTTTAGTGATAAATCTTGACTGTGCCTTCTGGGGAAAAGACTGAACATTTGCTACATTCATTAAGGGTTTTATCTTGTGTTGGTTCTGTGACACAAGCTGAGTTTTCTTCCACAGACTAAAAAGTCTTTCCTATTTATTACATTGCTAAGGCTTCTCACATGTGTGAACTCTCTTACGCTTCCTGAAGGGTGAATACTGCACGAAAGACTTTCAACTTTGGTTATATTCCTAAGGTTTCTAATAAGTTCAATTCTGTTATGCCTCCTGTAATGTGACTTCTATCTGAAGGTCTTACCACATTTGATGCACTCGTACAGTTTCTCTCCTGTGTGTGTTCTCTGATGCAATTTGAGGGAAGACTTCCATTTGAAAGACATTCCACATTGGTTACATTCATAAGGTTTTTCTCCTGTTTGAATTGTCTTATGCATGTTGAGGTTTGGCTTCTGTGTGAAGGACTTTCCACATATGTTACACTCATAAGGTGTTTCTCCTGAGTATATTCTCTGATGAACATGGAGTTTCACCTTCCATTTGAAAGACTTTCCGCATTCACTACATGCATAAGTTTTCTCTCCTGTGTGTGTTCTATTATGCCCATCAAGATATGACTTCCACTTGAAGGTCTTTCCACATTTGTTGCACACATAAGGTTTCTCTCCTGTGTGTGTTCTTTGATGCAATTTGAGGGAAGATTTCTGTCGGAAAGACTTTACACATTGGTTACATTCATAAGGTTTCACTCCTGTGTGTATTCTCTGATGAACACGAAGTTTTCCCTTCCTTTGGAAAGACTTTCCACATTCATTACACTTATAAGATTTCTCTCCTGTGTGTGTTATTTGATGAACTCGAAGGTGTATCTTCTGGGTGAAAGACTTTTCACATTTGTTACATTCATAAGGTTTCTCTTCTGTGTGTCTTCTCTGGTGCAAAGTGAGGTATGATTTCAGTCTAAAAGTCTTCCCACATTTATCCCATTCATAAGATTTCTCTTCTGAGTGAGATGTCTGATGTGTGCTGAGAGCTGAATTCTGGGCAGAAATTTTATTACGTGCCTCATATTCATAAGGTTTGTCTTCTCTTGGAGATCGAGGTTGGAGCGTCAGGTCTGACTTCTCAGAAGTTAATTTTCACACTTGATGTACGCATCACATATCTCAGGATATTTGCTCTGAGGTATTGTAAGGCGTATTTCATTACTGAAAGATTTCTCACATTCACTACATGTATGAGGAGTCTCTCCTGTGTACATTTTCGGATGTGTAGTGATGGTCGGTGTTAAGGACAATATTTTTCATCACACAGTACATTTAGCAGTTTTCCTCCCTCCCTGAAGAATTTCTTGGGCAGGGAGAACAGAATTATGATACTGCAGATCTTTTGGACTGTCACAATCATGAATAAAATGCTCTGAATATCCGATGGATTTTTAAGAACAGGAGACATACGAGATCTATATGCAGCATGCATCTCATCAGGCTTAGGAGACAGAAGCATGTTCTGACACTTAATGAACTCCTCAGTCCTCACCCCTAAGTTGTTACCGTTATTGCTATTCAGCTCTGGATTATGTGTAGAGCTCAAATTTAAAGTTGTTGCTAATCTCACGTTTTCCTCCACTTCGATACTACTTGCAACTGCTACTTCACAAAGACATTCATGTGGACTTTCCTGGCAGGTCTTGAACACATTTTCCATTACCTGGACATCTAAAATGAGTCATAGAAAAAAAGACACAAACATACATAAGATACAAATATTCCTTACTGTAAAGGTAATGAGTTTACTTTCCCATCCTAAGTGTTAGATATTTTAAAATATAAAAGTGGAAATTGATTTGTGAGAAATATATGCTTTTCTCCCTAACATATTAAGAAAATGATATTTTACAATATCCAAGAATGTTTTTCTGTGTTTTAGTTCTCTTTTTATATCACAGGAAATATTTATTGAAATTACCCAACTATGTATTGCTACAGTTTTAAGCTGAGTACTATCTATAGTACACCTGCAGCTGTTTTTTTTAAATACTGTTTTGTTTATACATTGAGGAATAGCTGCCTTTCTTTTATTTTTGAGAAATAATCTAAATATTGTGCAGTTTTGCATCTTTTTAAAACTTTCTTTTCCTTTCTTTTCTTTTTTTTTTTGTAGTTCATAGGCCTCGGCCCTGTCCCTGAACGCTTCAGCAGAAGACTATAAACCCTATCCTTGAGCCACATCCCCACTTCCTGTTTTCTAGAGTTAACTACAGATAAGAGTCTCAGGTCCTGAGTAGCAGATAGGATTACCTTACCCAGTTTCAATGCTGTGTGCTTAACTATTAAGTGAGGAACACGAATTTTTTCTAGATTCAGCGGCCACAAGTTTGGTTTATATGTGTTTGCCTTTGATCCAAGCAAGAACGATTCTTGAGAGTAAGGACTTACACCTATATCCCTTCAGTTACAACTTCTCACTAAAGTCTCAATTTAGGTATTTGTGGGAATTTTGAAATTTGTTTCTTTCCATTTGAAGTCTTATAAAAATTCCTTTTCTAACACTCCTGTCCCTCAGAACCATGGAAGACCAGAAAATCTCCAGCTCATTGTCTAGTTAATTTTCCTATGTTGATTGAAACTTTCTTGTTTTTTTTTCCTTCCATTCCTGGGTTTGAACTTAGGACCTAACCACTGTCCTTGGGTTTTCTCAAGACTAGAACCCTACCAATGAAGTCATTACTTCTGGCTTTTTCTATGTACGTGGTAATAAGGAATCAAACCTGTGTCTTTGTGCATGCTAGGCAAGCACTCTACCACTAGGCTCAATTTCTGGTGGAAAGGTCTGGTTCTGAATACCAGTCTCTTCCTACCAGCAAAAAGATATTATCCATATCAGAGAATAATGCCCTGATTTATTCCTTGTTTGCTCAATCATTTATAGTGTTAGTTTTAAAGAAATGAAATTTCTTTCTTTCTTTCTTTCTTTCTTTCTTTCTTTCTTTCTTTCTTTCTTTCTTTCTTTCTTCCTTTCTTTCCTTCCCTCTTTCTTCCCTCTTATTTCTTTCTTTCTTTCTTTCTTTCTTTCTTTCTTTCTTTCTTTCTTTCTTTCTTTCTTTCTTTCTTCCTTTCGTTCTTGTTTTGCAGTCATGGGACTTGAATTCTAGACCTGGCTGTTCTTCCTGAGCTCTTCAGCTCAAGGCTACTGCCCTATGTCTTTAGCCTCAACCCCACTTCTCATTTTCTATTGGTTCATTGGAGAGAAGAGTCTAAGGTGTTTTTGTGATAGGTCAGTCTTTGAACCTTGATCCTCAGATCTCAGCCTCCTAAGTAGCTAGGATTACAGGCATGAGCCACGGGCTCATGGCTTTCTCATTTTATTTTGTTTCACAGTGATTTCTACAGAGAAATCTAACTTTAACTCTACTGCCATATAGAATTCATTATATCACCCTATGATTCTTGATGCCGGGGGTTTGGGCTAGCATGCACAAAGACCTGGTTCAGTTCCTTGGTACTACATACAAAGAAAAAGCCAGAAGTGGTGCTATGACTCAAGAAGTAGAGAGCTAGCCTTGAGAAAACCCAAGGACCATGTTCAGGCCCTGAGACCAAGCATAGGATTGGGAAAAGAAAATGATTCTTGATTCATTCACAAAGAATTCCATAGGTTCCACACAGGATTTAGGGTAACTAAGAATATTATTGCTCAGTACATCACAACATGAACTTACCAATGGGGCTCAGGATCCAACATCAATATGAAGATGCATTCACTCACCTGTGATATTCTTGTCAGAGGAATTTCCTATCCAGAGTTCTGCACAGTGCTCTAGCTTGTCAATTAATACAGGTTTGGGAACACAGGGCCCTGTAAATTAGAAACAGTAGAGAATTATTGCTTATGCTGTGTCATCATTGCTTTAAGTTCCGCAGACATCCTACTCACAAGTTATCTATTAAATCTTTTTTCTCATTTCTCACTGGCTCCATGGTTGACTTTTCCCCAGCTCTGGATTCATTTTGTATGGCATAAACTTAGCTGTCTTGCTCAAGGCTAGAAAAATACCAGTTTGAGTCCCAGCTCCACTTACATGCATAGGTCTTCATGCATGCTAGGCAAGCACTCAACCACAAAGTCAAACTCTTGACACTCCACTAACATTTTTGAGGGGTTACTTGGAGTTATAGAGTTTCATGGCAATTTTTATGCCATTGCTGGCTTCAAATTAGAATTCTTAGATTTCTTCCTCCTGAATATTTTAAGATTACAGGCATGAAACATTGCACCGAGTGCCAGGTTTCCATTATAAACTCACTGTTTAGTGATTTGTAGATCCTATTTCCAATAATGATATATATTCTATTCTGGATTGTTTATCCACTTACAATTACGGTGTAAGTTAGGAATGTCGTCTCCACTAGAGGAAACATAATTTAGAACTGTTGTCAAAGTATCCTGAAGGTATCCTGAAGAATGAGTACAAAATTACCTTAGGTTTTCTTTAGAAATTAATGATACTTCTCAGGGCCTGGAATCTTTCATTTAAATAGTATTGAAAGTTTGATAAACATTCACGTATCTGCAAAATAACAAGGCACTTGGCCTTGCAAGTGAATTTGACTTTTGCTCACCTAAGGACACCAGGTTGCTCTAGGTCTCCAGCGTTACATCTGTGTACAGGGTCCTCTGAGCATTGTCCAGATACTGCCACTCCTCCCAGCTGAAATCCACAGCTACAACATCAAATGACACCAGCTTCTGGAATGGCACATTTTCATCAAGTAATTAGCACTGAGTTATAAACACACCATGTCTGGAATTTTATTCTTTTTTTGTTGGAATTTTATTGCTTTACTTAAATGTTTAGACTTACATGAACTGTTGACTTGAAAAGCTTAGGGATGGTACCTAGGGCCAGAGTTAAAGTCCCAAGACCCACAAAAAAATAAAAAGGCAAGCCAGGTGTTGGTGGGTCACGCCTGTCATCCTAGCTACTCAGGAGACTGAGATCTGAGGACCATGGTTCAAAGCCAGCCTGGCACAAAATTCCATGAGACTCCTTTCCAATTACCCACCATAAAATGTTTAATGGCTTGTGGCATATCATGGTAGAGCAATTGTGGTATCGACAAAAATAAGTCAGGGGAGTAGATTTAGGTTATAAATGGAATTATTCCATTGAAAAGGAACTACATTATATGATGACATATGCTGGTACTGTGAGAATATTGCAAAATCTTAGGGTATCAAGTAATAATACTGTGAAGTATTCCCAGAATGTTAATATTCTATGTCTGGCATAATAATCACTTGGGGAAGAAACTTTTTTTTCTTTTTTTTGGCTGGGGGATTTGTAAGGCTTGAACTCTGGGCCTGGGCACTGTTCCTGAGCTCGTCAACTCAAGGCTATCACCCTACCTATGAAGCCACAGTGCCATTTCCCATATTCTAGTGGTTAACTGTATATGAGAGTCTCATAGACTTTCTAATGCCCAGGCTGGCTTTGAACCAAATCTTTAGATATCAGCCTGATATCTGAGTAGCTAGGATTACAGGTAGAAGTCACTGCACCTGGCAAGAAATTTATTTCTTGCTGTTTTATACTACAAATTTACTGAATGTTTTACTTTTTCAAAAAGACTGAGGATGACCTTTGTTCTGTATATAATGGGAAGAGGGGTAGGGAGCTGTGAGAAGAAGAACTGAGGGGCAATACTCAGGGTAGGACAATAGCCTTAAACTAAAGAGCTCACGGCCCAAGGTCCAAGCTCCATGACTTTCCCCACACCCCACTAAAAAAGGGAAAAAATTGGAGATTGGAGAGGATTTTCTAAAAAGAATATATAGAAATAGTAGTTCAAATGTAGAAAGAAGTTCAATATTAACAGTCATGAGAAAAATTAAAATTACAATGAAATCATTACTTTAAATACGTTAATATAAATATAGTTTTAAACAAAAAGATCCACATACACACAAACACACACACACACGCATACAAAAAAACCACATTCAAAGTCTAACTATGCTGGGAAGGTAGTGAGAAGAAGTAGAACTTTGGAATAGTTCTGCAAGGAATATAAAAAAATCAAAAATTGCGTGGAGAGTGCTAAAAAAGTACTAAATATAGAATTACATACAAATATGGTCCAACACTTCTATTTCTAGATTTGTACCTAACGGAAGAGAAAGCAGAGACTAGAACAAATATGTGGAGAATCCATTCACAACTATTAATAAAAATCAATGCAAAACAATGCATTGAAAAGGAAGTACATTTTACTATATTTTACAGATGAATCTTGATTACAGTAAACTAAAAATACAGCAGTCATATAGGAAGAGCTAGGGTATGTTTTCCCTTCCAGAGCTTCCAAGTTTCAACAAACCCTTAGAGCCAAAAAGCACGATGGTTCCAGAGAATGGAGTAGAGAGGAACAGGAGCTGAATGTTTAATGATTATACATAGAAGATGAAAATTGCTCTAGATGGGTAGAATGAAGAGAGAACTGTACCCTAAACAATGGTTATGTATCCACACAGGATGGGACACACCTATACTCCCTGATCTTGGGAAACTCAAGAAGGATTTCTAGCCATCCTAGATGCATGGAAAGATCTATCATAAAAAACTAATGTGGAGGGGCTGGGAGTTTGGCCTAGCTGTAGAGTGCTTGTATGAAGACGAAGGTTCAATTCCGCAGTACCACATACACAGAAAAAAACAGAAGTAGTGCTGTGGCTCAAGTAGAAGATCACTAGGCTTGAGGAAAGCTGAAGGACAGTGGTCAGACCGAGTTCCAGCCAAAGGGCTTGTTTAAAAAAAACAGAAAGCTGAGCATGATGGGGTGGTGGCTCACTTCTATAATCCTAGCTACTCAGGAGGCTGAGTTCTGAGGATCAAGGTTTAAAGCCATCCTGGCACAAAAAGGCCTGAGACTCTTATCTCCAATTTACCTTTAGAAAATGATAAGTGGGGCTTGGCTCCAGGGTAAGGTGGTAGCCTGGAGCTGAAGAGCTCAGGGATAGTGCCCAGGCTGAGTTCAAGATCTATGACCCACCAAAAAAAACAAAAACAACAAAAAATAATATGGAAAAATTTGGATTCTGTGAATTTTATCAGGCATAAAAATGTCTGTTTTTGCTGTTGAAATAACAAATTGTTGGAAACGTTTTAAAAGTTTTTACCTAGAAATGTACATTACAAATGGAATTTATAACAAACACAAAATATGTAAAAGATACAAATTATCAGAATATGGGTATCCTGCTTCTGTATCTTTTCACTGAATCCTGTTCAAATGAGTCACATATTCTGAATCATTTCTCCCAGTCGATATATGCCACACATGTTAGCTTGTACTGAACTTCTTGGGAAATCAAATCAAATGTGTGTTAGATTTTGTCAACAGTGATATTTCAAATATAAATCCCTACGCATTACATTATTTAATATCAATGCCGGAATCTAACTTACACTGGCAGAATGTTCAATCTTTTGAGAATCTTCAAAAGGGTGTGTAAATATTTAGGATCGTTATGTGTTCCTGGAGGAAAGATCCCTTTAGTACTATGTAGTAACCTTCTTTGTCTTTTCTTACTAATTTTAGTTTGAAGTCTATTGTGTCTGATATGAGGATGGCAACTCCAGCCTGTTTATGGGGGCAGTTAGCTTGATAGAGTTTATTCCAACCTCTCACTTTCAAAATATGATTGTTTTTGGGTAAGATGTGTCTCTTGAAGACAGCAGAACGATGGCTCTTGCTTTTTGATCCAACTAGACACCCTATGCCGTTGAATTGGAGAGTTAAGTCCATTGATATTGAGAGTTAGGATGGAGAGATATTTATTAGTTCCTACCATTTTTAAAAGCTTTTAGTAGGGCCTGTGTCTTGACAGTTCTTGTGGTCCTTAGATGATATGCTGTTTAGGTGCCATTTCTTTCCCTATATTGCATTTATTTTGGTTTTCTATGTATAGAGCATCTTTGAGAATTCGACATATTGTTGCAACTTTTCCCTGGAATGGAATGTTTTTATTGTTCCCTCAGTTATGAATGAGAGCTTAGCTGGCTACAGTATTCTTGGTTGGTAGTTATTTGATTTAAGGGCATGACATATATGCTTCCAGTCACTTCGAGCTTGCATGATCTCTGCTGAGAAATCTGAGGTTATTCTGATTGGTTTGCCTTTATAGGTTACGGATCCCTTTTCCCTGGCTGCCTTTAGGATCTTCTCTTTCGTTTCTATTGATCCAGTTCGGATCACAATGTGGCGGTGGGATGTTCTTTTCTGGTCAGGTCTGTTTGGGGTTCTAAAAGCTTCTAGTATCTGGATGGGCCTGCCCTTCTGGATATTTGGGAAATTCTCTGAGATGATTCCCTGAAGTATATTTCCAATACCATTGACCTATTTCTCCATGCCCTCCTCAATACCAACTAGCCTTAAATTAGGCTTCCTAATTGTATCTTGGACCTCCTGAAGCGCTCTCTCACATTTCCTAGATTTGGATTGACTCATTTTCTGTTCTTTCTGTATAATAACTAAATTATCTTCAGCCCCGGAAATTCTCTCCTCCGCATTTTCTAACCTGCTATCAAAGCTATCTGCTTTATTTTTCATCTCCCTTGCTTCTAATTGCTCATTTTTTATGCCTTGCATCTCTTGTTTTAGAACATGTATGGATTTTTTTATCTCCTTGATTTACCTTTGAGTGGTTAGCTCAGTAGCTTTATTTTCTTTGGACATTTGTTGGAGTTTGGTCACGTTTTTATTTGTGGATTCTATGAATTCATCCATCTTTCTTTGAAAAACTTTTATTATAGCCTCCTTTATGGCTTCTTCTTTTTCACTTATCACCTTATTTATGCTTTCCTCTTATTCAGCTATGGGTTCCTCCATTATCTCTTTCTTTATATTTTCATATTTTTCATTAATGATGTTTATCAATTGCATTTGTGTAGCACTTGGAAGACTCTCCTCTAGGTTTGCCAGTGACTGTTCCATTGTCTGTTTACATTGCGTGGGGGATGTTGTTTCTTGATTTGACATTTTTCTTGAGTTTCTTCTTCTGCCCATTTGAAAATGGGAGCGAGATTACTACCAAATACGATTATAGTTTTTCAGATATAACCAACCTAGACCTCTGTACCTGGCAGACACTAGATGTTCACAAGTTTTAATTGGTATTATCACTCTTTCTTTTTGTGCACTTACAGACCAGTCTAATACAACCACTGATAAGCGATTTATACCCAAAACAATAAGCCTCTCAATCCAATCTCTATTGTCTTTAAGTCCCTCTGAGCCTAGAGAATAATTATCCACCTACATATACAATATTGCTTAACAGCCATCAAGTGTAGATCCGTGCAGTATAAGGGTTGAAAGACCAGCAGAGGTCCAGAGATAGAAAAAAAGAATGAGAGAGGTCAGGGGAGGTACAAGAGGATTAGCGTAGGAGTGTAAGAATATTGTAGTCATGAAGAAAAGGTATAGCATAAGGATAACTGACCTAAGTTAGTAAGTAGGTAGCATATTTGAGTACAAAGTTTGGAAAGTATTAGAATAAAACTTATGTGTTGCTGCACGACTAGCTTTTAGCCCAACCAGTGGCCTCACAGTGGACCATGGGATGGATCTATTTTTCTTGTCTACGTTGAGGGAACGGGGTATTTCACAAGATGCAGAAGCGAAGATTTCAGAAGCAAATGCTGTGAGTGAATTAGCTCGTAAAGAGCATTTTTATTTTTTTTTATCTTTCTGCCAGTCTTGGGGCTGGAATTCAGGGCCTGAGCACTGTCCTCGGGTTTTCTCAAGTCTAGCCCTCTGCCACTTGAGCCACAGTGCCACATCTAGATTTTCTATCTATGTGATACTGAGCAATCAAACCCAGATCTTCATGGATGCTAGGCAAGCACTCTACCACTATGCCAAACTCTCAACCCTGACATAGTAATTATAAAGTCATCATCATCATATCAAAATATCCTTTCTCCTACCAAGAATGAAAACTTATCTAAGTGTGCAATGCTTTTTTTTTAAATTTCACTAATTCTTCTTTGTTTTTCCCTCTTGCATTTTTTACACATGACAGCAATACTAATCATCAGCAAAAAATTGATTAGGATACAGAAATCTAATAATATCCTAGTAGATTGACGTCAAAAATATGTGCAAGATGCCCTGTGTGTTTGACCTTTTGGTAGAGTCCTTGGCTACCACGCAAAAAGACTCAGGTTTGATTCCTCATTACCACATACATAGAAAACGCTGCAAGTGGTGCTGTGGCTCGGTGGGACAGCTAAAGCCTAAAGAAAGCCCAAGAACAATGTTCACACTCTGAGGTCAAGTCCCAAGACTAGCAAAAAAAAATTTGACATGGGGCAAAAAGCAGACAGAGAAGGCACTGTGAAGCAAATGTTTTGTAAAGGATGAGGTCAATATTGACCCTTAAGTTTGGATTTTACCTAAGAAAGGCTCCTTGAGCCTGAGACCAGACTGGTAGTTGGGCCTAGTGGAAGACATTGGGATTGGACAAATAAGGTGTGCTCTTTACTATATCCACATGTATATTGTGAGATTGAAGGAGAGATTCAGCCTTCAGTAAGTCTTTGGTGATGTCTTCTGTGAGCAAGGATCTTTGGTCATTGGGCCCTGAAAGGTGACCCTGCCTCCATCACAATGGAACAGAATATGGAAACCTGGTAACTAAGCCACTGTAACTAACAACCAACTCAAGCCAGCTCACTTGGCCTGTGGCTCAGGAGGAAGAAAGGTGTTGCTGTGCTGTTGCCAAAGTTCAGGAAACTCGAGTCTCAGGCATGGAAGTTGTGGATGACTTACTCGAAGATGTACATGCTAGATCATTGCCAAGCCACAAATCCAGTATAACAGGCCTTTCTCCAAGAAGAAGGCCAGGAAAATCCAGGGCAACCAGATGAGGTATATTTCTAAGAAGAAATGTATTTGACCCCATCATCCTCCCCACACACTACAACTTAATTTTTTTAATTTTTTTGTTGTAATTGGTAAAAGGGTTACATAATATTTGCCAGATAGAAGGTGCATTAATTCACATACATTGATACCCTTTCACATGTCTTGCTACCCATTTCCCTCCAACCCCACACCCCCCAGCCGTCTTGGATTTCCCCCCTTCCCTATCAAATTTCAAATATCCAAATACAAATAAATTCAATATATCAGATAACAAAGTGAGATACTATACCAACATGGGATAAACAAGGGACAGCAAAGGAGATGAGAGACAACATAGTACATTAAGGACAACAATCATTCAGTATATGGCTTTTGTTTCAATATCCTGGATGTCCTTTCAATTAGCTTCACATTATATGTCCTTATATATGGCCTTTTGCTCTATTGCAAATCTCTGCTAGTAGAGCCCAAGGTTTCTACTGATTATGACGAATGAGGGAAACCACTGAGCCTAAGTTCCTTTGAGTCTGGCTTACTTCACTTAATATGATTTGTTCTAAGTCTTTCCATTTCCTAACAAATGGGGCGATGTCATTCTTTCTGACAGCAGCATAGAATTCCATTGTGTACAAATACCACAACTTGTTGATCCACTCATCAACTGAGGGACATCTGGGTTGGTTCCTTATCTTTGTTATGTTGAATAGCGCTGCAATGAACATTGTTGTGCTAGTGCGTTTAGTATGCCCTTGTTTCTTGATTGTTGGGTAAATGCCAAGTAGTGGAATTGCTGGGTCATAGGGGAGATGTATGTTTAGCCTTTTGAGGCACTGCCGCACTGCTTTCCATAGCGGTTGGACGAGTTTGCACTCCCACCAACAGTGTAGTAGTGATCCCTCCTGGCCACATCCCCTCCAGCATCTGTTGTCATTCGATTTCCTGATCCTGGCCATTCTAACTGTAGTGAGGTGGAATCTTGGAGTTGTTTTGATTTGCATTTCTTTTATGACTAGAGATGTGGAACATTTAGTCATGTGTCTATAGGCCATTTCTGTTTCTTTTTCAGAGAAGACTCTCTTTAAGTCTTTGGCATATTTTTTAATGGGATGGTTGTTACTTTGGAGGTTAGTTTTGGAATGATTCAATTTTTTGAGTTGTTGATATATTTTAGATATGAGGCCTTTGTCCATTGTTTGGTTGGTGAAGACTTTCTCCCACTCTGTAGGCTTCCTGATTAGTTTACTAGCTATACCCGTTGCCATACAAAAGCTCTGCAGTTTAATGCAGTCCCACTTATCCAGCCTTTCTCTGATTTGTTGTGATTCTTGGTCCTTATTAAGAAAGTTTCGACCTGTGCCAAGGAGGCCTAGTGTATCTCCTATTCCTTCCTGTAAACTTTTCAGTGTGTCAGGTTTTACCTCCAGGTCTTTGATCCATTTGGAGTTAATTCTAGTGGAAGGTGACTAAGAAGGATCCAACTTTAGTTTTCTGCAGGTGCTTAACCAGTTCTGCCAGCACAACTTGTTGAAGCGGCTATCTTTCTTCCATTCTATTTTTCTGCCTCCCTTGTCAAAGATTAGGTGGCCATAGGTCTGAGGTTTAATATCTGGGCCCGCAGGTCTGTTCCATTGGACTTCAGGCCTGTTCTTGTGCCCGTACCAAGCTCTTTTGAGAAATATAGCTCTGTAATAGAGTCAAAAGTTTGTAATTGAAATTCCTAGAGTGCTGTTCTTTCTGCTAAGAAGAGTTTTTGCTATACGGGGTCTTTTATTATTCCATATGAAATTTTGAATTGCCTCTTCTATTGTTTAAAGAATTACATTGGGATGTTGATGGGTATTGCATTGAATTTGTAGATAGCCCTTGGCAAGACTGTCATTTTCACAATGTTGATTCTTCCAATCCAGGAGCATGGGAGGTTTTTCCATTTCCTTAGTTCTGCTTTAATTTCCTTTTTTAGGGTTTTAAAGTTTTCATCTAAACGGTCCTTTACATTCTTAGTTAAGCTAATTCCTAGGTACTTTATTTTCTTTGAGACTATTGTGAAAGGAGTTTCTTTCCTGATTATTGCCTCGTTCCTCTCACTGTTGGCGTAAAGGAAGGCAGTTGATTTGTGAGGGTTGATTTTATGGCCTGCTACCCTTCCAAAGCTTTGAATCAGCTCAAGGAGCTTGGGAGTAGAGTCTATAGGATTCTTTAAACACAGAATCATGTCATCTGCAAAGAGGGATAGTTTTATTTCCTCTTTCCCTACTTGGATCCCCTTTATGCTTGCTTCTTGCCTTATTGCACTGCCTAGGAATTCTAGTACTATGTTAAAAAGGAGTGGACAGAGTGGGCATCCTTGTATCGTTCCTGATTTTAGAGGGAATGGCTTTAGATTTTCACCATTAAGTATAGTACTAGCAGTGGGTTTCTCATACACAGCCTTTATTACATTGAAAAATGTTCCATGCAGTCCTAGTTTCTCCACATCTTTTATCATAAAGGGGTTTTGGATCTTGTCAAATGCCTTTTCCGCATCTATTGAGAAAATCATGTGATTTTTGTCCCTGCACCTGTTGATGTGTTGAATTATATTAACTGATTTGTGTATGTTGAACCAGCTTTGCCTCCCTGTGAGGAATCCAGTTTGATCATAGTGTATAATTTTTTTTGATGAGTTGTTGTAGACGGTTGGCCAGTATTTTGTTGAGAAGTTTTGCATCGATGTTCATCAAAGAAATGGGTCTATAGTTCTCTTTCTTTGATGAATCTCTGTCTGGTTTGGGGATGAGGGATATACTGTCTTCACAGAATGAGTTTGGTAAAGAACCTTCATTTTCAATTTCGTTGAATAGCTTGAGGAGTATTGGTGTGAGCTCTGCTTTGAAGACCTTATAGAATTCAGCTGTGAATCCATCTGGCCCTGGGCTCTTTTTAAGTGGAAGTTGTCTAATTTCCATTTCTATTTCAGAGCTTGAAATAGGCCTGTTGAATTGGGTTAGCTCTTCTTGGTTCAGTGTGGGTATGTTAATATTGTCTAGGAATTCATACATTTCTTCTAGATTCTCAAATTTGTTGGTGTAAAGGTTTGAGAAGTATTCCCTCATGATATTCTGGATCTTGGTAATTTCTGTCGTGATATTACCATTTTCATCTGCGATTTTGTTTTTTTCGATATGCTCTCTTCTTTTTTTGGTAAGATTTGCTAAGGGCTTGTCAAGTTTGTTAATTCTTTCAAAGAACCAACCCCTTGTTTTGTTGATTCTTTCTATAGTTTTTTTTTATTCCAAATCATTTAATTCTGCTTTGATTTTAATAATTTGCTTTCTCCTAATGGGTTTAGGGTTGGTTTGTTGCTCTTTTTCCAGGAGGTTAAGGTGAGACATTAACTAGCTGGTTTGCCATTTTTCCAACTTGGTGTTGTAGGCACTCAGCGCTATAAATTTTCCTCTGAGTACTGCCTTTGTTGTGTCCCTAAGGAGTTGATATTTGTTTGCTCCTTATTGTTAAATTTCATAAACAGTTGGATATCTGTTCTGATCTCTTCGATTACCCATTGTTTTTGATTCAACAATGTGTTGTTCAGTCTCCATGAGTTACAGGGTTTTCGTTGGTGGAGATGTGTGTTCAGTTCCAATTTGATGCCTTTCTGGTCTGAGAGTGTGCATGGAATAATTTCAGTGTTTCTGAATCTGTCCAGGTTTGTTTTATGGCCTAAGATGTGGTCTATTTTGGAAAATGTTCCATGTGCTGCTGAGAAAAACGTATATTGTGTTGTTACTGGGTGGAATATTCTGCAGATGTCTGTTAGATCTAGTTGGTCTACATTGTTGTTCAGTTCTAAGGTTTCTCTGTTGAGTTTTTGCCTTGTTGATCTGTCCATAGGTGAGAGTGGTGTGTTAAACTCACCAACAATCAATGTATTTCGATCTATGTATGGTTTCAGTGTAAGTAAAATTTGCTTGATGAAGTTTGGAGCTCCGGGATTGGGTGTGTAAATATTTATGATCGTTATGTCTTCCTGGAGGAAAGATCCCTTTAGTTGTATGTAGTAACCTTCTTTGTCTTTGTTACTAATTTTAATGTGAAGTCTGTTGCATCTGATATGAGGATGGCAACTCCAGCCTGTTTATGGGGGCAGTTAGCTTGATAGAGTTTATTCCAACCTCTCACTTTCAAAAGATGATTGTTTTGGGGGAAGATGTGTCTCTTGAAGACAGCAGAACGATGGCTCTTGCTTTTTGATCCAACTAGACAGCCTATGCCGTTTAATTGGAGAGTTAAGTCCACTGATATTGAGAGTTAGGATTGAGAGATATTTATTAGTTCCTACCATTTTTAAAAGCTTTTAGTAGGGCCTGTGTCTTGACAGTTCTTGTGGTCCTTAGATGGTATGCTGTTTAGGTGCCATTTCTTTCCCTATATTGCATTTATTTTGGTTTTCTATGTATAGAGCATCTTTGAGAATTCTCTGTAGTGTTGGTTTTGTTTCGACATATTGTTGCAGCTTTTCCCTGGAATGGAATGTTTTTATTGTTCCCTCAGTTATGAATGAGAGCTTAGCTGGCTACAGTATTCTTGGTTGGTAGTTATTTGATTCAAGGGCATGACATATATGCTTCCAGTCACTTCGTGCTTGCATGGTCTCTACTGAGAAATCTGGGGTTATTCTGATTGCTTTCTCTTTATAGGTTACTGATCCCTTTTCCCTGGCTGCCTTTGGGATCTTTTCTTTCGTTTCTATTGATCCAGTTCGGATCACAATGTGGCGGTGGGATGTTCTTTTCTGGTCAGGTCTGTTTGGGGTTCTAAAAGCTTCTTGTATCTGGATGCGCCTGCCCTTCTGGAGATTTGGGAAATTCTCTGAGATGATTCCCTGAAGTATATTTCCAGTACCATTGACCTCTTTCTCCACACCCTCCTGAATAGCAAGTAGCCTTAAATTAGGCTTCCTAATTGTATCTTGGACCTCCTGAAGCACTCTCTCATATTTCCTAGATTTGGATTGACTCATTTTCTGTTCTTTCTGTATAATAACTAAATTATCTTCAGCCCCGGAATTTCACTCCTCTGCATTGTCTAACCTGCTATCAAAGCTATCTACTTTATTTTTCATCGCCCTTGCTTCTAATTGCTCACTTTTGATGCCTTGCATCTCTTGTTTTAGATCATGTATGGGTTTCTTCATCTCCTTGATTTCCTTTTGAGTGGTTAGCTCAGTAGCTTTGTTTTCTTTGGACATTTGCTGGAGTTTGGTCACGTTTTTATTTGTGGATTCTATGAATTCATCCATCTTTCTTTGAAAAACCTTTATTATGGCCTCCTTTATGGCTTCTTCTTTTTCACTTATCACCTTGTTTGTGCTTTCCTCTTGTTCAGCTATGGCTTCCTCCATTATCTATTTCTTTATATTTTCACATTTTCCATTAATGATGTTTATCAATTGCATTTGTGTAGCACTTGGAAGACTCTCCTCTAGGTTTGCCAGTCACTGTTCCACTGTCTGTTTACATTGGGTGGGGGATGTTGTTTCTTGATTTGACATTATTCTTGAGTTTCTTTTTATGCCCATTTGAAAATGGGAGCAAGATTACTACTAAATATGATTATAGTTTTTCAGACATAACCAACCTAGACCTCTGTAGCTGGCAGACGCTAGATGTTCACAAGTTTTGATTGGTATTATCACTCTTTCTTTTTGTGCACTTACAGACCAGTCTAATACAACCACTGATAAGCGATTTATACCCAAAACAATAAGCCTCTCAATCCAATCTCTATTGTCTTTAAGTCCCTCTGAGCCTAGAGAATAATTAACCACCTACATATACAATCTTGCTCAACAGCCATCAAGTGTAGATCCGTGCAGTATAAGGGTTGAAAGACCAGCAGAGGTCCAGAGATAGAAAAAAAGAATGAGAGAGGTCAGGGGAGGTACAAGAGGATTAACGTAGGAGTGTAAGAATATTATAGTAAAGAAGAAAAGGTATAGCATAGGGATTACTGACCTAAGTTGGTAAGTAGGTAGCATATTTGAGTACAAATTTTGGAAAATATTAGAATAAAACTTATGTGTTGCTGCACGACTAGCTCTTAGCAAAACCAGTGGCCTCACAGTGGAACATGGGATGGATCTGTTTTTCTTGTCTACGTTGAGGGAAAGGGGTATTTCACAAGATGCAGAAGCGGAGATTTCAGAAGCAAATGCTGTGAGTGAAATAGCTCGTAAAAAGCATTTTTATTTTCTTTTATCTTTCTGCCAGTCTTGGGGCTTGAATTCAGGGCCTGAGCACTGTCGTTGGGTTTTCTCAAGTCTAGTCCTCTGCCACTTGAGCCACAGTGCCACATCTAGATTTTCTATCTATGTGATACTGAGCAATCAAACCCAGATCTTCATGGATGCTAGGCAAGCACTCTACCACTATGCCAAACTCTCAACCCTGACATAGTAATTATAAAGTCATCATCATCATATCAAAATATCCTTTCTCCTACCAAGAATGAACACTTATCTAAGTGTGTAATGCTTTTTTTTTAATTTCACTAATTCTTCTGTGTTTTTCCCTCTTGCATTTTTTACGCATGACAGTAAAGCTAATCATCAGGAAAAAATTGATTAGGATACAGAAACCTAATAATATCCTAGTAGATTGATGTCAAAAATATGTGCAAGATGCCCTGTGTGTTTGACCTAGTGGTAGAGTCCTTGGCTACCACGCAAACAGACTCAGGTTTGATTCCTTTATAGCACATACATAGAAAACGCTGCAAGTGGTGCTGTGGCTCGGTGGGACAGCTAAAGCCTAAAGAAAGCCCAGAATAATGTTCACATTCTGAGGTCAAGTCCCAAGACTAGCAAAAACAAAAAAAAATTCGACAAGGGGCAAAATGCAGGCAGAGAAGGCACTGTGAAGCAAATGTTTAAAGGATGAGGGCAATATTGACCCTTAAGTTTGGATCTTACCTAAGAAAGGTTCCTTGAGCCTGAGACCAGACTGGTAGTTGGGCCTAGTGGAAGACATTGGGATGGGACAAATAAGGTGTGCTGTTTACTACATCCACATGTATATTGTGAGATTGGAGGAGAGATTCAGCCTCCAGTATGTCTTTGGTGAGGTCTTCTGTGAGCAAGGATCTTTGGTCATTGGGCCCTGAAAGGTGACCCTGCCTCCCTCACACTGGAACAGAATATGGAACCCTGGTAACCAAGCCACTGTAACTAACAACCAACTCAAGCCAGCTCACTTGGCCTGTGGCTCAGGAGGAAGAAAGATGTTGCTGTGCTGTTGCCAAAGGTCAAGAAACTCGAGTCTCAGGCATGGAAGTTATGGATGTCTTACTCGCAGATGTACATGCTAGATCATTGCCAAGCGACAAATCCAGTATAACAGGCCTTTCTCTAAGAAGAAGGCCAGGAAAATCCAGGGCAACCAGATGAGGTATTCTTCTAGGAAGAAAGGTATTTGACACCATCTTCCTCCCCACACACTACAACTTTCATTTTTTTCATTTTTTATTGTAATTAGTAAAACGGTTACATGATATTTGCCAGATAGAAGGTGCATTAATTCACATACATTGATACCCTTTCACATGTCTTGCTACCCATTTCCCTCCAACCCCACACCCCCCACCCGTCTTGGTTTTCCCCCCTTCCCTATCAAATTTCAAATATCCAAATACAAATAAATTCAATATATCAGATAACAAAGTGAGATACTATGCCAATATGGGATAACCAAGGGACAGCAAAGGAGATGAGAGACAACATAGTACATTAAGGACAACAATCATTCATTATGTGGCTTTTGTTTCAATAAGTGGAGGTCCTTTCAATTAGCTTCACATTATATGGCCTTATATATGGCCTTTTGCTCTATGGCAAATCTCTGCTAGTAGAGCCCAAGGTTTCTACTGATTATGACGAATGAGGGAAACCACTGAGCCTAAGTTCCTTTGAGTCTGGCTTACTTCACTCAATATGATTTGTTCTAACTCTTTCCATTTCCTAACAAATGGGGCGATGTCATTCTTTCTGACAGCAGCATAGAATTCCATTGTGTACAAATACCACAACTTGTTGATCCACTCAACAACTGAGGGACATCTCGGTTGGTTCCATATCTTTGCTATGGTGAATAGTGCTGCAGTGGACATTGTCGTGCTAGGGGGTTTAGTATGCCCTTATTTCTGGATTGTTGGGTAAATGCCAAGTAGTGGAATTGCTGGGTCATAGGGGAGTTCTATGTTTAGCCTTTTGAGGCACTGCCACACTCCTTTCCATAGTGGTTGAACGAGTTTGCACTCCCACCAACAGTGTAGTAGTGATCCCTCCTGGCCAAATCCCCTCCAGCATATGCTGTCATTCGTTTTCCTGATCCTGGCCATTCTAACTGGAGTGAGGTGGAATCTCAGAGTTGTTTTGATTTGCATTTCTTTTATGACCAGAGATGAGGAGCATTTCTTCATGTGTCTATAGGCCATTTTTGTTTCTTCTTCAGAGAAGACTCTCTTTAAGCCTTTGGCCCATTTTTTAATGGGATGGGTGTTACTTTGTAGATTAGTTTTGGAGTGATTCAATTTTTTGAGTTGTTGATATATTTTAAATATGAGGCCTTTGTCCGTTGTTTGGTTGGTGAAGACCTTCTCCCACTCTGTAGGCTTCCTGATTAGTTTACTAGCTATATCCGTTGCCATACAAAAGCTCTGCAGTTTAATGCAGTCCCACTTATCCAGCCTTTCTCTGATTTGTTGTGATTCTTGGTCCTTATTAAGAAAGTTTCGACCTGTGCCAAGGAGGCCTAGTGTATCTCCTGTTCCTTCCTGTAAACTTTTCAGTGTGTCAGTTTTATCTCCAGGTCTTTGATCCATTTGGAGTTAATTCTAGTGGAAGGTGACTAAGAAGGATGCAACTTTCGTTTTCTGCTGGTGCTTAACCAGTTCTGCCAGCACAACTTGTTGAAGAGGCTATCTTTCTTCCATTCTATTTTTTTGGCTCCCTTTTCAAAGATTGGGTGGCCATAGGTCTGTGGTTTAATATCTGGGTCCGCAGTTCTATTCCATTGGGCTTCAGGCCTGTTCCTGTGCCAGTACCAAGCTGTTTTGAGAATTATAGCTCTGTAATAGAGTCTAAAGTTTGGAATTGAAATTCCTCCAGCGCTGTTCTTTCTGCTAAGAAGTGTTTTTGCTATACGGGGTCTTTTATTATTCCATATGAAATTTTGAATTGCCTCTTCTATTTCTTTAAAGAATGACATTGGGATGTTGATGGGTATTGCATTGAATTTGTAGATAGCCCTTGGCAAGATTGTCATTTTCACAATGTTGATTCTTCCAATACAGGAGCATGGGAGGTTTTTCCATTTCCTTAGTTCTGCTTTAATTTCCTTTTTTAGGGTTTTAAAGTTTTCATCTAAACGGTCCTTTACATTCTTAGTTAGGCTAATTCCTAGGAACTTTATTTTCTTTGAGGCTATTGTGAAAGGAGTTTCTTTCCTGATTATTGCCTCGTTCCTCTCACTGTTGGCGTAAAGGAAGGCAGTTGATTTGTGAGTGTTGATTTTATGGCCTGCTACCCTTCCAAATCTTTGAATGCGCTCAGGAGCTTGGGAGTAGAGTCTATAGGATTCTTTAAACACAGAATCATGTCATCTGCAAAGAGGGATAGTTTTATTTCCTCTTTCCCTACTTGGATCCCCTTTATGCTTGCTTCTTGCCTTATTGCACTGCCTAGGAATTCTAGTACTATGTTAAAAAGGAGTGGACAGAGTGGGCATCCTTGTATCGTTCCTGATTTTAGAGGGAATGGCTTTAGATTTTCACCATTAAGTATAGTACTAGCAGTGGGTTTCTCATACACAGCCTTTATTACATTGAAAAATGTTCCATGCAGTCCTAGTTTCTCCACATCTTTTATCATAAAGGGGTTTTGGATCTTGTCAAATGCCTTTTCCGCATCTATTGAGAAAATCATGTGATTTTTGTCCCTGCACCTGTTGATGTGTTGAATTATATTAACTGATTTGTGTATGTTGAACCAGCTTTGCCTCCCTGTGAGGAATCCAGTTTGATCATAGTGTATAATTTTTTTTGATGAGTTGTTGTAGACGGTTGGCCAGTATTTTGTTGAGAAGTTTTGCATCGATGTTCATCAAAGAAATGTGTCTATAGTTCTCTTTCTTTGATGAATCTCTGTCTGGTTTGGGGATGAGGGATATACTGTCTTCACAGAATGAGTTTGGTAAAGAACCTTCATTTTCAATTTCGTTGAATAGCTTGAGGAGTATTGGTGTGAGTTCTGCTTTGAAGACCTTATAGAATTCAGCTGTGAATCCATCTGGCCCTGGGCTCTTTTTAAGTGGAAGTTGTCTAATTTCCATTTCTATTTCAGAGCTTGAAATAGGCCTGTTGAATTGGGTTAGCTCTTCTTGGTTCAGTGTGGGTATGTTAATATTGTCTAGGAATTCATACATTTCTTCTAGATTCTCAAATTTGTTGGTGTAAAGGTTTGAGAAGTATTCCCTCATGATATTCTGGATCTTGGTAATTTCTGTCGTGATATTACCATTTTCATCTGCGATTTTGTTTTTTTCGATATGCTCTCTTCTTTTTTTGGTAAGATTTGCTAAGGGCTTGTCAATTTTGTTAATTCTTTCAAAGAACCAACTCCTTGTTTTGTTGATTCTTTCTATAGTTTTTTTTTATTCCAAATCATTTAATTCTGCTTTGATTTTAATAATTTGCTTTCTCCTAATGGGTTTAGGGTTGGTTTGTTGCTCTTTTTCCAGGAGGTTAAGGTGAGACATTAACTAGCTGGTTTGCCATTTTTCCAACTTGGTGTTGTAGGCACTCAGCGCTATAAATTTTCCTCTGAGTACTGCCTTTGTTGTGTCCCTAAGGAGTTGATATTTGTTTGCTCCTTATTGTTAAATTTCATAAACAGTTGGATATCTGTTCTGATCTCTTCGATTACCCATTGTTTTTGATTCAACAATGTGTTGTTCAGTCTCCATGAGTTACAGGGTTTTCGTTGGTGGAGATGTGTGTTCAGTTCCAATTTGATGCCTTTCTGGTCTGAGAGTGTGCATGGAATAATTTCAGTGTTTCTGAATCTGTCCAGGTTTGTTTTATGGCCTAAGATGTGGTCTATTTTGGAAAATGTTCCATGTGCTGCTGAGAAAAACGTATATTGTGTTGTTACTGGGTGGAATATTCTGCAGATGTCTGTTAGATCTAGTTGGTCTACATTGTTGTTCAGTTCTAAGGTTTCTCTGTTGAGTTTTTGCCTTGTTGATCTGTCCATAGGTGAGAGTGGTGTGTTAAACTCACCAACAATCAATGTATTTCGATCTATGTATGGTTTCAGTGTAAGTAAAATTTGCTTGATGAAGTTTGGAGCTCCGGGATTGGGTGTGTAAATATTTATGATCGTTATGTCTTCCTGGAGGAAAGATCCCTTTAGTTGTATGTAGTAACCTTCTTTGTCTTTGTTACTAATTTTAATGTGAAGTCTGTTGCATCTGATATGAGGATGGCAACTCCAGCCTGTTTATGGGGGCAGTTAGCTTGATAGAGTTTATTCCAACCTCTCACTTTCAAAAGATGATTGTTTTGGGGGAAGATGTGTCTCTTGAAGACAGCAGAACGATGGCTCTTGCTTTTTGATCCAACTAGACAGCCTATGCCGTTTAATTGGAGAGTTAAGTCCACTGATATTGAGAGTTAGGATTGAGAGATATTTATTAGTTCCTACCATTTTTAAAAGCTTTTAGTAGGGCCTGTGTCTTGACAGTTCTTGTGGTCCTTAGATGGTATGCTGTTTAGGTGCCATTTCTTTCCCTATATTGCATTTATTTTGGTTTTCTATGTATAGAGCATCTTTGAGAATTCTCTGTAGTGTTGGTTTTGTTTCGACATATTGTTGCAGCTTTTCCCTGGAATGGAATGTTTTTATTGTTCCCTCAGTTATGAATGAGAGCTTAGCTGGCTACAGTATTCTTGGTTGGTAGTTATTTGATTCAAGGGCATGACATATATGCTTCCAGTCACTTCGTGCTTGCATGGTCTCTACTGAGAAATCTGGGGTTATTCTGATTGCTTTCTCTTTATAGGTTACTGATCCCTTTTCCCTGGCTGCCTTTGGGATCTTTTCTTTCGTTTCTATTGATCCAGTTCGGATCACAATGTGGCGGTGGGATGTTCTTTTCTGGTCAGGTCTGTTTGGGGTTCTAAAAGCTTCTTGTATCTGGATGCGCCTGCCCTTCTGGAGATTTGGGAAATTCTCTGAGATGATTCCCTGAAGTATATTTCCAGTACCATTGACCTCTTTCTCCACACCCTCCTGAATAGCAAGTAGCCTTAAATTAGGCTTCCTAATTGTATCTTGGACCTCCTGAAGCACTCTCTCATATTTCCTAGATTTGGATTGACTCATTTTCTGTTCTTTCTGTATAATAACTAAATTATCTTCAGCCCCGGAATTTCACTCCTCTGCATTGTCTAACCTGCTATCAAAGCTATCTACTTTATTTTTCATCGCCCTTGCTTCTAATTGCTCACTTTTGATGCCTTGCATCTCTTGGTTTAGATCATGTATGGGTTTCTTCATCTCCTTGATTTCCTTTTGAGTGGTTAGCTCAGTAGCTTTGTTTTCTTTGGACATTTGCTGGAGTTTGGTCACGTTTTTATTTGTGGATTCTATGAATTCATCCATCTTTCTTTGAAAAACCTTTATTATGGCCTCCTTTATGGCTTCTTCTTTTTCACTTATCACCTTGTTTGTGCTTTCCTCTTGTTCAGCTATGGCTTCCTCCATTATCTATTTCTTTATATTTTCACATTTTCCATTAATGATGTTTATCAATTGCATTTGTGTAGCACTTGGAAGACTCTCCTCTAGGTTTGCCAGTCACTGTTCCACTGTCTGTTTACATTGGGTGGGGGATGTTGTTTCTTGATTTGACATTATTCTTGAGTTTCTTTTTATGCCCATTTGAAAATGGGAGCAAGATTACTACTAAATATGATTATAGTTTTTCAGACATAACCAACCTAGACCTCTGTAGCTGGCAGACGCTAGATGTTCACAAGTTTTGATTGGTATTATCACTCTTTCTTTTTGTGCACTTACAGACCAGTCTAATACAACCACTGATAAGCGATTTATACCCAAAACAATAAGCCTCTCAATCCAATCTCTATTGTCTTTAAGTCCCTCTGAGCCTAGAGAATAATTAACCACCTACATATACAATCTTGCTCAACAGCCATCAAGTGTAGATCCGTGCAGTATAAGGGTTGAAAGACCAGCAGAGGTCCAGAGATAGAAAAAAAGAATGAGAGAGGTCAGGGGAGGTACAAGAGGATTAACGTAGGAGTGTAAGAATATTATAGTAAAGAAGAAAAGGTATAGCATAGGGATAACTGACCTAAGTTGGTAAGTAGGTAGCATATTTGAGTACAAAGTTTGGAAAGTATTAGAATAAAACTTATGTGTTGCTGCACGACTAGCTCTTAGCAAAACCAGTGGCCTCACAGTGGAACATGGGATGGATCTGTTTTTCTTGTCTACGTTGAGGGAAAGGGGTATTTCACAAGATGCAGAAGCAGAGATTTCAGAAGCAAATGCTGTGAGTGAAATAGCTCGTAAAAAGCATTTTTATTTTCTTTTATCTTTCTGCCAGTCTTGGGGCTTGAATTCAGGGCCTGAGCACTGTCGTTGGGTTTTCTCAAGTCTAGTCCTCTGCCACTTGAGCCACAGTGCCACATCTAGATTTTCTATCTATGTGATACTGAGCAATCAAACCCAGATCTTCATGGATGCTAGGCAAGCACTCTACCACTATGCCAAACTCTCAACCCTGACATAGTAATTATAAAGTCATCATCATCATATCAAAATATCCTTTCTCCTACCAAGAATGAACACTTATCTAAGTGTGTAATGCTTTTTTTTAAATTTCACTAATTCTTCTGTGTTTTTCCCTCTTGCATTTTTTACGCATGACAGTAAAGCTAATCATCAGGAAAAAATTGATTAGGATACAGAAACCTAATAATATCCTAGTAGATTGATGTCAAAAATATGTGCAAGATGCCCTGTGTGTTTGACCTAGTGGTAGAGTCCTTGGCTACCACGCAAACAGACTCAGGTTTGATTCCTTTATAGCACATACATAGAAAACGCTGCAAGTGGTGCTGTGGCTCGGTGGGACAGCTAAAGCCTAAAGAAAGCCCAGAATAATGTTCACATTCTGAGGTCAAGTCCCAAGACTAGCAAAAACAAAAAAAAATTCGACAAGGGGCAAAATGCAGGCAGAGAAGGCACTGTGAAGCAAATGTTTAAAGGATGAGGGCAATATTGACCCTTAAGTTTGGATCTTACCTAAGAAAGGCTCCTTGAGCCTGAGACCAGACTGGTAGTTGGGCCTAGTGGAAGACATTGGGATGGGACAAATAAGGTGTGCTGTTTACTACATCCACATGTATATTGTGAGATTGGAGGAGAGATTCAGCCTCCAGTATGTCTTTGGTGAGGTCTTCTGTGAGCAAGGATCTTTGGTCATTGGGCCCTGAAAGGTGACCCTGCCTCCCTCACACTGGAACAGAATATGGAACCCTGGTAACCAAGCCACTGTAACTAACAACCAACTCAAGCCAGCTCACTTGGCCTGTGGCTCAGGAGGAAGAAAGATGTTGCTGTGCTGTTGCCAAAGGTCAAGAAACTCGAGTCTCAGGCATGGAAGTTGTGGATGTCTTACTCGCAGATGTACATGCTAGATCATTGCCAAGCGACAAATCCAGTATAACAGGCCTTTCTCTAAGAAGAAGGCCAGGAAAATCCAGGGCAACCAGATGAGGTATTCTTCTAGGAAGAAAGGTATTTGACACCATCATCCTCCCCACACACTACAACTTTCATTTTTTTCATTTTTTATTGTAATTAGTAAAACGGTTACATGATATTTGCCAGATAGAAGGTGCATTAATTCACATACATTGATACCCTTTCACATGTCTTGCTACCCATTTCCCTCCAACCCCACACCCCCCACCCGTCTTGGTTTTCCCCCCTTCCCTATCAAATTTCAAATATCCAAATACAAATAAATTCAATATATCAGATAACAAAGTGAGATACTATGCCAATATGGGATAACCAAGGGACAGCAAAGGAGATGAGAGACAACATAGTACATTAAGGACAACAATCATTCATTATGTGGGTTTTGTTTCAATAAGTGGAGGTCCTTTCAATTAGCTTCACATTATATGGCCTTATATATAGCCTTTTGCTCTATGGCAAATCTCTGCTAGTAGAGCCCAAGGTTTCTACTGATTATGACGAATGAGGGAAACCACTGAGCCTAAGTTCCTTTGAGTCTGGCTTACTTCACTCAATATGATTTGTTCTAACTCTTTCCATTTCCTAACAAATGGGGCGATGTCATTCTTTCTGACAGCAGCATAGAATTCCATTGTGTACAAATACCACAACTTGTTGATCCACTCAACAACTGAGGGACATCTCGGTTGGTTCCATATCTTTGCTATGGTGAATAGTGCTGCAGTGGACATTGTCGTGCTAGGGGGTTTAGTATGCCCTTATTTCTGGATTGTTGGGTAAATGCCAAGTAGTGGAATTGCTGGGTCATAGGGGAGTTCTATGTTTAGCCTTTTGAGGCACTGCCACACTCCTTTCCATAGTGGTTGAACGAGTTTGCACTCCCACCAACAGTGTAGTAGTGATCCCTCCTGGCCAAATCCCCTCCAGCATATGCTGTCATTCGTTTTCCTGATCCTGGCCATTCTAACTGGAGTGAGGTGGAATCTCAGAGTTGTTTTGATTTGCATTTCTTTTATGACCAGAGATGAGGAGCATTTCTTCATGTGTCTATAGGCCATTTTTGTTTCTTCTTCAGAGAAGACTCTCTTTAAGCCTTTGGCCCATTTTTTAATGGGATGGGTGTTACTTTGTAGATTAGTTTTGGAGTGATTCAATTTTTTGAGTTGTTGATATATTTTAAATATGAGGCCTTTGTCCGTTGTTTGGTTGGTGAAGACCTTCTCCCACTCTGTAGGCTTCCTGATTAGTTTACTAGCTATATCCGTTGCCATACAAAAGCTCTGCAGTTTAATGCAGTCCCACTTATCCAGCCTTTCTCTGATTTGTTGTGATTCTTGGTCCTTATTAAGAAAGTTTCGACCTGTGCCAAGGAGGCCTAGTGTATCTCCTGTTCCTTCCTGTAAACTTTTCAGTGTGTCAGTTTTATCTCCAGGTCTTTGATCCATTTGGAGTTAATTCTAGTGGAAGGTGACTAAGAAGGATGCAACTTTCGTTTTCTGCTGGTGCTTAACCAGTTCTGCCAGCACAACTTGTTGAAGAGGCTATCTTTCTTCCATTCTATTTTTTTGGCTCCCTTTTCAAAGATTGGGTGGCCATAGGTCTGTGGTTTAATATCTGGGTCCGCAGTTCTATTCCATTGGGCTTCAGGCCTGTTCCTGTGCCAGTACCAAGCTGTTTTGAGAATTATAGCTCTGTAATAGAGTCTAAAGTTTGGAATTGAAATTCCTCCAGCGCTGTTCTTTCTGCTAAGAAGTGTTTTTGCTATACGGGGTCTTTTATTATTCCATATGAAATTTTGAATTGCCTCTTCTATTTCTTTAAAGAATGACATTGGGATGTTGATGGGTATTGCATTGAATTTGTAGATAGCCCTTGGCAAGATTGTCATTTTCACAATGTTGATTCTTCCAATACAGGAGCATGGGAGGTTTTTCCATTTCCTTAGTTCTGCTTTAATTTCCTTTTTTAGGGTTTTAAAGTTTTCATCTAAACGGTCCTTTACATTCTTAGTTAAGCTAATTCCTAGGAACTTTATTTTCTTTGAGGCTATTGTGAAAGGAGTTTCTTTCCTGATTATTGCCTCGTTCCTCTCACTGTTGGCGTAAAGGAAGGCAGTTGATTTGTGAGTGTTGATTTTATGGCCTGCTACCCTTCCAAATCTTTGAATGCGCTCAGGAGCTTGGGAGTAGAGTCTATAGGATTCTTTAAACACAGAATCATGTCATCTGCAAAGAGGGATAGTTTTATTTCCTCTTTCCCTACTTGGATCCCCTTTATGCTTGCTTCTTGCCTTATTGCACTGCCTAGGAATTCTAGTACTATGTTAAAAAGGAGTGGACAGAGTGGGCATCCTTGTATCGTTCCTGATTTTAGAGGGAATGGCTTTTGATTTTCACCATTAAGTATAGTACTAGCAGTGGGTTTCTCATACACAGCCTTTATTACATTGAAAAATGTTCCATGCAGTCCTAGTTTCTCCACATCTTTTATCATAAAGGGGTTTTGGATCTTGTCAAATGCCTTTTCCGCATCTATTGAGAAAATCATGTGATTTTTGTCCCTGCACCTGTTGATGTGTTGAATTATATTAACTGATTTGTGTATGTTGAACCAGCTTTGCCTCCCTGTGAGGAATCCAGTTTGATCATAGTGTATAATTTTTTTTGATGAGTTGTTGTAGACGGTTGGCCAGTATTTTGTTGAGAAGTTTTGCATCGATGTTCATCAAAGAAATGGGTCTATAGTTCTCTTTCTTTGATGAATCTCTGTCTGGTTTGGGGATGAGGGATATACTGTCTTCACAGAATGAGTTTGGTAAAGAACCTTCATTTTCAATTTCGTTGAATAGCTTGAGGAGTATTGGTGTGAGCTCTGCTTTGAAGACCTTATAGAATTCAGCTGTGAATCCATCTGGCCCTGGGCTCTTTTTAAGTGGAAGTTGTCTAATTTCCATTTCTATTTCAGAGCTTGAAATAGGCCTGTTGAATTGGGTTAGCTCTTCTTGGTTCAGTGTGGGTATGTTAATATTGTCTAGGAATTCATACATTTCTTCTAGATTCTCAAATTTGTTGGTGTAAAGGTTTGAGAAGTATTCCCTCATGATATTCTGGATCTTGGTAATTTCTGTCGTGATATTAGCATTTTCATCTGCGATTTTGTTTTTTTCCATATGCTCTCTTCTTTTTTTGGTAAGATTTGCTAAGGGCTTGTCAATTTTGTTAATTCTTTCAAAGAACCAACTCCTTGTTTTGTTGATTCTTTCTATAGTTTTTTTTTATTCCAAATCATTTAATTCTGCTTTGATTTTAATAATTTGCTTTCTCCTAATGGGTTTAGGGTTGGTTTGTTGCTCTTTTTCCAGGAGGTTAAGGTGAGACATTAACTAGCTGGTTTGCCATTTTTCCAACTTGGTGTTGTAGGCACTCAGCGCTATAAATTTTCCTCTGAGTACTGCCTTTGTTGTGTCCCTAAGGAGTTGATATTTGTTTGCTCCTTATTGTTAAATTTCATAAACAGTTGGATATCTGTTCTGATCTCTTCGATTACCCATTGTTTTTGATTCAACAATGTGTTGTTCAGTCTCCATGAGTTACAGGGTTTTCGTTGGTGGAGATGTGTGTTCAGTTCCAATTTGATGCCTTTCTGGTCTGAGAGTGTGCATGGAATAATTTCAGTGTTTCTGAATCTGTCCAGGTTTGTTTTATGGCCTAAGATGTGGTCTATTTTGGAAAATGTTCCATGTGCTGCTGAGAAAAACGTATATTGTGTTGTTACTGGGTGGAATATTCTGCAGATGTCTGTTAGATCTAGTTGGTCTACATTGTTGTTCAGTTCTAAGGTTTCTCTGTTGAGTTTTTGCCTTGTTGATCTGTCCATAGGTGAGAGTGGTGTGTTAAACTCACCAACAATCAATGTATTTCGATCTATGTATGGTTTCAGTGTAAGTAAAATTTGCTTGATGAAGTTTGGAGCTCCGGGATTGGGTGTGTAAATATTTATGATCGTTATGTCTTCCTGGAGGAAAGATCCCTTTAGTTGTATGTAGTAACCTTCTTTGTCTTTGTTACTAATTTTAATGTGAAGTCTGTTGCATCTGATATGAGGATGGCAACTCCAGCCTGTTTATGGGGGCAGTTAGCTTGATAGAGTTTATTCCAACCTCTCACTTTCAAAAGATGATTGTTTTGGGGGAAGATGTGTCTCTTGAAGACAGCAGAACGATGGCTCTTGCTTTTTGATCCAACTAGACAGCCTATGCCGTTTAATTGGAGAGTTAAGTCCACTGATATTGAGAGTTAGGATTGAGAGATATTTATTAGTTCCTACCATTTTTAAAAGCTTTTAGTAGGGCCTGTGTCTTGACAGTTCTTGTGGTCCTTAGATGGTATGCTGTTTAGGTGCCATTTCTTTCCCTATATTGCATTTATTTTGGTTTTCTATGTATAGAGCATCTTTGAGAATTCTCTGTAGTGTTGGTTTTGTTTCGACATATTGTTGCAGCTTTTCCCTGGAATGGAATGTTTTTATTGTTCCCTCAGTTATGAATGAGAGCTTAGCTGGCTACAGTATTCTTGGTTGGTAGTTATTTGATTCAAGGGCATGACATATATGCTTCCAGTCACTTCGTGCTTGCATGGTCTCTACTGAGAAATCTGGGGTTATTCTGATTGCTTTCTCTTTATAGGTTACTGATCCCTTTTCCCTGGCTGCCTTTGGGATCTTTTCTTTCGTTTCTATTGATCCAGTTCGGATCACAATGTGGCGGTGGGATGTTCTTTTCTGGTCAGGTCTGTTTGGGGTTCTAAAAGCTTCTTGTATCTGGATGCGCCTGCCCTTCTGGAGATTTGGGAAATTCTCTGAGATGATTCCCTGAAGTATATTTCCAGTACCATTGACCTCTTTCTCCACACCCTCCTGAATAGCAAGTAGCCTTAAATTAGGCTTCCTAATTGTATCTTGGACCTCCTGAAGCACTCTCTCATATTTCCTAGATTTGGATTGACTCATTTTCTGTTCTTTCTGTATAATAACTAAATTATCTTCAGCCCCGGAATTTCACTCCTCTGCATTGTCTAACCTGCTATCAAAGCTATCTACTTTATTTTTCATCGCCCTTGCTTCTAATTGCTCACTTTTGATGCCTTGCATCTCTTGTTTTAGATCATGTATGGGTTTCTTCATCTCCTTGATTTCCTTTTGAGTGGTTAGCTCAGTAGCTTTGTTTTCTTTGGACATTTGCTGGAGTTTGGTCACGTTTTTATTTGTGGATTCTATGAATTCATCCATCTTTCTTTGAAAAACCTTTATTATGGCCTCCTTTATGGCTTCTTCTTTTTCACTTATCACCTTGTTTGTGCTTTCCTCTTGTTCAGCTATGGCTTCCTCCATTATCTATTTCTTTATATTTTCACATTTTCCATTAATGATGTTTATCAATTGCATTTGTGTAGCACTTGGAAGACTCTCCTCTAGGTTTGCCAGTCACTGTTCCACTGTCTGTTTACATTGGGTGGGGGATGTTGTTTCTTGATTTGACATTATTCTTGAGTTTCTTTTTATGCCCATTTGAAAATGGGAGCAAGATTACTACTAAATATGATTATAGTTTTTCAGACATAACCAACCTAGACCTCTGTAGCTGGCAGACGCTAGATGTTCACAAGTTTTGATTGGTATTATCACTCTTTCTTTTTGTGCACTTACAGACCAGTCTAATACAACCACTGATAAGCGATTTATACCCAAAACAATAAGCCTCTCAATCCAATCTCTATTGTCTTTAAGTCCCTCTGAGCCTAGAGAATAATTAACCACCTACATATACAATCTTGCTCAACAGCCATCAAGTGTAGATCCGTGCAGTATAAGGGTTGAAAGACCAGCAGAGGTCCAGAGATAGAAAAAAAGAATGAGAGAGGTCAGGGGAGGTACAAGAGGATTAACGTAGGAGTGTAAGAATATTATAGTAAAGAAGAAAAGGTATAGCATAGGGATAACTGACCTAAGTTGGTAAGTAGGTAGCATATTTGAGTACAAAGTTTGGAAAGTATTAGAATAAAACTTATGTGTTGCTGCACGACTAGCTCTTAGCAAAACCAGTGGCCTCACAGTGGAACATGGGATGGATCTGTTTTTCTTGTCTACGTTGAGGGAAAGGGGTATTTCACAAGATGCAGAAGCAGAGATTTCAGAAGCAAATGCTGTGAGTGAAATAGCTCGTAAAAAGCATTTTTATTTTCTTTTATCTTTCTGCCAGTCTTGGGGCTTGAATTCAGGGCCTGAGCACTGTCGTTGGGTTTTCTCAAGTCTAGTCCTCTGCCACTTGAGCCACAGTGCCACATCTAGATTTTCTATCTATGTGATACTGAGCAATCAAACCCAGATCTTCATGGATGCTAGGCAAGCACTCTACCACTATGCCAAACTCTCAACCCTGACATAGTAATTATAAAGTCATCATCATCATATCAAAATATCCTTTCTCCTACCAAGAATGAACACTTATCTAAGTGTGTAATGCTTTTTTTTAAATTTCACTAATTCTTCTGTGTTTTTCCCTCTTGCATTTTTTACGCATGACAGTAAAGCTAATCATCAGGAAAAAATTGATTAGGATACAGAAACCTAATAATATCCTAGTAGATTGATGTCAAAAATATGTGCAAGATGCCCTGTGTGTTTGACCTAGTGGTAGAGTCCTTGGCTACCACGCAAACAGACTCAGGTTTGATTCCTTTATAGCACATACATAGAAAACGCTGCAAGTGGTGCTGTGGCTCGGTGGGACAGCTAAAGCCTAAAGAAAGCCCAGAATAATGTTCACATTCTGAGGTCAAGTCCCAAGACTAGCAAAAACAAAAAAAAATTCGACAAGGGGCAAAATGCAGGCAGAGAAGGCACTGTGAAGCAAATGTTTAAAGGATGAGGGCAATATTGACCCTTAAGTTTGGATCTTACCTAAGAAAGGCTCCTTGAGCCTGAGACCAGACTGGTAGTTGGGCCTAGTGGAAGACATTGGGATGGGACAAATAAGGTGTGCTGTTTACTACATCCACATGTATATTGTGAGATTGGAGGAGAGATTCAGCCTCCAGTATGTCTTTGGTGAGGTCTTCTGTGAGCAAGGATCTTTGGTCATTGGGCCCTGAAAGGTGACCCTGCCTCCCTCACACTGGAACAGAATATGGAACCCTGGTAACCAAGCCACTGTAACTAACAACCAACTCAAGCCAGCTCACTTGGCCTGTGGCTCAGGAGGAAGAAAGATGTTGCTGTGCTGTTGCCAAAGGTCAAGAAACTCGAGTCTCAGGCATGGAAGTTGTGGATGTCTTACTCGCAGATGTACATGCTAGATCATTGCCAAGCGACAAATCCAGTATAACAGGCCTTTCTCTAAGAAGAAGGCCAGGAAAATCCAGGGCAACCAGATGAGGTATTCTTCTAGGAAGAAAGGTATTTGACACCATCATCCTCCCCACACACTACAACTTTCATTTTTTTCATTTTTTATTGTAATTAGTAAAGCGGTTACATGATATTTGCCAGATAGAAGGTGCATTAATTCACATACATTGATACCCTTTCACATGTCTTGCTACCCATTTCCCTCCAACCCCACACCCCCCACCCGTCTTGGTTTTCCCCCCTTCCCTATCAAATTTCAAATATCCAAATACAAATAAATTCAATATATCAGATAACAAAGTGAGATACTATGCCAATATGGGATAACCAAGGGACAGCAAAGGAGATGAGAGACAACATAGTACATTAAGGACAACAATCATTCATTATGTGGCTTTTGTTTCAATAAGTGGAGGTCCTTTCAATTAGCTTCACATTATATGGCCTTATATATGGCCTTTTGCTCTATGGCAAATCTCTGCTAGTAGAGCCCAAGGTTTCTACTGATTATGACGAATGAGGGAAACCACTGAGCCTAAGTTCCTTTGAGTCTGGCTTACTTCACTCAATATGATTTGTTCTAACTCTTTCCATTTCCTAACAAATGGGGCGATGTCATTCTTTCTGACAGCAGCATAGAATTCCATTGTGTACAAATACCACAACTTGTTGATCCACTCAACAACTGAGGGACATCTCGGTTGGTTCCATATCTTTGCTATGGTGAATAGTGCTGCAGTGGACATTGTCGTGCTAGGGGGTTTAGTATGCCCTTATTTCTGGATTGTTGGGTAAATGCCAAGTAGTGGAATTGCTGGGTCATAGGGGAGTTCTATGTTTAGCCTTTTGAGGCACTGCCACACTCCTTTCCATAGTGGTTGAACGAGTTTGCACTCCCACCAACAGTGTAGTAGTGATCCCTCCTGGCCAAATCCCCTCCAGCATATGCTGTCATTCGTTTTCCTGATCCTGGCCATTCTAACTGGAGTGAGGTGGAATCTCAGAGTTGTTTTGATTTGCATTTCTTTTATGACCAGAGATGAGGAGCATTTCTTCATGTGTCTATAGGCCATTTTTGTTTCTTCTTCAGAGAAGACTCTCTTTAAGCCTTTGGCCCATTTTTTAATGGGATGGGTGTTACTTTGTAGATTAGTTTTGGAGTGATTCAATTTTTTGAGTTGTTGATATATTTTAAATATGAGGCCTTTGTCCGTTGTTTGGTTGGTGAAGACCTTCTCCCACTCTGTAGGCTTCCTGATTAGTTTACTAGCTATATCCGTTGCCATACAAAAGCTCTGCAGTTTAATGCAGTCCCACTTATCCAGCCTTTCTCTGATTTGTTGTGATTCTTGGTCCTTATTAAGAAAGTTTCGACCTGTGCCAAGGAGGCCTAGTGTATCTCCTGTTCCTTCCTGTAAACTTTTCAGTGTGTCAGTTTTATCTCCAGGTCTTTGATCCATTTGGAGTTAATTCTAGTGGAAGGTGACTAAGAAGGATGCAACTTTCGTTTTCTGCTGGTGCTTAACCAGTTCTGCCAGCACAACTTGTTGAAGAGGCTATCTTTCTTCCATTCTATTTTTTTGGCTCCCTTTTCAAAGATTGGGTGGCCATAGGTCTGTGGTTTAATATCTGGGTCCGCAGTTCTATTCCATTGGGCTTCAGGCCTGTTCCTGTGCCAGTACCAAGCTGTTTTGAGAATTATAGCTCTGTAATAGAGTCTAAAGTTTGGAATTGAAATTCCTCCAGCGCTGTTCTTTCTGCTAAGAAGTGTTTTTGCTATACGGGGTCTTTTATTATTCCATATGAAATTTTGAATTGCCTCTTCTATTTCTTTAAAGAATGACATTGGGATGTTGATGGGTATTGCATTGAATTTGTAGATAGCCCTTGGCAAGATTGTCATTTTCACAATGTTGATTCTTCCAATACAGGAGCATGGGAGGTTTTTCCATTTCCTTAGTTCTGCTTTAATTTCCTTTTTTAGGGTTTTAAAGTTTTCATCTAAACGGTCCTTTACATTCTTAGTTAAGCTAATTCCTAGGAACTTTATTTTCTTTGAGGCTATTGTGAAAGGAGTTTCTTTCCTGATTATTGCCTCGTTCCTCTCACTGTTGGCGTAAAGGAAGGCAGTTGATTTGTGAGTGTTGATTTTATGGCCTGCTACCCTTCCAAATCTTTGAATGCGCTCAGGAGCTTGGGAGTAGAGTCTATAGGATTCTTTAAACACAGAATCATGTCATCTGCAAAGAGGGATAGTTTTATTTCCTCTTTCCCTACTTGGATCCCCTTTATGCTTGCTTCTTGCCTTATTGCACTGCCTAGGAATTCTAGTACTATGTTAAAAAGGAGTGGACAGAGTGGGCATCCTTGTATCGTTCCTGATTTTAGAGGGAATGGCTTTAGATTTTCACCATTAAGTATAGTACTAGCAGTGGGTTTCTCATACACAGCCTTTATTACATTGAAAAATGTTCCATGCAGTCCTAGTTTCTCCACATCTTTTATCATAAAGGGGTTTTGGATCTTGTCAAATGCCTTTTCCGCATCTATTGAGAAAATCATGTGATTTTTGTCCCTGCACCTGTTGATGTGTTGAATTATATTAACTGATTTGTGTATGTTGAACCAGCTTTGCCTCCCTGTGAGGAATCCAGTTTGATCATAGTGTATAATTTTTTTTGATGAGTTGTTGTAGACGGTTGGCCAGTATTTTGTTGAGAAGTTTTGCATCGATGTTCATCAAAGAAATGGGTCTATAGTTCTCTTTCTTTGATGAATCTCTGTCTGGTTTGGGGATGAGGGATATACTGTCTTCACAGAATGAGTTTGGTAAAGAACCTTCATTTTCAATTTCGTTGAATAGCTTGAGGAGTATTGGTGTGAGCTCTGCTTTGAAGACCTTATAGAATTCAGCTGTGAATCCATCTGGCCCTGGGCTCTTTTTAAGTGGAAGTTGTCTAATTTCCATTTCTATTTCAGAGCTTGAAATAGGCCTGTTGAATTGGGTTAGCTCTTCTTGGTTCAGTGTGGGTATGTTAATATTGTCTAGGAATTCATACATTTCTTCTAGATTCTCAAATTTGTTGGTGTAAAGGTTTGAGAAGTATTCCCTCATGATATTCTGGATCTTGGTAATTTCTGTCGTGATATTAGCATTTTCATCTGCGATTTTGTTTTTTTCCATACGCTCTCTTCTTTTTTTGGTAAGATTTGCTAAGGGCTTGTCAATTTTGTTAATTCTTTCAAAGAACCAACTCCTTGTTTTGTTGATTCTTTCTATAGTTTTTTTTTATTCCAAATCATTTAATTCTGCTTTGATTTTAATAATTTGCTTTCTCCTAATGGGTTTAGGGTTGGTTTGTTGCTCTTTTTCCAGGAGGTTAAGGTGAGACATTAACTAGCTGGTTTGCCATTTTTCCAACTTGGTGTTGTAGGCACTCAGCGCTATAAATTTTCCTCTGAGTACTGCCTTTGTTGTGTCCCTAAGGAGTTGATATTTGTTTGCTCCTTATTGTTAAATTTCATAAACAGTTGGATATCTGTTCTGATCTCTTCGATTACCCATTGTTTTTGATTCAACAATGTGTTGTTCAGTCTCCATGAGTTACAGGGTTTTCGTTGGTGGAGATGTGTGTTCAGTTCCAATTTGATGCCTTTCTGGTCTGAGAGTGTGCATGGAATAATTTCAGTGTTTCTGAATCTGTCCAGGTTTGTTTTATGGCCTAAGATGTGGTCTATTTTGGAAAATGTTCCATGTGCTGCTGAGAAAAACGTATATTGTGTTGTTACTGGGTGGAATATTCTGCAGATGTCTGTTAGATCTAGTTGGTCTATATTGTTGTTCAGTTCTAAGGTTTCTCTGTTGAGTTTTTGCCTTGTTGATCTGTCCATAGGTGAGAGTGGTGTGTTAAACTCACCAACAATCAATGTATTTCGATCTATGTATGGTTTCAGTGTAAGTAAAATTTGCTTGATGAAGTTTGGAGCTCCGGGATTGGGTGTGTAAATATTTATGATCGTTATGTCTTCCTGGAGGAAAGATCCCTTTAGTTGTATGTAGTAACCTTCTTTGTCTTTGTTACTAATTTTAATGTGAAGTCTGTTGCATCTGATATGAGGATGGCAACTCCAGCCTGTTTATGGGGGCAGTTAGCTTGATAGAGTTTATTCCAACCTCTCACTTTCAAAAGATGATTGTTTTGGGGGAAGATGTGTCTCTTGAAGACAGCAGAACGATGGCTCTTGCTTTTTGATCCAACTAGACAGCCTATGCCGTTTAATTGGAGAGTTAAGTCCACTGATATTGAGAGTTAGGATTGAGAGATATTTATTAGTTCCTACCATTTTTAAAAGCTTTTAGTAGGGCCTGTGTCTTGACAGTTCTTGTGGTCCTTAGATGGTATGCTGTTTAGGTGCCATTTCTTTCCCTATATTGCATTTATTTTGGTTTTCTATGTATAGAGCATCTTTGAGAATTCTCTGTAGTGTTGGTTTTGTTTCGACATATTGTTGCAGCTTTTCCCTGGAATGGAATGTTTTTATTGTTCCCTCAGTTATGAATGAGAGCTTAGCTGGCTACAGTATTCTTGGTTGGTAGTTATTTGATTCAAGGGCATGACATATATGCTTCCAGTCACTTCGTGCTTGCATGGTCTCTACTGAGAAATCTGGGGTTATTCTGATTGCTTTCTCTTTATAGGTTACTGATCCCTTTTCCCTGGCTGCCTTTGGGATCTTTTCTTTCGTTTCTATTGATCCAGTTCGGATCACAATGTGGCGGTGGGATGTTCTTTTCTGGTCAGGTCTGTTTGGGGTTCTAAAAGCTTCTTGTATCTGGATGCGCCTGCCCTTCTGGAGATTTGGGAAATTCTCTGAGATGATTCCCTGAAGTATATTTCCAGTACCATTGACCTCTTTCTCCACACCCTCCTGAATAGCAAGTAGCCTTAAATTAGGCTTCCTAATTGTATCTTGGACCTCCTGAAGCACTCTCTCATATTTCCTAGATTTGGATTGACTCATTTTCTGTTCTTTCTGTATAATAACTAAATTATCTTCAGCCCCGGAATTTCACTCCTCTGCATTGTCTAACCTGCTATCAAAGCTATCTACTTTATTTTTCATCGCCCTTGCTTCTAATTGCTCACTTTTGATGCCTTGCATCTCTTGGTTTAGATCATGTATGGGTTTCTTCATCTCCTTGATTTCCTTTTGAGTGGTTAGCTCAGTAGCTTTGTTTTCTTTGGACATTTGCTGGAGTTTGGTCACGTTTTTATTTGTGGATTCTATGAATTCATCCATCTTTCTTTGAAAAACCTTTATTATGGCCTCCTTTATGGCTTCTTCTTTTTCACTTATCACCTTGTTTGTGCTTTCCTCTTGTTCAGCTATGGCTTCCTCCATTATCTATTTCTTTATATTTTCACATTTTCCATTAATGATGTTTATCAATTGCATTTGTGTAGCACTTGGAAGACTCTCCTCTAGGTTTGCCAGTCACTGTTCCACTGTCTGTTTACATTGGGTGGGGGATGTTGTTTCTTGATTTGACATTATTCTTGAGTTTCTTTTTATGCCCATTTGAAAATGGGAGCAAGATTACTACTAAATATGATTATAGTTTTTCAGACATAACCAACCTAGACCTCTGTAGCTGGCAGACGCTAGATGTTCACAAGTTTTGATTGGTATTATCACTCTTTCTTTTTGTGCACTTACAGACCAGTCTAATACAACCACTGATAAGCGATTTATACCCAAAACAATAAGCCTCTCAATCCAATCTCTATTGTCTTTAAGTCCCTCTGAGCCTAGAGAATAATTAACCACCTACATATACAATCTTGCTCAACAGCCATCAAGTGTAGATCCGTGCAGTATAAGGGTTGAAAGACCAGCAGAGGTCCAGAGATAGAAAAAAAGAATGAGAGAGGTCAGGGGAGGTACAAGAGGATTAACGTAGGAGTGTAAGAATATTATAGTAAAGAAGAAAAGGTATAGCATAGGGATAACTGACCTAAGTTGGTAAGTAGGTAGCATATTTGAGTACAAAGTTTGGAAAGTATTAGAATAAAACTTATGTGTTGCTGCACGACTAGCTCTTAGCAAAACCAGTGGCCTCACAGTGGAACATGGGATGGATCTGTTTTTCTTGTCTACGTTGAGGGAAAGGGGTATTTCACAAGATGCAGAAGCGGAGATTTCAGAAGCAAATGCTGTGAGTGAAATAGCTCGTAAAAAGCATTTTTATTTTCTTTTATCTTTCTGCCAGTCTTGGGGCTTGAATTCAGGGCCTGAGCACTGTCGTTGGGTTTTCTCAAGTCTAGTCCTCTGCCACTTGAGCCACAGTGCCACATCTAGATTTTCTATCTATGTGATACTGAGCAATCAAACCCAGATCTTCATGGATGCTAGGCAAGCACTCTACCACTATGCCAAACTCTCAACCCTGACATAGTAATTATAAAGTCATCATCATCATATCAAAATATCCTTTCTCCTACCAAGAATGAACACTTATCTAAGTGTGTAATGCTTTTTTTTAAATTTCACTAATTCTTCTGTGTTTTTCCCTCTTGCATTTTTTACGCATGACAGTAAAGCTAATCATCAGGAAAAAATTGATTAGGATACAGAAACCTAATAATATCCTAGTAGATTGATGTCAAAAATATGTGCAAGATGCCCTGTGTGTTTGACCTAGTGGTAGAGTCCTTGGCTACCACGCAAACAGACTCAGGTTTGATTCCTTTATAGCACATACATAGAAAACGCTGCAAGTGGTGCTGTGGCTCGGTGGGACAGCTAAAGCCTAAAGAAAGCCCAGAATAATGTTCACATTCTGAGGTCAAGTCCCAAGACTAGCAAAAACAAAAAAAAATTCGACAAGGGGCAAAATGCAGGCAGAGAAGGCACTGTGAAGCAAATGTTTAAAGGATGAGGGCAATATTGACCCTTAAGTTTGGATCTTACCTAAGAAAGGCTCCTTGAGCCTGAGACCAGACTGGTAGTTGGGCCTAGTGGAAGACATTGGGATGGGACAAATAAGGTGTGCTGTTTACTACATCCACATGTATATTGTGAGATTGGAGGAGAGATTCAGCCTCCAGTATGTCTTTGGTGAGGTCTTCTGTGAGCAAGGATCTTTGGTCATTGGGCCCTGAAAGGTGACCCTGCCTCCCTCACACTGGAACAGAATATGGAACCCTGGTAACCAAGCCACTGTCACTAACAACCAACTCAAGCCAGCTCACTTGGCCTGTGGCTCAGGAGGAAGAAAGATGTTGCTGTGCTGTTGCCAAAGGTCAAGAAACTCGAGTCTCAGGCATGGAAGTTATGGATGTCTTACTCGCAGATGTACATGCTAGATCATTGCCAAGCGACAAATCCAGTATAACAGGCCTTTCTCTAAGAAGAAGGCCAGGAAAATCCAGGGCAACCAGATGAGGTATTCTTCTAGGAAGAAAGGTATTTGACACCATCATCCTCCCCACACACTACAACTTTCATTTTTTTCATTTTTTATTGTAATTAGTAAAAGGGTTACATGATATTTGCCAGATAGAAGGTGCATTAATTCACATACATTGATACCCTTTCACATGTCTTGCTACCCATTTCCCTCCAACCCCACACCCCCCACCCGTCTTGGTTTTCCCCCCTTCCCTATCAAATTTCAAATATCCAAATACAAATAAATTCAATATATCAGATAACAAAGTGAGATACTATGCCAATATGGGATAACCAAGGGACAGCAAAGGAGATGAGAGACAACATAGTACATTAAGGACAACAATCATTCATTATGTGGCTTTTGTTTCAATAAGTGGAGGTCCTTTCAATTAGCTTCACATTATATGGCCTTATATATGGCCTTTTGCTCTATGGCAAATCTCTGCTAGTAGAGCCCAAGGTTTCTACTGATTATGACGAATGAGGGAAACCACTGAGCCTAAGTTCCTTTGAGTCTGGCTTACTTCACTCAATATGATTTGTTCTAACTCTCCATTTCCTAACAAATGGGGCGATGTCATTCTTTCTGACAGCAGCATAGAATTCCATTGTGTACAAATACCACAACTTGTTGATCCACTCAACAACTGAGGGACATCTCGGTTGGTTCCATATCTTTGCTATGGTGAATAGTGCTGCAGTGGACATTGTCGTGCTAGTGGGTTTAGTATGCCCTTATTTCTGGATTGTTGGGTAAATGCCAAGTAGTGGAATTGCTGGGTCATAGGGGAGTTCTATGTTTAGCCTTTTGAGGCACTGCCACACTCCTTTCCATAGTGGTTGAACGAGTTTGCACTCCCACCAACAGTGTAGTAGTGATCCCTCCTGGCCAAATCCCCTCCAGCATATGCTGTCATTCGTTTTCCTGATCCTGGCCATTCTAACTGGAGTGAGGTGGAATCTCAGAGTTGTTTTGATTTGCATTTCTTTTATGACCAGAGATGAGGAGCATTTCTTCATGTGTCTATAGGCCATTTTTGTTTCTTCTTCAGAGAAGACTCTCTTTAAGCCTTTGGCCCATTTTTTAATGGGATGGGTGTTACTTTGTAGATTAGTTTTGGAGTGATTCAATTTTTTGAGTTGTTGATATATTTTAAATATGAGGCCTTTGTCCGTTGTTTGGTTGGTGAAGACCTTCTCCCACTCTGTAGGCTTCCTGATTAGTTTACTAGCTATATCCGTTGCCATACAAAAGCTCTGCAGTTTAATGCAGTCCCACTTATCCAGCCTTTCTCTGATTTGTTGTGATTCTTGGTCCTTATTAAGAAAGTTTCGACCTGTGCCAAGGAGGCCTAGTGTATCTCCTGTTCCTTCCTGTAAACTTTTCAGTGTGTCAGTTTTATCTCCAGGTCTTTGATCCATTTGGAGTTAATTCTAGTGGAAGGTGACTAAGAAGGATGCAACTTTCGTTTTCTGCTGGTGCTTAACCAGTTCTGCCAGCACAACTTGTTGAAGAGGCTATCTTTCTTCCATTCTATTTTTTTGGCTCCCTTTTCAAAGATTGGGTGGCCATAGGTCTGTGGTTTAATATCTGGGTCCGCAGTTCTATTCCATTGGGCTTCAGGCCTGTTCCTGTGCCAGTACCAAGCTGTTTTGAGAATTATAGCTCTGTAATAGAGTCTAAAGTTTGGAATTGAAATTCCTCCAGCGCTGTTCTTTCTGCTAAGAAGTGTTTTTGCTATACGGGGTCTTTTATTATTCCATATGAAATTTTGAATTGCCTCTTCTATTTCTTTAAAGAATGACATTGGGATGTTGATGGGTATTGCATTGAATTTGTAGATAGCCCTTGGCAAGATTGTCATTTTCACAATGTTGATTCTTCCAATACAGGAGCATGGGAGGTTTTTCCATTTCCTTAGTTCTGCTTTAATTTCCTTTTTTAGGGTTTTAAAGTTTTCATCTAAACGGTCCTTTACATTCTTAGTTAAGCTAATTCCTAGGAACTTTATTTTCTTTGAGGCTATTGTGAAAGGAGTTTCTTTCCTGATTATTGCCTCGTTCCTCTCACTGTTGGCGTAAAGGAAGGCAGTTGATTTGTGAGTGTTGATTTTATGGCCTGCTACCCTTCCAAATCTTTGAATGCGCTCAGGAGCTTGGGAGTAGAGTCTATAGGATTCTTTAAACACAGAATCATGTCATCTGCAAAGAGGGATAGTTTTATTTCCTCTTTCCCTACTTGGATCCCCTTTATGCTTGCTTCTTGCCTTATTGCACTGCCTAGGAATTCTAGTACTGTGTTAAAAAGGAGTGGACAGAGTGGGCATCCTTGTATCGTTCCTGATTTTAGAGGGAATGGCTTTAGATTTTCACCATTAAGTATAGTACTAGCAGTGGGTTTCTCATACACAGCCTTTATTACATTGAAAAATGTTCCATGCAGTCCTAGTTTCTCCACATCTTTTATCATAAAGGGGTTTTGGATCTTGTCAAATGCCTTTTCCGCATCTATTGAGAAAATCATGTGATTTTTGTCCCTGCACCTGTTGATGTGTTGAATTATATTAACTGATTTGTGTATGTTGAACCAGCTTTGCCTCCCTGTGAGGAATCCAGTTTGATCATAGTGTATAATTTTTTTTGATGAGTTGTTGTAGACGGTTGGCCAGTATTTTGTTGAGAAGTTTTGCATCGATGTTCATCAAAGAAATGGGTCTATAGTTCTCTTTCTTTGATGAATCTCTGTCTGGTTTGGGGATGAGGGATATACTGTCTTCACAGAATGAGTTTGGTAAAGAACCTTCATTTTCAATTTCGTTGAATAGCTTGAGGAGTATTGGTGTGAGCTCTGCTTTGAAGACCTTATAGAATTCAGCTGTGAATCCATCTGGCCCTGGGCTCTTTTTAAGTGGAAGTTGTCTAATTTCCATTTCTATTTCAGAGCTTGAAATAGGCCTGTTGAATTGGGTTAGCTCTTCTTGGTTCAGTGTGGGTATGTTAATATTGTCTAGGAATTCATACATTTCTTCTAGATTCTCAAATTTGTTGGTGTAAAGGTTTGAGAAGTATTCCCTCATGATATTCTGGATCTTGGTAATTTCTGTCGTGATATTACCATTTTCATCTGCGATTTTGTTTTTTTCGATATGCTCTCTTCTTTTTTTGGTAAGATTTGCTAAGGGCTTGTCAATTTTGTTAATTCTTTCAAAGAACCAACTCCTTGTTTTGTTGATTCTTTCTATAGTTTTTTTTTTATTCCAAATCATTTAATTCTGCTTTGATTTTAATAATTTGCTTTCTCCTAATGGGTTTAGGGTTGGTTTGTTGCTCTTTTTCCAGGAGGTTAAGGTGAGACATTAACTAGCTGGTTTGCCATTTTTCCAACTTGGTGTTGTAGGCACTCAGCGCTATAAATTTTCCTCTGAGTACTGCCTTTGTTGTGTCCCTAAGGAGTTGATATTTGTTTGCTCCTTATTGTTAAATTTCATAAACAGTTGGATATCTGTTCTGATCTCTTCGATTACCCATTGTTTTTGATTCAACAATGTGTTGTTCAGTCTCCATGAGTTACAGGGTTTTCGTTGGTGGAGATGTGTGTTCAGTTCCAATTTGATGCCTTTCTGGTCTGAGAGTGTGCATGGAATAATTTCAGTGTTTCTGAATCTGTCCAGGTTTGTTTTATGGCCTAAGATGTGGTCTATTTTGGAAAATGTTCCATGTGCTGCTGAGAAAGACGTATATTGTGTTCTTACTGGGTGGAATATTCTGCAGATGTCTGTTAGATCTAGTTGGTCTATATTGTTGTTCAGTTCTAAGGTTTCTCTGTTGAGTTTTTGCCTTGTTGATCTGTCCATAGGTGAGAGTGGTGTGTTAAACTCACCAACAATCAATGTATTTCGATCTATGTATGGTTTCAGTGTAAGTAAAATTTGCTTGATGAAGTTTGGAGCTCCGGGATTGGGTGTGTAAATATTTATGATCGTTATGTCTTCCTGGAGGAAAGATCCCTTTAGTTGTATGTAGTAACCTTCTTTGTCTTTGTTACTAATTTTAATGTGAAGTCTGTTGCATCTGATATGAGGATGGCAACTCCAGCCTGTTTATGGGGGCAGTTAGCTTGATAGAGTTTATTCCAACCTCTCACTTTCAAAAGATGATTGTTTTGGGGGAAGATGTGTCTCTTGAAGACAGCAGAACGATGGCTCTTGCTTTTTGATCCAACTAGACAGCCTATGCCGTTTAATTGGAGAGTTAAGTCCACTGATATTGAGAGTTAGGATTGAGAGATATTTATTAGTTCCTACCATTTTTAAAAGCTTTTAGTAGGGCCTGTGTCTTGACAGTTCTTGTGGTCCTTAGATGGTATGCTGTTTAGGTGCCATTTCTTTCCCTATATTGCATTTATTTTGGTTTTCTATGTATAGAGCATCTTTGAGAATTCTCTGTAGTGTTGGTTTTGTTTCGACATATTGTTGCAGCTTTTCCCTGGAATGGAATGTTTTTATTGTTCCCTCAGTTATGAATGAGAGCTTAGCTGGCTACAGTATTCTTGGTTGGTAGTTATTTGATTCAAGGGCATGACATATATGCTTCCAGTCACTTCGTGCTTGCATGGTCTCTACTGAGAAATCTGGGGTTATTCTGATTGCTTTCTCTTTATAGGTTACTGATCCCTTTTCCCTGGCTGCCTTTGGGATCTTTTCTTTCGTTTCTATTGATCCAGTTCGGATCACAATGTGGCGGTGGGATGTTCTTTTCTGGTCAGGTCTGTTTGGGGTTCTAAAAGCTTCTTGTATCTGGATGCGCCTGCCCTTCTGGAGATTTGGGAAATTCTCTGAGATGATTCCCTGAAGTATATTTCCAGTACCATTGACCTCTTTCTCCACACCCTCCTGAATAGCAAGTAGCCTTAAATTAGGCTTCCTAATTGTATCTTGGACCTCCTGAAGCACTCTCTCATATTTCCTAGATTTGGATTGACTCATTTTCTGTTCTTTCTGTATAATAACTAAATTATCTTCAGCCCCGGAATTTCACTCCTCTGCATTGTCTAACCTGCTATCAAAGCTATCTACTTTATTTTTCATCGCCCTTGCTTCTAATTGCTCACTTTTGATGCCTTGCATCTCTTGTTTTAGATCATGTATGGGTTTCTTCATCTCCTTGATTTCCTTTTGAGTGGTTAGCTCAGTAGCTTTGTTTTCTTTGGACATTTGCTGGAGTTTGGTCACGTTTTTATTTGTGGATTCTATGAATTCATCCATCTTTCTTTGAAAAACCTTTATTATGGCCTCCTTTATGGCTTCTTCTTTTTCACTTATCACCTTGTTTGTGCTTTCCTCTTGTTCAGCTATGGCTTCCTCCATTATCTATTTCTTTATATTTTCACATTTTCCATTAATGATGTTTATCAATTGCATTTGTGTAGCACTTGGAAGACTCTCCTCTAGGTTTGCCAGTCACTGTTCCACTGTCTGTTTACATTGGGTGGGGGATGTTGTTTCTTGATTTGACATTATTCTTGAGTTTCTTTTTATGCCCATTTGAAAATGGGAGCAAGATTACTACTAAATATGATTATAGTTTTTCAGACATAACCAACCTAGACCTCTGTAGCTGGCAGACGCTAGATGTTCACAAGTTTTGATTGGTATTATCACTCTTTCTTTTTGTGCACTTACAGACCAGTCTAATACAACCACTGATAAGCGATTTATACCCAAAACAATAAGCCTCTCAATCCAATCTCTATTGTCTTTAAGTCCCTCTGAGCCTAGAGAATAATTAACCACCTACATATACAATCTTGCTCAACAGCCATCAAGTGTAGATCCGTGCAGTATAAGGGTTGAAAGACCAGCAGAGGTCCAGAGATAGAAAAAAAGAATGAGAGAGGTCAGGGGAGGTACAAGAGGATTAACGTAGGAGTGTAAGAATATTATAGTAAAGAAGAAAAGGTATAGCATAGGGATAACTGACCTAAGTTGGTAAGTAGGTAGCATATTTGAGTACAAAGTTTGGAAAGTATTAGAATAAAACTTATGTGTTGCTGCACGACTAGCTCTTAGCAAAACCAGTGGCCTCACAGTGGAACATGGGATGGATCTGTTTTTCTTGTCTACGTTGAGGGAAAGGGGTATTTCACAAGATGCAGAAGCAGAGATTTCAGAAGCAAATGCTGTGAGTGAAATAGCTCGTAAAAAGCATTTTTATTTTCTTTTATCTTTCTGCCAGTCTTGGGGCTTGAATTCAGGGCCTGAGCACTGTCGTTGGGTTTTCTCAAGTCTAGTCCTCTGCCACTTGAGCCACAGTGCCACATCTAGATTTTCTATCTATGTGATACTGAGCAATCAAACCCAGATCTTCATGGATGCTAGGCAAGCACTCTACCACTATGCCAAACTCTCAACCCTGACATAGTAATTATAAAGTCATCATCATCATATCAAAATATCCTTTCTCCTACCAAGAATGAACACTTATCTAAGTGTGTAATGCTTTTTTTTAAATTTCACTAATTCTTCTGTGTTTTTCCCTCTTGCATTTTTTACGCATGACAGTAAAGCTAATCATCAGGAAAAAATTGATTAGGATACAGAAACCTAATAATATCCTAGTAGATTGATGTCAAAAATATGTGCAAGATGCCCTGTGTGTTTGACCTAGTGGTAGAGTCCTTGGCTACCACGCAAACAGACTCAGGTTTGATTCCTTTATAGCACATACATAGAAAACGCTGCAAGTGGTGCTGTGGCTCGGTGGGACAGCTAAAGCCTAAAGAAAGCCCAGAATAATGTTCACATTCTGAGGTCAAGTCCCAAGACTAGCAAAAACAAAAAAAATTCGACAAGGGGCAAAATGCAGGCAGAGAAGGCACTGTGAAGCAAATGTTTAAAGGATGAGGGCAATATTGACCCTTAAGTTTGGATCTTACCTAAGAAAGGCTCCTTGAGCCTGAGACCAGACTGGTAGTTGGGCCTAGTGGAAGACATTGGGATGGGACAAATAAGGTGTGCTGTTTACTACATCCACATGTATATTGTGAGATTGGAGGAGAGATTCAGCCTCCAGTATGTCTTTGGTGAGGTCTTCTGTGAGCAAGGATCTTTGGTCATTGGGCCCTGAAAGATGACCCTGCCTCCCTCACACTGGAACAGAATATGGAACCCTGGTAACCAAGCCACTGTAACTAACAACCAACTCAAGCCAGCTCACTTGGCCTGTGGCTCAGGAGGAAGAAAGATGTTGCTGTGCTGTTGCCAAAGGTCAAGAAACTCGAGTCTCAGGCATGGAAGTTGTGGATGTCTTACTCGCAGATGTACATGCTAGATCATTGCCAAGCGACAAATCCAGTATAACAGGCCTTTCTCTAAGAAGAAGGCCAGGAAAATCCAGGGCAACCAGATGAGGTATTCTTCTAGGAAGAAAGGTATTTGACACCATCATCCTCCCCACACACTACAACTTTCATTTTTTTCATTTTTTATTGTAATTAGTAAAAGGGTTACATGATATTTGCCAGATAGAAGGTGCATTAATTCACATACATTGATACCCTTTCACATGTCTTGCTACCCATTTCCCTCCAACCCCACACCCCCCACCCGTCTTGGTTTTCCCCCCTTCCCTATCAAATTTCAAATATCCAAATACAAATAAATTCAATATATCAGATAACAAAGTGAGATACTATGCCAATATGGGATAACCAAGGGACAGCAAAGGAGATGAGAGACAACATAGTACATTAAGGACAACAATCATTCATTATGTGGCTTTTGTTTCAATAAGTGGAGGTCCTTTCAATTAGCTTCACATTATATGGCCTTATATATGGCCTTTTGCTCTATGGCAAATCTCTGCTAGTAGAGCCCAAGGTTTCTACTGATTATGACGAATGAGGGAAACCACTGAGCCTAAGTTCCTTTGAGTCTGGCTTACTTCACTCAATATGATTTGTTCTAACTCTTTCCATTTCCTAACAAATGGGGCGATGTCATTCTTTCTGACAGCAGCATAGAATTCCATTGTGTACAAATACCACAACTTGTTGATCCACTCAACAACTGAGGGACATCTCGGTTGGTTCCATATCTTTGCTATGGTGAATAGTGCTGCAGTGGACATTGTCGTGCTAGGGGGTTTAGTATGCCCTTATTTCTGGATTGTTGGGTAAATGCCAAGTAGTGGAATTGCTGGGTCATAGGGGAGTTCTATGTTTAGCCTTTTGAGGCACTGCCACACTCCTTTCCATAGTGGTTGAACGAGTTTGCACTCCCACCAACAGTGTAGTAGTGATCCCTCCTGGCCAAATCCCCTCCAGCATATGCTGTCATTCGTTTTCCTGATCCTGGCCATTCTAACTGGAGTGAGGTGGAATCTCAGAGTTGTTTTGATTTGCATTTCTTTTATGACCAGAGATGAGGAGCATTTCTTCATGTGTCTATAGGCCATTTTTGTTTCTTCTTCAGAGAAGACTCTCTTTAAGCCTTTGGCCCATTTTTTAATGGGATGGGTGTTACTTTGTAGATTAGTTTTGGAGTGATTCAATTTTTTGAGTTGTTGATATATTTTAAATATGAGGCCTTTGTCCGTTGTTTGGTTGGTGAAGACCTTCTCCCACTCTGTAGGCTTCCTGATTAGTTTACTAGCTATATCCGTTGCCATACAAAAGCTCTGCAGTTTAATGCAGTCCCACTTATCCAGCCTTTCTCTGATTTGTTGTGATTCTTGGTCCTTATTAAGAAAGTTTCGACCTGTGCCAAGGAGGCCTAGTGTATCTCCTGTTCCTTCCTGTAAACTTTTCAGTGTGTCAGTTTTATCTCCAGGTCTTTGATCCATTTGGAGTTAATTCTAGTGGAAGGTGACTAAGAAGGATGCAACTTTCGTTTTCTGCTGGTGCTTAACCAGTTCTGCCAGCACAACTTGTTGAAGAGGCTATCTTTCTTCCATTCTATTTTTTTGGCTCCCTTTTCAAAGATTGGGTGGCCATAGGTCTGTGGTTTAATATCTGGGTCCGCAGTTCTATTCCATTGGGCTTCAGGCCTGTTCCTGTGCCAGTACCAAGCTGTTTTGAGAATTATAGCTCTGTAATAGAGTCTAAAGTTTGGAATTGAAATTCCTCCAGCGCTGTTCTTTCTGCTAAGAAGTGTTTTTGCTATACGGGGTCTTTTATTATTCCATATGAAATTTTGAATTGCCTCTTCTATTTCTTTAAAGAATGACATTGGGATGTTGATGGGTATTGCATTGAATTTGTAGATAGCCCTTGGCAAGATTGTCATTTTCACAATGTTGATTCTTCCAATACAGGAGCATGGGAGGTTTTTCCATTTCCTTAGTTCTGCTTTAATTTCCTTTTTTAGGGTTTTAAAGTTTTCATCTAAACGGTCCTTTACATTCTTAGTTAAGCTAATTCCTAGGAACTTTATTTTCTTTGAGGCTATTGTGAAAGGAGTTTCTTTCCTGATTATTGCCTCGTTCCTCTCACTGTTGGCGTAAAGGAAGGCAGTTGATTTGTGAGTGTTGATTTTATGGCCTGCTACCCTTCCAAATCTTTGAATGCGCTCAGGAGCTTGGGAGTAGAGTCTATAGGATTCTTTAAACACAGAATCATGTCATCTGCAAAGAGGGATAGTTTTATTTCCTCTTTCCCTACTTGGATCCCCTTTATGCTTGCTTCTTGCCTTATTGCACTGCCTAGGAATTCTAGTACTATGTTAAAAAGGAGTGGACAGAGTGGGCATCCTTGTATCGTTCCTGATTTTAGAGGGAATGGCTTTAGATTTTCACCATTAAGTATAGTACTAGCAGTGGGTTTCTCATACACAGCCTTTATTACATTGAAAAATGTTCCATGCAGTCCTAGTTTCTCCACATCTTTTATCATAAAGGGGTTTTGGATCTTGTCAAATGCCTTTTCCGCATCTATTGAGAAAATCATGTGATTTTTGTCCCTGCACCTGTTGATGTGTTGAATTATATTAACTGATTTGTGTATGTTGAACCAGCTTTGCCTCCCTGTGAGGAATCCAGTTTGATCATAGTGTATAATTTTTTTTGATGAGTTGTTGTAGACGGTTGGCCAGTATTTTGTTGAGAAGTTTTGCATCGATGTTCATCAAAGAAATGGGTCTATAGTTCTCTTTCTTTGATGAATCTCTGTCTGGTTTGGGGATGAGGGATATACTGTCTTCACAGAATGAGTTTGGTAAAGAACCTTCATTTTCAATTTCGTTGAATAGCTTGAGGAGTATTGGTGTGAGCTCTGCTTTGAAGACCTTATAGAATTCAGCTGTGAATCCATCTGGCCCTGGGCTCTTTTTAAGTGGAAGTTGTCTAATTTCCATTTCTATTTCAGAGCTTGAAATAGGCCTGTTGAATTGGGTTAGCTCTTCTTGGTTCAGTGTGGGTATGTTAATATTGTCTAGGAATTCATACATTTCTTCTAGATTCTCAAATTTGTTGGTGTAAAGGTTTGAGAAGTATTCCCTCATGATATTCTGGATCTTGGTAATTTCTGTCGTGATATTACCATTTTCATCTGCGATTTTGTTTTTTTCGATATGCTCTCTTCTTTTTTTGGTAAGATTTGCTAAGGGCTTGTCAATTTTGTTAATTCTTTCAAAGAACCAACTCCTTGTTTTGTTGATTCTTTCTATAGTTTTTTTTTATTCCAAATCATTTAATTCTGCTTTGATTTTAATAATTTGCTTTCTCCTAATGGGTTTAGGGTTGGTTTGTTGCTCTTTTTCCAGGAGGTTAAGGTGAGACATTAACTAGCTGGTTTGCCATTTTTCCAACTTGGTGTTGTAGGCACTCAGCGCTATAAATTTTCCTCTGAGTACTGCCTTTGTTGTGTCCCTAAGGAGTTGATATTTGTTTGCTCCTTATTGTTAAATTTCATAAACAGTTGGATATCTGTTCTGATCTCTTCGATTACCCATTGTTTTTGATTCAACAATGTGTTGTTCAGTCTCCATGAGTTACAGGGTTTTCGTTGGTGGAGATGTGTGTTCAGTTCCAATTTGATGCCTTTCTGGTCTGAGAGTGTGCATGGAATAATTTCAGTGTTTCTGAATCTGTCCAGGTTTGTTTTATGGCCTAAGATGTGGTCTATTTTGGAAAATGTTCCATGTGCTGCTGAGAAAAACGTATATTGTGTTCTTACTGGGTGGAATATTCTGCAGATGTCTGTTAGATCTAGTTGGTCTATATTGTTGTTCAGTTCTAAGGTTTCTCTGTTGAGTTTTTGCCTTGTTGATCTGTCCATAGGTGAGAGTGGTGTGTTAAACTCACCAACAATCAATGTATTTCGATCTATGTATGGTTTCAGTGTAAGTAAAATTTGCTTGATGAAGTTTGGAGCTCCGGGATTGGGTGTGTAAATATTTATGATCGTTATGTCTTCCTGGAGGAAAGATCCCTTTAGTTGTATGTAGTAACCTTCTTTGTCTTTGTTACTAATTTTAATGTGAAGTCTGTTGCATCTGATATGAGGATGGCAACTCCAGCCTGTTTATGGGGGCAGTTAGCTTGATAGAGTTTATTCCAACCTCTCACTTTCAAAAGATGATTGTTTTGGGGGAAGATGTGTCTCTTGAAGACAGCAGAACGATGGCTCTTGCTTTGTGATCCAACTAGACAGCCTATGCCGTTTAATTGGAGAGTTAAGTCCACTGATATTGAGAGTTAGGATTGAGAGATATTTATTAGTTCCTACCATTTTTAAAAGCTTTTAGTAGGGCCTGTGTCTTGACAGTTCTTGTGGTCCTTAGATGGTATGCTGTTTAGGTGCCATTTCTTTCCCTATATTGCATTTATTTTGGTTTTCTATGTATAGAGCATCTTTGAGAATTCTCTGTAGTGTTGGTTTTGTTTCGACATATTGTTGCAGCTTTTCCCTGGAATGGAATGTTTTTATTGTTCCCTCAGTTATGAATGAGAGCTTAGCTGGCTACAGTATTCTTGGTTGGTAGTTATTTGATTCAAGGGCATGACATATATGCTTCCAGTCACTTCGTGCTTGCATGGTCTCTACTGAGAAATCTGGGGTTATTCTGATTGCTTTCTCTTTATAGGTTACTGATCCCTTTTCCCTGGCTGCCTTTGGGATCTTTTCTTTCGTTTCTATTGATCCAGTTCGGATCACAATGTGGCGGTGGGATGTTCTTTTCTGGTCAGGTCTGTTTGGGGTTCTAAAAGCTTCTTGTATCTGGATGCGCCTGCCCTTCTGGAGATTTGGGAAATTCTCTGAGATGATTCCCTGAAGTATATTTCCAGTACCATTGACCTCTTTCTCCACACCCTCCTGAATAGCAAGTAGCCTTAAATTAGGCTTCCTAATTGTATCTTGGACCTCCTGAAGCACTCTCTCATATTTCCTAGATTTGGATTGACTCATTTTCTGTTCTTTCTGTATAATAACTAAATTATCTTCAGCCCCGGAATTTCACTCCTCTGCATTGTCTAACCTGCTATCAAAGCTATCTACTTTATTTTTCATCGCCCTTGCTTCTAATTGCTCACTTTTGATGCCTTGCATCTCTTGTTTTAGATCATGTATGGGTTTCTTCATCTCCTTGATTTCCTTTTGAGTGGTTAGCTCAGTAGCTTTGTTTTCTTTGGACATTTGCTGGAGTTTGGTCACGTTTTTATTTGTGGATTCTATGAATTCATCCATCTTTCTTTGAAAAACCTTTATTATGGCCTCCTTTATGGCTTCTTCTTTTTCACTTATCACCTTGTTTGTGCTTTCCTCTTGTTCAGCTATGGCTTCCTCCATTATCTATTTCTTTATATTTTCACATTTTCCATTAATGATGTTTATCAATTGCATTTGTGTAGCACTTGGAAGACTCTCCTCTAGGTTTGCCAGTCACTGTTCCACTGTCTGTTTACATTGGGTGGGGGATGTTGTTTCTTGATTTGACATTATTCTTGAGTTTCTTTTTATGCCCATTTGAAAATGGGAGCAAGATTACTACTAAATATGATTATAGTTTTTCAGACATAACCAACCTAGACCTCTGTAGCTGGCAGACGCTAGATGTTCACAAGTTTTGATTGGTATTATCACTCTTTCTTTTTGTGCACTTACAGACCAGTCTAATACAACCACTGATAAGCGATTTATACCCAAAACAATAAGCCTCTCAATCCAATCTCTATTGTCTTTAAGTCCCTCTGAGCCTAGAGAATAATTAACCACCTACATATACAATCTTGCTCAACAGCCATCAAGTGTAGATCCGTGCAGTATAAGGGTTGAAAGACCAGCAGAGGTCCAGAGATAGAAAAAAAGAATGAGAGAGGTCAGGGGAGGTACAAGAGGATTAACGTAGGAGTGTAAGAATATTATAGTAAAGAAGAAAAGGTATAGCATAGGGATAACTGACCTAAGTTGGTAAGTAGGTAGCATATTTGAGTACAAAGTTTGGAAAGTATTAGAATAAAACTTATGTGTTGCTGCACGACTAGCTCTTAGCAAAACCAGTGGCCTCACAGTGGAACATGGGATGGATCTGTTTTTCTTGTCTACGTTGAGGGAAAGGGGTATTTCACAAGATGCAGAAGCAGAGATTTCAGAAGCAAATGCTGTGAGTGAAATAGCTCGTAAAAAGCATTTTTATTTTCTTTTATCTTTCTGCCAGTCTTGGGGCTTGAATTCAGGGCCTGAGCACTGTCGTTGGGTTTTCTCAAGTCTAGTCCTCTGCCACTTGAGCCACAGTGCCACATCTAGATTTTCTATCTATGTGATACTGAGCAATCAAACCCAGATCTTCATGGATGCTAGGCAAGCACTCTACCACTATGCCAAACTCTCAACCCTGACATAGTAATTATAAAGTCATCATCATCATATCAAAATATCCTTTCTCCTACCAAGAATGAACACTTATCTAAGTGTGTAATGCTTTTTTTTAAATTTCACTAATTCTTCTGTGTTTTTCCCTCTTGCATTTTTTACGCATGACAGTAAAGCTAATCATCAGGAAAAAATTGATTAGGATACAGAAACCTAATAATATCCTAGTAGATTGATGTCAAAAATATGTGCAAGATGCCCTGTGTGTTTGACCTAGTGGTAGAGTCCTTGGCTACCACGCAAACAGACTCAGGTTTGATTCCTTTATAGCACATACATAGAAAACGCTGCAAGTGGTGCTGTGGCTCGGTGGGACAGCTAAAGCCTAAAGAAAGCCCAGAATAATGTTCACATTCTGAGGTCAAGTCCCAAGACTAGCAAAAACAAAAAAAAATTCGACAAGGGGCAAAATGCAGGCAGAGAAGGCACTGTGAAGCAAATGTTTAAAGGATGAGGGCAATATTGACCCTTAAGTTTGGATCTTACCTAAGAAAGGCTCCTTGAGCCTGAGACCAGACTGGTAGTTGGGCCTAGTGGAAGACATTGGGATGGGACAAATAAGGTGTGCTGTTTACTACATCCACATGTATATTGTGAGATTGGAGGAGAGATTCAGCCTCCAGTATGTCTTTGGTGAGGTCTTCTGTGAGCAAGGATCTTTGGTCATTGGGCCCTGAAAGGTGACCCTGCCTCCCTCACACTGGAACAGAATATGGAACCCTGGTAACCAAGCCACTGTAACTAACAACCAACTCAAGCCAGCTCACTTGGCCTGTGGCTCAGGAGGAAGAAAGATGTTGCTGTGCTGTTGCCAAAGGTCAAGAAACTCGAGTCTCAGGCATGGAAGTTGTGGATGTCTTACTCGCAGATGTACATGCTAGATCATTGCCAAGCGACAAATCCAGTATAACAGGCCTTTCTCTAAGAAGAAGGCCAGGAAAATCCAGGGCAACCAGATGAGGTATTCTTCTAGGAAGAAAGGTATTTGACACCATCATCCTCCCCACACACTACAACTTTCATTTTTTTCATTTTTTATTGTAATTAGTAAAAGGGTTACATGATATTTGCCAGATAGAAGGTGCATTAATTCACATACATTGATACCCTTTCACATGTCTTGCTACCCATTTCCCTCCAACCCCACACCCCCCACCCGTCTTGGTTTTCCCCCCTTCCCTATCAAATTTCAAATATCCAAATACAAATAAATTCAATATATCAGATAACAAAGTGAGATACTATGCCAATATGGGATAACCAAGGGACAGCAAAGGAGATGAGAGACAACATAGTACATTAAGGACAACAATCATTCATTATGTGGCTTTTGTTTCAATAAGTGGAGGTCCTTTCAATTAGCTTCACATTATATGGCCTTATATATGGCCTTTTGCTCTATGGCAAATCTCTGCTAGTAGAGCCCAAGGTTTCTACTGATTATGACGAATGAGGGAAACCACTGAGCCTAAGTTCCTTTGAGTCTGGCTTACTTCACTCAATATGATTTGTTCTAACTCTTTCCATTTCCTAACAAATGGGGCGATGTCATTCTTTCTGACAGCAGCATAGAATTCCATTGTGTACAAATACCACAACTTGTTGATCCACTCAACAACTGAGGGACATCTCGGTTGGTTCCATATCTTTGCTATGGTGAATAGTGCTGCAGTGGACATTGTCGTGCTAGGGGGTTTAGTATGCCCTTATTTCTGGATTGTTGGGTAAATGCCAAGTAGTGGAATTGCTGGGTCATAGGGGAGTTCTATGTTTAGCCTTTTGAGGCACTGCCACACTCCTTTCCATAGTGGTTGAACGAGTTTGCACTCCCACCAACAGTGTAGTAGTGATCCCTCCTGGCCAAATCCCCTCCAGCATATGCTGTCATTCGTTTTCCTGATCCTGGCCATTCTAACTGGAGTGAGGTGGAATCTCAGAGTTGTTTTGATTTGCATTTCTTTTATGACCAGAGATGAGGAGCATTTCTTCATGTGTCTATAGGCCATTTTTGTTTCTTCTTCAGAGAAGACTCTCTTTAAGCCTTTGGCCCATTTTTTAATGGGATGGGTGTTACTTTGTAGATTAGTTTTGGAGTGATTCAATTTTTTGAGTTGTTGATATATTTTAAATATGAGGCCTTTGTCCGTTGTTTGGTTGGTGAAGACCTTCTCCCACTCTGTAGGCTTCCTGATTAGTTTACTAGCTATATCCGTTGCCATACAAAAGCTCTGCAGTTTAATGCAGTCCCACTTATCCAGCCTTTCTCTGATTTGTTGTGATTCTTGGTCCTTATTAAGAAAGTTTCGACCTGTGCCAAGGAGGCCTAGTGTATCTCCTGTTCCTTCCTGTAAACTTTTCAGTGTGTCAGTTTTATCTCCAGGTCTTTGATCCATTTGGAGTTAATTCTAGTGGAAGGTGACTAAGAAGGATGCAACTTTCGTTTTCTGCTGGTGCTTAACCAGTTCTGCCAGCACAACTTGTTGAAGAGGCTATCTTTCTTCCATTCTATTTTTTTGGCTCCCTTTTCAAAGATTGGGTGGCCATAGGTCTGTGGTTTAATATCTGGGTCCGCAGTTCTATTCCATTGGGCTTCAGGCCTGTTCCTGTGCCAGTACCAAGCTGTTTTGAGAATTATAGCTCTGTAATAGAGTCTAAAGTTTGGAATTGAAATTCCTCCAGCGCTGTTCTTTCTGCTAAGAAGTGTTTTTGCTATACGGGGTCTTTTATTATTCCATATGAAATTTTGAATTGCCTCTTCTATTTCTTTAAAGAATGACATTGGGATGTTGATGGGTATTGCATTGAATTTGTAGATAGCCCTTGGCAAGATTGTCATTTTCACAATGTTGATTCTTCCAATACAGGAGCATGGGAGGTTTTTCCATTTCCTTAGTTCTGCTTTAATTTCCTTTTTTAGGGTTTTAAAGTTTTCATCTAAACGGTCCTTTACATTCTTAGTTAAGCTAATTCCTAGGAACTTTATTTTCTTTGAGGCTATTGTGAAAGGAGTTTCTTTCCTGATTATTGCCTCGTTCCTCTCACTGTTGGCGTAAAGGAAGGCAGTTGATTTGTGAGTGTTGATTTTATGGCCTGCTACCCTTCCAAATCTTTGAATGCGCTCAGGAGCTTGGGAGTAGAGTCTATAGGATTCTTTAAACACAGAATCATGTCATCTGCAAAGAGGGATAGTTTTATTTCCTCTTTCCCTACTTGGATCCCCTTTATGCTTGCTTCTTGCCTTATTGCACTGCCTAGGAATTCTAGTACTATGTTAAAAAGGAGTGGACAGAGTGGGCATCCTTGTATCGTTCCTGATTTTAGAGGGAATGGCTTTAGATTTTCACCATTAAGTATAGTACTAGCAGTGGGTTTCTCATACACAGCCTTTATTACATTGAAAAATGTTCCATGCAGTCCTAGTTTCTCCACATCTTTTATCATAAAGGGGTTTTGGATCTTGTCAAATGCCTTTTCCGCATCTATTGAGAAAATCATGTGATTTTTGTCCCTGCACCTGTTGATGTGTTGAATTATATTAACTGATTTGTGTATGTTGAACCAGCTTTGCCTCCCTGTGAGGAATCCAGTTTGATCATAGTGTATAATTTTTTTTGATGAGTTGTTGTAGACGGTTGGCCAGTATTTTGTTGAGAAGTTTTGCATCGATGTTCATCAAAGAAATGGGTCTATAGTTCTCTTTCTTTGATGAATCTCTGTCTGGTTTGGGGATGAGGGATATACTGTCTTCACAGAATGAGTTTGGTAAAGAACCTTCATTTTCAATTTCGTTGAATAGCTTGAGGAGTATTGGTGTGAGCTCTGCTTTGAAGACCTTATAGAATTCAGCTGTGAATCCATCTGGCCCTGGGCTCTTTTTAAGTGGAAGTTGTCTAATTTCCATTTCTATTTCAGAGCTTGAAATAGGCCTGTTGAATTGGGTTAGCTCTTCTTGGTTCAGTGTGGGTATGTTAATATTGTCTAGGAATTCATACATTTCTTCTAGATTCTCAAATTTGTTGGTGTAAAGGTTTGAGAAGTATTCCCTCATGATATTCTGGATCTTGGTAATTTCTGTCGTGATATTAGCATTTTCATCTGCGATTTTGTTTTTTTCCATATGCTCTCTTCTTTTTTTGGTAAGATTTGCTAAGGGCTTGTCAATTTTGTTAATTCTTTCAAAGAACCAACTCCTTGTTTTGTTGATTCTTTCTATAGTTTTTTTTTATTCCAAATCATTTAATTCTGCTTTGATTTTAATAATTTGCTTTCTCCTAATGGGTTTAGGGTTGGTTTGTTGCTCTTTTTCCAGGAGGTTAAGGTGAGACATTAACTAGCTGGTTTGCCATTTTTCCAACTTGGTGTTGTAGGCACTCAGCGCTATAAATTTTCCTCTGAGTACTGCCTTTGTTGTGTCCCTAAGGAGTTGATATTTGTTTGCTCCTTATTGTTAAATTTCATAAACAGTTGGATATCTGTTCTGATCTCTTCGATTACCCATTGTTTTTGATTCAACAATGTGTTGTTCAGTCTCCATGAGTTACAGGGTTTTCGTTGGTGGAGATGTGTGTTCAGTTCCAATTTGATGCCTTTCTGGTCTGAGAGTGTGCATGGAATAATTTCAGTGTTTCTGAATCTGTCCAGGTTTGTTTTATGGCCTAAGATGTGGTCTATTTTGGAAAATGTTCCATGTGCTGCTGAGAAAAACGTATATTGTGTTCTTACTGGGTGGAATATTCTGCAGATGTCTGTTAGATCTAGTTGGTCTATATTGTTGTTCAGTTCTAAGGTTTCTCTGTTGAGTTTTTGCCTTGTTGATCTGTCCATAGGTGAGAGTGGTGTGTTAAACTCACCAACAATCAATGTATTTCGATCTATGTATGGTTTCAGTGTAAGTAAAATTTGCTTGATGAAGTTTGGAGCTCCGGGATTGGGTGTGTAAATATTTATGATCGTTATGTCTTCCTGGAGGAAAGATCCCTTTAGTTGTATGTAGTAACCTTCTTTGTCTTTGTTACTAATTTTAATGTGAAGTCTGTTGCATCTGATATGAGGATGGCAACTCCAGCCTGTTTATGGGGGCAGTTAGCTTGATAGAGTTTATTCCAACCTCTCACTTTCAAAAGATGATTGTTTTGGGGGAAGATGTGTCTCTTGAAGACAGCAGAACGATGGCTCTTGCTTTTTGATCCAACTAGACAGCCTATGCCGTTTAATTGGAGAGTTAAGTCCACTGATATTGAGAGTTAGGATTGAGAGATATTTATTAGTTCCTACCATTTTTAAAAGCTTTTAGTAGGGCCTGTGTCTTGACAGTTCTTGTGGTCCTTAGATGGTATGCTGTTTAGGTGCCATTTCTTTCCCTATATTGCATTTATTTTGGTTTTCTATGTATAGAGCATCTTTGAGAATTCTCTGTAGTGTTGGTTTTGTTTCGACATATTGTTGCAGCTTTTCCCTGGAATGGAATGTTTTTATTGTTCCCTCAGTTATGAATGAGAGCTTAGCTGGCTACAGTATTCTTGGTTGGTAGTTATTTGATTCAAGGGCATGACATATATGCTTCCAGTCACTTCGTGCTTGCATGGTCTCTACTGAGAAATCTGGGGTTATTCTGATTGCTTTCTCTTTATAGGTTACTGATCCCTTTTCCCTGGCTGCCTTTGGGATCTTTTCTTTCGTTTCTATTGATCCAGTTCGGATCACAATGTGGCGGTGGGATGTTCTTTTCTGGTCAGGTCTGTTTGGGGTTCTAAAAGCTTCTTGTATCTGGATGCGCCTGCCCTTCTGGAGATTTGGGAAATTCTCTGAGATGATTCCCTGAAGTATATTTCCAGTACCATTGACCTCTTTCTCCACACCCTCCTGAATAGCAAGTAGCCTTAAATTAGGCTTCCTAATTGTATCTTGGACCTCCTGAAGCACTCTCTCATATTTCCTAGATTTGGATTGACTCATTTTCTGTTCTTTCTGTATAATAACTAAATTATCTTCAGCCCCGGAATTTCACTCCTCTGCATTGTCTAACCTGCTATCAAAGCTATCTACTTTATTTTTCATCGCCCTTGCTTCTAATTGCTCACTTTTGATGCCTTGCATCTCTTGGTTTAGATCATGTATGGGTTTCTTCATCTCCTTGATTTCCTTTTGAGTGGTTAGCTCAGTAGCTTTGTTTTCTTTGGACATTTGCTGGAGTTTGGTCACGTTTTTATTTGTGGATTCTATGAATTCATCCATCTTTCTTTGAAAAACCTTTATTATGGCCTCCTTTATGGCTTCTTCTTTTTCACTTATCACCTTGTTTGTGCTTTCCTCTTGTTCAGCTATGGCTTCCTCCATTATCTATTTCTTTATATTTTCACATTTTCCATTAATGATGTTTATCAATTGCATTTGTGTAGCACTTGGAAGACTCTCCTCTAGGTTTGCCAGTCACTGTTCCACTGTCTGTTTACATTGGGTGGGGGATGTTGTTTCTTGATTTGACATTATTCTTGAGTTTCTTTTTATGCCCATTTGAAAATGGGAGCAAGATTACTACTAAATATGATTATAGTTTTTCAGACATAACCAACCTAGACCTCTGTAGCTGGCAGACGCTAGATGTTCACAAGTTTTGATTGGTATTATCACTCTTTCTTTTTGTGCACTTACAGACCAGTCTAATACAACCACTGATAAGCGATTTATACCCAAAACAATAAGCCTCTCAATCCAATCTCTATTGTCTTTAAGTCCCTCTGAGCCTAGAGAATAATTAACCACCTACATATACAATCTTGCTCAACAGCCATCAAGTGTAGATCCGTGCAGTATAAGGGTTGAAAGACCAGCAGAGGTCCAGAGATAGAAAAAAAGAATGAGAGAGGTCAGGGGAGGTACAAGAGGATTAACGTAGGAGTGTAAGAATATTATAGTAAAGAAGAAAAGGTATAGCATAGGGATAACTGACCTAAGTTGGTAAGTAGGTAGCATATTTGAGTACAAAGTTTGGAAAGTATTAGAATAAAACTTATGTGTTGCTGCACGACTAGCTCTTAGCAAAACCAGTGGCCTCACAGTGGAACATGGGATGGATCTGTTTTTCTTGTCTACGTTGAGGGAAAGGGGTATTTCACAAGATGCAGAAGCGGAGATTTCAGAAGCAAATGCTGTGAGTGAAATAGCTCGTAAAAAGCATTTTTATTTTCTTTTATCTTTCTGCCAGTCTTGGGGCTTGAATTCAGGGCCTGAGCACTGTCGTTGGGTTTTCTCAAGTCTAGTCCTCTGCCACTTGAGCCACAGTGCCACATCTAGATTTTCTATCTATGTGATACTGAGCAATCAAACCCAGATCTTCATGGATGCTAGGCAAGCACTCTACCACTATGCCAAACTCTCAACCCTGACATAGTAATTATAAAGTCATCATCATCATATCAAAATATCCTTTCTCCTACCAAGAATGAACACTTATCTAAGTGTGTAATGCTTTTTTTTAAATTTCACTAATTCTTCTGTGTTTTTCCCTCTTGCATTTTTTACGCATGACAGTAAAGCTAATCATCAGGAAAAAATTGATTAGGATACAGAAACCTAATAATATCCTAGTAGATTGATGTCAAAAATATGTGCAAGATGCCCTGTGTGTTTGACCTAGTGGTAGAGTCCTTGGCTACCACGCAAACAGACTCAGGTTTGATTCCTTTATAGCACATACATAGAAAACGCTGCAAGTGGTGCTGTGGCTCGGTGGGACAGCTAAAGCCTAAAGAAAGCCCAGAATAATGTTCACATTCTGAGGTCAAGTCCCAAGACTAGCAAAAACAAAAAAAAATTCGACAAGGGGCAAAATGCAGGCAGAGAAGGCACTGTGAAGCAAATGTTTAAAGGATGAGGGCGATATTGACCCTTAAGTTTGGATCTTACCTAAGAAAGGCTCCTTGAGCCTGAGACCAGACTGGTAGTTGGGCCTAGTGGAAGACATTGGGATGGGACAAATAAGGTGTGCTGTTTACTACATCCACATGTATATTGTGAGATTGGAGGAGAGATTCAGCCTCCAGTATGTCTTTGGTGAGGTCTTCTGTGAGCAAGGATCTTTGGTCATTGGGCCCTGAAAGGTGACCCTGCCTCCCTCACACTGGAACAGAATATGGAACCCTGGTAACCAAGCCACTGTAACTAACAACCAACTCAAGCCAGCTCACTTGGCCTGTGGCTCAGGAGGAAGAAAGATGTTGCTGTGCTGTTGCCAAAGGTCAAGAAACTCGAGTCTCAGGCATGGAAGTTATGGATGTCTTACTCGCAGATGTACATGCTAGATCATTGCCAAGCGACAAATCCAGTATAACAGGCCTTTCTCTAAGAAGAAGGCCAGGAAAATCCAGGGCAACCAGATGAGGTATTCTTCTAGGAAGAAAGGTATTTGACACCATCATCCTCCCCACACACTACAACTTTCATTTTTTTCATTTTTTATTGTAATTAGTAAAAGGGTTACATGATATTTGCCAGATAGAAGGTGCATTAATTCACATACATTGATACCCTTTCACATGTCTTGCTACCCATTTCCCTCCAACCCCACACCCCCCACCCGTCTTGGTTTTCCCCCCTTCCCTATCAAATTTCAAATATCCAAATACAAATAAATTCAATATATCAGATAACAAAGTGAGATACTATGCCAATATGGGATAACCAAGGGACAGCAAAGGAGATGAGAGACAACATAGTACATTAAGGACAACAATCATTCATTATGTGGGTTTTGTTTCAATAAGTGGAGGTCCTTTCAATTAGCTTCACATTATATGGCCTTATATATGGCCTTTTGCTCTATGGCAAATCTCTGCTAGTAGAGCCCAAGGTTTCTACTGATTATGACGAATGAGGGAAACCACTGAGCCTAAGTTCCTTTGAGTCTGGCTTACTTCACTCAATATGATTTGTTCTAACTCTTTCCATTTCCTAACAAATGGGGCGATGTCATTCTTTCTGACAGCAGCATAGAATTCCATTGTGTACAAATACCACAACTTGTTGATCCACTCAACAACTGAGGGACATCTCGGTTGGTTCCATATCTTTGCTATGGTGAATAGTGCTGCAGTGGACATTGTCGTGCTAGTGGGTTTAGTATGCCCTTATTTCTGGATTGTTGGGTAAATGCCAAGTAGTGGAATTGCTGGGTCATAGGGGAGTTCTATGTTTAGCCTTTTGAGGCACTGCCACACTCCTTTCCATAGTGGTTGAACGAGTTTGCACTCCCACCAACAGTGTAGTAGTGATCCCTCCTGGCCAAATCCCCTCCAGCATATGCTGTCATTCGTTTTCCTGATCCTGGCCATTCTAACTGGAGTGAGGTGGAATCTCAGAGTTGTTTTGATTTGCATTTCTTTTATGACCAGAGATGAGGAGCATTTCTTCATGTGTCTATAGGCCATTTTTGTTTCTTCTTCAGAGAAGACTCTCTTTAAGCCTTTGGCCCATTTTTTAATGGGATGGGTGTTACTTTGTAGATTAGTTTTGGAGTGATTCAATTTTTTGAGTTGTTGATATATTTTAAATATGAGGCCTTTGTCCGTTGTTTGGTTGGTGAAGACCTTCTCCCACTCTGTAGGCTTCCTGATTAGTTTACTAGCTATATCCGTTGCCATACAAAAGCTCTGCAGTTTAATGCAGTCCCACTTATCCAGCCTTTCTCTGATTTGTTGTGATTCTTGGTCCTTATTAAGAAAGTTTCGACCTGTGCCAAGGAGGCCTAGTGTATCTCCTGTTCCTTCCTGTAAACTTTTCAGTGTGTCAGTTTTATCTCCAGGTCTTTGATCCATTTGGAGTTAATTCTAGTGGAAGGTGACTAAGAAGGATGCAACTTTCGTTTTCTGCTGGTGCTTAACCAGTTCTGCCAGCACAACTTGTTGAAGAGGCTATCTTTCTTCCATTCTATTTTTTTGGCTCCCTTTTCAAAGATTGGGTGGCCATAGGTCTGTGGTTTAATATCTGGGTCCGCAGTTCTATTCCATTGGGCTTCAGGCCTGTTCCTGTGCCAGTACCAAGCTGTTTTGAGAATTATAGCTCTGTAATAGAGTCTAAAGTTTGGAATTGAAATTCCTCCAGCGCTGTTCTTTCTGCTAAGAAGTGTTTTTGCTATACGGGGTCTTTTATTATTCCATATGAAATTTTGAATTGCCTCTTCTATTTCTTTAAAGAATGACATTGGGATGTTGATGGGTATTGCATTGAATTTGTAGATAGCCCTTGGCAAGATTGTCATTTTCACAATGTTGATTCTTCCAATACAGGAGCATGGGAGGTTTTTCCATTTCCTTAGTTCTGCTTTAATTTCCTTTTTTAGGGTTTTAAAGTTTTCATCTAAACGGTCCTTTACATTCTTAGTTAAGCTAATTCCTAGGAACTTTATTTTCTTTGAGGCTATTGTGAAAGGAGTTTCTTTCCTGATTATTGCCTCGTTCCTCTCACTGTTGGCGTAAAGGAAGGCAGTTGATTTGTGAGTGTTGATTTTATGGCCTGCTACCCTTCCAAATCTTTGAATGCGCTCAGGAGCTTGGGAGTAGAGTCTATAGGATTCTTTAAACACAGAATCATGTCATCTGCAAAGAGGGATAGTTTTATTTCCTCTTTCCCTACTTGGATCCCCTTTATGCTTGCTTCTTGCCTTATTGCACTGCCTAGGAATTCTAGTACTATGTTAAAAAGGAGTGGACAGAGTGGGCATCCTTGTATCGTTCCTGATTTTAGAGGGAATGGCTTTAGATTTTCACCATTAAGTATAGTACTAGCAGTGGGTTTCTCATACACAGCCTTTATTACATTGAAAAATGTTCCATGCAGTCCTAGTTTCTCCACATCTTTTATCATAAAGGGGTTTTGGATCTTGTCAAATGCCTTTTCCGCATCTATTGAGAAAATCATGTGATTTTTGTCCCTGCACCTGTTGATGTGTTGAATTATATTAACTGATTTGTGTATGTTGAACCAGCTTTGCCTCCCTGTGAGGAATCCAGTTTGATCATAGTGTATAATTTTTTTTGATGAGTTGTTGTAGACGGTTGGCCAGTATTTTGTTGAGAAGTTTTGCATCGATGTTCATCAAAGAAATGGGTCTATAGTTCTCTTTCTTTGATGAATCTCTGTCTGGTTTGGGGATGAGGGATATACTGTCTTCACAGAATGAGTTTGGTAAAGAACCTTCATTTTCAATTTCGTTGAATAGCTTGAGGAGTATTGGTGTGAGCTCTGCTTTGAAGACCTTATAGAATTCAGCTGTGAATCCATCTGGCCCTGGGCTCTTTTTAAGTGGAAGTTGTCTAATTTCCATTTCTATTTCAGAGCTTGAAATAGGCCTGTTGAATTGGGTTAGCTCTTCTTGGTTCAGTGTGGGTATGTTAATATTGTCTAGGAATTCATACATTTCTTCTAGATTCTCAAATTTGTTGGTGTAAAGGTTTGAGAAGTATTCCCTCATGATATTCTGGATCTTGGTAATTTCTGTCGTGATATTAGCATTTTCATCTGCGATTTTGTTTTTTTCCATACGCTCTCTTCTTTTTTTGGTAAGATTTGCTAAGGGCTTGTCAATTTTGTTAATTCTTTCAAAGAACCAACTCCTTGTTTTGTTGATTCTTTCTATAGTTTTTTTTTATTCCAAATCATTTAATTCTGCTTTGATTTTAATAATTTGCTTTCTCCTAATGGGTTTAGGGTTGGTTTGTTGCTCTTTTTCCAGGAGGTTAAGGTGAGACATTAACTAGCTGGTTTGCCATTTTTCCAACTTGGTGTTGTAGGCACTCAGCGCTATAAATTTTCCTCTGAGTACTGCCTTTGTTGTGTCCCTAAGGAGTTGATATTTGTTTGCTCCTTATTGTTAAATTTCATAAACAGTTGGATATCTGTTCTGATCTCTTCGATTACCCATTGTTTTTGATTCAACAATGTGTTGTTCAGTCTCCATGAGTTACAGGGTTTTCGTTGGTGGAGATGTGTGTTCAGTTCCAATTTGATGCCTTTCTGGTCTGAGAGTGTGCATGGAATAATTTCAGTGTTTCTGAATCTGTCCAGGTTTGTTTTATGGCCTAAGATGTGGTCTATTTTGGAAAATGTTCCATGTGCTGCTGAGAAAAACGTATATTGTGTTGTTACTGGGTGGAATATTCTGCAGATGTCTGTTAGATCTAGTTGGTCTATATTGTTGTTCAGTTCTAAGGTTTCTCTGTTGAGTTTTTGCCTTGTTGATCTGTCCATAGGTGAGAGTGGTGTGTTAAACTCACCAACAATCAATGTATTTCGATCTATGTATGGTTTCAGTGTAAGTAAAATTTGCTTGATGAAGTTTGGAGCTCCGGGATTGGGTGTGTAAATATTTATGATCGTTATGTCTTCCTGGAGGAAAGATCCCTTTAGTTGTATGTAGTAACCTTCTTTGTCTTTGTTACTAATTTTAATGTGAAGTCTGTTGCATCTGATATGAGGATGGCAACTCCAGCCTGTTTATGGGGGCAGTTAGCTTGATAGAGTTTATTCCAACCTCTCACTTTCAAAAGATGATTGTTTTGGGGGAAGATGTGTCTCTTGAAGACAGCAGAACGATGGCTCTTGCTTTTTGATCCAACTAGACAGCCTATGCCGTTTAATTGGAGAGTTAAGTCCACTGATATTGAGAGTTAGGATTGAGAGATATTTATTAGTTCCTACCATTTTTAAAAGCTTTTAGTAGGGCCTGTGTCTTGACAGTTCTTGTGGTCCTTAGATGGTATGCTGTTTAGGTGCCATTTCTTTCCCTATATTGCATTTATTTTGGTTTTCTATGTATAGAGCATCTTTGAGAATTCTCTGTAGTGTTGGTTTTGTTTCGACATATTGTTGCAGCTTTTCCCTGGAATGGAATGTTTTTATTGTTCCCTCAGTTATGAATGAGAGCTTAGCTGGCTACAGTATTCTTGGTTGGTAGTTATTTGATTCAAGGGCATGACATATATGCTTCCAGTCACTTCGTGCTTGCATGGTCTCTACTGAGAAATCTGGGGTTATTCTGATTGCTTTCTCTTTATAGGTTACTGATCCCTTTTCCCTGGCTGCCTTTGGGATCTTTTCTTTCGTTTCTATTGATCCAGTTCGGATCACAATGTGGCGGTGGGATGTTCTTTTCTGGTCAGGTCTGTTTGGGGTTCTAAAAGCTTCTTGTATCTGGATGCGCCTGCCCTTCTGGAGATTTGGGAAATTCTCTGAGATGATTCCCTGAAGTATATTTCCAGTACCATTGACCTCTTTCTCCACACCCTCCTGAATAGCAAGTAGCCTTAAATTAGGCTTCCTAATTGTATCTTGGACCTCCTGAAGCACTCTCTCATATTTCCTAGATTTGGATTGACTCATTTTCTGTTCTTTCTGTATAATAACTAAATTATCTTCAGCCCCGGAATTTCACTCCTCTGCATTGTCTAACCTGCTATCAAAGCTATCTACTTTATTTTTCATCGCCCTTGCTTCTAATTGCTCACTTTTGATGCCTTGCATCTCTTGGTTTAGATCATGTATGGGTTTCTTCATCTCCTTGATTTCCTTTTGAGTGGTTAGCTCAGTAGCTTTGTTTTCTTTGGACATTTGCTGGAGTTTGGTCACGTTTTTATTTGTGGATTCTATGAATTCATCCATCTTTCTTTGAAAAACCTTTATTATGGCCTCCTTTATGGCTTCTTCTTTTTCACTTATCACCTTGTTTGTGCTTTCCTCTTGTTCAGCTATGGCTTCCTCCATTATCTATTTCTTTATATTTTCACATTTTCCATTAATGATGTTTATCAATTGCATTTGTGTAGCACTTGGAAGACTCTCCTCTAGGTTTGCCAGTCACTGTTCCACTGTCTGTTTACATTGGGTGGGGGATGTTGTTTCTTGATTTGACATTATTCTTGAGTTTCTTTTTATGCCCATTTGAAAATGGGAGCAAGATTACTACTAAATATGATTATAGTTTTTCAGACATAACCAACCTAGACCTCTGTAGCTGGCAGACGCTAGATGTTCACAAGTTTTGATTGGTATTATCACTCTTTCTTTTTGTGCACTTACAGACCAGTCTAATACAACCACTGATAAGCGATTTATACCCAAAACAATAAGCCTCTCAATCCAATCTCTATTGTCTTTAAGTCCCTCTGAGCCTAGAGAATAATTAACCACCTACATATACAATCTTGCTCAACAGCCATCAAGTGTAGATCCGTGCAGTATAAGGGTTGAAAGACCAGCAGAGGTCCAGAGATAGAAAAAAAGAATGAGAGAGGTCAGGGGAGGTACAAGAGGATTAACGTAGGAGTGTAAGAATATTATAGTAAAGAAGAAAAGGTATAGCATAGGGATAACTGACCTAAGTTGGTAAGTAGGTAGCATATTTGAGTACAAAGTTTGGAAAGTATTAGAATAAAACTTATGTGTTGCTGCACGACTAGCTCTTAGCAAAACCAGTGGCCTCACAGTGGAACATGGGATGGATCTGTTTTTCTTGTCTACGTTGAGGGAAAGGGGTATTTCACAAGATGCAGAAGCGGAGATTTCAGAAGCAAATGCTGTGAGTGAAATAGCTCGTAAAAAGCATTTTTATTTTCTTTTATCTTTCTGCCAGTCTTGGGGCTTGAATTCAGGGCCTGAGCACTGTCGTTGGGTTTTCTCAAGTCTAGTCCTCTGCCACTTGAGCCACAGTGCCACATCTAGATTTTCTATCTATGTGATACTGAGCAATCAAACCCAGATCTTCATGGATGCTAGGCAAGCACTCTACCACTATGCCAAACTCTCAACCCTGACATAGTAATTATAAAGTCATCATCATCATATCAAAATATCCTTTCTCCTACCAAGAATGAACACTTATCTAAGTGTGTAATGCTTTTTTTTAAATTTCACTAATTCTTCTGTGTTTTTCCCTCTTGCATTTTTTACGCATGACAGTAAAGCTAATCATCAGGAAAAAATTGATTAGGATACAGAAACCTAATAATATCCTAGTAGATTGATGTCAAAAATATGTGCAAGATGCCCTGTGTGTTTGACCTAGTGGTAGAGTCCTTGGCTACCACGCAAACAGACTCAGGTTTGATTCCTTTATAGCACATACATAGAAAACGCTGCAAGTGGTGCTGTGGCTCGGTGGGACAGCTAAAGCCTAAAGAAAGCCCAGAATAATGTTCACATTCTGAGGTCAAGTCCCAAGACTAGCAAAAACAAAAAAAAATTCGACAAGGGGCAAAATGCAGGCAGAGAAGGCACTGTGAAGCAAATGTTTAAAGGATGAGGGCAATATTGACCCTTAAGTTTGGATCTTACCTAAGAAAGGCTCCTTGAGCCTGAGACCAGACTGGTAGTTGGGCCTAGTGGAAGACATTGGGATGGGACAAATAAGGTGTGCTGTTTACTACATCCACATGTATATTGTGAGATTGGAGGAGAGATTCAGCCTCCAGTATGTCTTTGGTGAGGTCTTCTGTGAGCAAGGATCTTTGGTCATTGGGCCCTGAAAGGTGACCCTGCCTCCCTCACACTGGAACAGAATATGGAACCCTGGTAACCAAGCCACTGTCACTAACAACCAACTCAAGCCAGCTCACTTGGCCTGTGGCTCAGGAGGAAGAAAGATGTTGCTGTGCTGTTGCCAAAGGTCAAGAAACTCGAGTCTCAGGCATGGAAGTTATGGATGTCTTACTCGCAGATGTACATGCTAGATCATTGCCAAGCGACAAATCCAGTATAACAGGCCTTTCTCTAAGAAGAAGGCCAGGAAAATCCAGGGCAACCAGATGAGGTATTCTTCTAGGAAGAAAGGTATTTGACACCATCATCCTCCCCACACACTACAACTTTCATTTTTTTCATTTTTTATTGTAATTAGTAAAAGGGTTACATGATATTTGCCAGATAGAAGGTGCATTAATTCACATACATTGATACCCTTTCACATGTCTTGCTACCCATTTCCCTCCAACCCCACACCCCCCACCCGTCTTGGTTTTCCCCCCTTCCCTATCAAATTTCAAATATCCAAATACAAATAAATTCAATATATCAGATAACAAAGTGAGATACTATGCCAATATGGGATAACCAAGGGACAGCAAAGGAGATGAGAGACAACATAGTACATTAAGGACAACAATCATTCATTATGTGGCTTTTGTTTCAATAAGTGGAGGTCCTTTCAATTAGCTTCACATTATATGGCCTTATATATGGCCTTTTGCTCTATGGCAAATCTCTGCTAGTAGAGCCCAAGGTTTCTACTGATTATGACGAATGAGGGAAACCACTGAGCCTAAGTTCCTTTGAGTCTGGCTTACTTCACTCAATATGATTTGTTCTAACTCTCCATTTCCTAACAAATGGGGCGATGTCATTCTTTCTGACAGCAGCATAGAATTCCATTGTGTACAAATACCACAACTTGTTGATCCACTCAACAACTGAGGGACATCTCGGTTGGTTCCATATCTTTGCTATGGTGAATAGTGCTGCAGTGGACATTGTCGTGCTAGTGGGTTTAGTATGCCCTTATTTCTGGATTGTTGGGTAAATGCCAAGTAGTGGAATTGCTGGGTCATAGGGGAGTTCTATGTTTAGCCTTTTGAGGCACTGCCACACTCCTTTCCATAGTGGTTGAACGAGTTTGCACTCCCACCAACAGTGTAGTAGTGATCCCTCCTGGCCAAATCCCCTCCAGCATATGCTGTCATTCGTTTTCCTGATCCTGGCCATTCTAACTGGAGTGAGGTGGAATCTCAGAGTTGTTTTGATTTGCATTTCTTTTATGACCAGAGATGAGGAGCATTTCTTCATGTGTCTATAGGCCATTTTTGTTTCTTCTTCAGAGAAGACTCTCTTTAAGCCTTTGGCCCATTTTTTAATGGGATGGGTGTTACTTTGTAGATTAGTTTTGGAGTGATTCAATTTTTTGAGTTGTTGATATATTTTAAATATGAGGCCTTTGTCCGTTGTTTGGTTGGTGAAGACCTTCTCCCACTCTGTAGGCTTCCTGATTAGTTTACTAGCTATATCCGTTGCCATACAAAAGCTCTGCAGTTTAATGCAGTCCCACTTATCCAGCCTTTCTCTGATTTGTTGTGATTCTTGGTCCTTATTAAGAAAGTTTCGACCTGTGCCAAGGAGGCCTAGTGTATCTCCTGTTCCTTCCTGTAAACTTTTCAGTGTGTCAGTTTTATCTCCAGGTCTTTGATCCATTTGGAGTTAATTCTAGTGGAAGGTGACTAAGAAGGATGCAACTTTCGTTTTCTGCTGGTGCTTAACCAGTTCTGCCAGCACAACTTGTTGAAGAGGCTATCTTTCTTCCATTCTATTTTTTTGGCTCCCTTTTCAAAGATTGGGTGGCCATAGGTCTGTGGTTTAATATCTGGGTCCGCAGTTCTATTCCATTGGGCTTCAGGCCTGTTCCTGTGCCAGTACCAAGCTGTTTTGAGAATTATAGCTCTGTAATAGAGTCTAAAGTTTGGAATTGAAATTCCTCCAGCGCTGTTCTTTCTGCTAAGAAGTGTTTTTGCTATACGGGGTCTTTTATTATTCCATATGAAATTTTGAATTGCCTCTTCTATTTCTTTAAAGAATGACATTGGGATGTTGATGGGTATTGCATTGAATTTGTAGATAGCCCTTGGCAAGATTGTCATTTTCACAATGTTGATTCTTCCAATACAGGAGCATGGGAGGTTTTTCCATTTCCTTAGTTCTGCTTTAATTTCCTTTTTTAGGGTTTTAAAGTTTTCATCTAAACGGTCCTTTACATTCTTAGTTAAGCTAATTCCTAGGAACTTTATTTTCTTTGAGGCTATTGTGAAAGGAGTTTCTTTCCTGATTATTGCCTCGTTCCTCTCACTGTTGGCGTAAAGGAAGGCAGTTGATTTGTGAGTGTTGATTTTATGGCCTGCTACCCTTCCAAATCTTTGAATGCGCTCAGGAGCTTGGGAGTAGAGTCTATAGGATTCTTTAAACACAGAATCATGTCATCTGCAAAGAGGGATAGTTTTATTTCCTCTTTCCCTACTTGGATCCCCTTTATGCTTGCTTCTTGCCTTATTGCACTGCCTAGGAATTCTAGTACTATGTTAAAAAGGAGTGGACAGAGTGGGCATCCTTGTATCGTTCCTGATTTTAGAGGGAATGGCTTTAGATTTTCACCATTAAGTATAGTACTAGCAGTGGGTTTCTCATACACAGCCTTTATTACATTGAAAAATGTTCCATGCAGTCCTAGTTTCTCCACATCTTTTATCATAAAGGGGTTTTGGATCTTGTCAAATGCCTTTTCCGCATCTATTGAGAAAATCATGTGATTTTTGTCCCTGCACCTGTTGATGTGTTGAATTATATTAACTGATTTGTGTATGTTGAACCAGCTTTGCCTCCCTGTGAGGAATCCAGTTTGATCATAGTGTATAATTTTTTTTGATGAGTTGTTGTAGACGGTTGGCCAGTATTTTGTTGAGAAGTTTTGCATCGATGTTCATCAAAGAAATGGGTCTATAGTTCTCTTTCTTTGATGAATCTCTGTCTGGTTTGGGGATGAGGGATATACTGTCTTCACAGAATGAGTTTGGTAAAGAACCTTCATTTTCAATTTCGTTGAATAGCTTGAGGAGTATTGGTGTGAGCTCTGCTTTGAAGACCTTATAGAATTCAGCTGTGAATCCATCTGGCCCTGGGCTCTTTTTAAGTGGAAGTTGTCTAATTTCCATTTCTATTTCAGAGCTTGAAATAGGCCTGTTGAATTGGGTTAGCTCTTCTTGGTTCAGTGTGGGTATGTTAATATAGTCTAGGAATTCATACATTTCTTCTAGATTCTCAAATTTGTTGGTGTAAAGGTTTGAGAAGTATTCCCTCATGATATTCTGGATCTTGGTAATTTCTGTCGTGATATTACCATTTTCATCTGCGATTTTGTTTTTTTCGATATGCTCTCTTCTTTTTTTGGTAAGATTTGCTAAGGGCTTGTCAATTTTGTTAATTCTTTCAAAGAACCAACTCCTTGTTTTGTTGATTCTTTCTATAGTTTTTTTTTTATTCCAAATCATTTAATTCTGCTTTGATTTTAATAATTTGCTTTCTCCTAATGGGTTTAGGGTTGGTTTGTTGCTCTTTTTCCAGGAGGTTAAGGTGAGACATTAACTAGCTGGTTTGCCATTTTTCCAACTTGGTGTTGTAGGCACTCAGCGCTATAAATTTTCCTCTGAGTACTGCCTTTGTTGTGTCCCTAAGGAGTTGATATTTGTTTGCTCCTTATTGTTAAATTTCATAAACAGTTGGATATCTGTTCTGATCTCTTCGATTACCCATTGTTTTTGATTCAACAATGTGTTGTTCAGTCTCCATGAGTTACAGGGTTTTCGTTGGTGGAGATGTGTGTTCAGTTCCAATTTGATGCCTTTCTGGTCTGAGAGTGTGCATGGAATAATTTCAGTGTTTCTGAATCTGTCCAGGTTTGTTTTATGGCCTAAGATGTGGTCTATTTTGGAAAATGTTCCATGTGCTGCTGAGAAAAACGTATATTGTGTTCTTACTGGGTGGAATATTCTGCAGATGTCTGTTAGATCTAGTTGGTCTATATTGTTGTTCAGTTCTAAGGTTTCTCTGTTGAGTTTTTGCCTTGTTGATCTGTCCATAGGTGAGAGTGGTGTGTTAAACTCACCAACAATCAATGTATTTCGATCTATGTATGGTTTCAGTGTAAGTAAAATTTGCTTGATGAAGTTTGGAGCTCCGGGATTGGGTGTGTAAATATTTATGATCGTTATGTCTTCCTGGAGGAAAGATCCCTTTAGTTGTATGTAGTAACCTTCTTTGTCTTTGTTACTAATTTTAATGTGAAGTCTGTTGCATCTGATATGAGGATGGCAACTCCAGCCTGTTTATGGGGGCAGTTAGCTTGATAGAGTTTATTCCAACCTCTCACTTTCAAAAGATGATTGTTTTGGGGGAAGATGTGTCTCTTGAAGACAGCAGAACGATGGCTCTTGCTTTTTGATCCAACTAGACAGCCTATGCCGTTTAATTGGAGAGTTAAGTCCACTGATATTGAGAGTTAGGATTGAGAGATATTTATTAGTTCCTACCATTTTTAAAAGCTTTTAGTAGGGCCTGTGTCTTGACAGTTCTTGTGGTCCTTAGATGGTATGCTGTTTAGGTGCCATTTCTTTCCCTATATTGCATTTATTTTGGTTTTCTATGTATAGAGCATCTTTGAGAATTCTCTGTAGTGTTGGTTTTGTTTCGACATATTGTTGCAGCTTTTCCCTGGAATGGAATGTTTTTATTGTTCCCTCAGTTATGAATGAGAGCTTAGCTGGCTACAGTATTCTTGGTTGGTAGTTATTTGATTCAAGGGCATGACATATATGCTTCCAGTCACTTCGTGCTTGCATGGTCTCTACTGAGAAATCTGGGGTTATTCTAATTGCTTTCTCTTTATAGGTTACTGATCCCTTTTCCCTGGCTGCCTTTGGGATCTTTTCTTTCGTTTCTATTGATCCAGTTCGGATCACAATGTGGCGGTGGGATGTTCTTTTCTGGTCAGGTCTGTTTGGGGTTCTAAAAGCTTCTTGTATCTGGATGCGCCTGCCCTTCTGGAGATTTGGGAAATTCTCTGAGATGATTCCCTGAAGTATATTTCCAGTACCATTGACCTCTTTCTCCACACCCTCCTGAATAGCAAGTAGCCTTAAATTAGGCTTCCTAATTGTATCTTGGACCTCCTGAAGCACTCTCTCATATTTCCTAGATTTGGATTGACTCATTTTCTGTTCTTTCTGTATAATAACTAAATTATCTTCAGCCCCGGAATTTCACTCCTCTGCATTGTCTAACCTGCTATCAAAGCTATCTACTTTATTTTTCATCGCCCTTGCTTCTAATTGCTCACTTTTGATGCCTTGCATCTCTTGTTTTAGATCATGTATGGGTTTCTTCATCTCCTTGATTTCCTTTTGAGTGGTTAGCTCAGTAGCTTTGTTTTCTTTGGACATTTGCTGGAGTTTGGTCACGTTTTTATTTGTGGATTCTATGAATTCATCCATCTTTCTTTGAAAAACCTTTATTATGGCCTCCTTTATGGCTTCTTCTTTTTCACTTATCACCTTGTTTGTGCTTTCCTCTTGTTCAGCTATGGCTTCCTCCATTATCTATTTCTTTATATTTTCACATTTTCCATTAATGATGTTTATCAATTGCATTTGTGTAGCACTTGGAAGACTCTCCTCTAGGTTTGCCAGTCACTGTTCCACTGTCTGTTTACATTGGGTGGGGGATGTTGTTTCTTGATTTGACATTATTCTTGAGTTTCTTTTTATGCCCATTTGAAAATGGGAGCAAGATTACTACTAAATATGATTATAGTTTTTCAGACATAACCAACCTAGACCTCTGTAGCTGGCAGACGCTAGATGTTCACAAGTTTTGATTGGTATTATCACTCTTTCTTTTTGTGCACTTACAGACCAGTCTAATACAACCACTGATAAGCGATTTATACCCAAAACAATAAGCCTCTCAATCCAATCTCTATTGTCTTTAAGTCCCTCTGAGCCTAGAGAATAATTAACCACCTACATATACAATCTTGCTCAACAGCCATCAAGTGTAGATCCGTGCAGTATAAGGGTTGAAAGACCAGCAGAGGTCCAGAGATAGAAAAAAAGAATGAGAGAGGTCAGGGGAGGTACAAGAGGATTAACGTAGGAGTGTAAGAATATTATAGTAAAGAAGAAAAGGTATAGCATAGGGATAACTGACCTAAGTTGGTAAGTAGGTAGCATATTTGAGTACAAAGTTTGGAAAGTATTAGAATAAAACTTATGTGTTGCTGCACGACTAGCTCTTAGCAAAACCAGTGGCCTCACAGTGGAACATGGGATGGATCTGTTTTTCTTGTCTACGTTGAGGGAAAGGGGTATTTCACAAGATGCAGAAGCAGAGATTTCAGAAGCAAATGCTGTGAGTGAAATAGCTCGTAAAAAGCATTTTTATTTTCTTTTATCTTTCTGCCAGTCTTGGGGCTTGAATTCAGGGCCTGAGCACTGTCGTTGGGTTTTCTCAAGTCTAGTCCTCTGCCACTTGAGCCACAGTGCCACATCTAGATTTTCTATCTATGTGATACTGAGCAATCAAACCCAGATCTTCATGGATGCTAGGCAAGCACTCTACCACTATGCCAAACTCTCAACCCTGACATAGTAATTATAAAGTCATCATCATCATATCAAAATATCCTTTCTCCTACCAAGAATGAACACTTATCTAAGTGTGTAATGCTTTTTTTTAAATTTCACTAATTCTTCTGTGTTTTTCCCTCTTGCATTTTTTACGCATGACAGTAAAGCTAATCATCAGGAAAAAATTGATTAGGATACAGAAACCTAATAATATCCTAGTAGATTGATGTCAAAAATATGTGCAAGATGCCCTGTGTGTTTGACCTAGTGGTAGAGTCCTTGGCTACCACGCAAACAGACTCAGGTTTGATTCCTTTATAGCACATACATAGAAAACGCTGCAAGTGGTGCTGTGGCTCGGTGGGACAGCTAAAGCCTAAAGACAGCCCAGAATAATGTTCACATTCTGAGGTCAAGTCCCAAGACTAGCAAAAACAAAAAAAAATTCGACAAGGGGCAAAATGCAGGCAGAGAAGGCACTGTGAAGCAAATGTTTAAAGGATGAGGGCGATATTGACCCTTAAGTTTGGATCTTACCTAAGAAAGGCTCCTTGAGCCTGAGACCAGACTGGTAGTTGGGCCTAGTGGAAGACATTGGGATGGGACAAATAAGGTGTGCTGTTTACTACATCCACATGTATATTGTGAGATTGGAGGAGAGATTCAGCCTCCAGTATGTCTTTGGTGAGGTCTTCTGTGAGCAAGGATCTTTGGTCATTGGGCCCTGAAAGGTGACCCTGCCTCCCTCACACTGGAACAGAATATGGAACCCTGGTAACCAAGCCACTGTAACTAACAACCAACTCAAGCCAGCTCACTTGGCCTGTGGCTCAGGAGGAAGAAAGATGTTGCTGTGCTGTTGCCAAAGGTCAAGAAACTCGAGTCTCAGGCATGGAAGTTATGGATGTCTTACTCGCAGATGTACATGCTAGATCATTGCCAAGCGACAAATCCAGTATAACAGGCCTTTCTCTAAGAAGAAGGCCAGGAAAATCCAGGGCAACCAGATGAGGTATTCTTCTAGGAAGAAAGGTATTTGACACCATCATCCTCCCCACACACTACAACTTTCATTTTTTTCATTTTTTATTGTAATTAGTAAAAGGGTTACATGATATTTGCCAGATAGAAGGTGCATTAATTCACATACATTGATACCCTTTCACATGTCTTGCTACCCATTTCCCTCCAACCCCACACCCCCCACCCGTCTTGGTTTTCCCCCCTTCCCTATCAAATTTCAAATATCCAAATACAAATAAATTCAATATATCAGATAACAAAGTGAGATACTATGCCAATATGGGATAACCAAGGGACAGCAAAGGAGATGAGAGACAACATAGTACATTAAGGACAACAATCATTCATTATGTGGCTTTTGTTTCAATAAGTGGAGGTCCTTTCAATTAGCTTCACATTATATGGCCTTATATATGGCCTTTTGCTCTATGGCAAATCTCTGCTAGTAGAGCCCAAGGTTTCTACTGATTATGACGAATGAGGGAAACCACTGAGCCTAAGTTCCTTTGAGTCTGGCTTACTTCACTCAATATGATTTGTTCTAACTCTTTCCATTTCCTAACAAATGGGGCGATGTCATTCTTTCTGACAGCAGCATAGAATTCCATTGTGTACAAATACCACAACTTGTTGATCCACTCAACAACTGAGGGACATCTCGGTTGGTTCCATATCTTTGCTATGGTGAATAGTGCTGCAGTGGACATTGTCGTGCTAGTGGGTTTAGTATGCCCTTATTTCTGGATTGTTGGGTAAATGCCAAGTAGTGGAATTGCTGGGTCATAGGGGAGTTCTATGTTTAGCCTTTTGAGGCACTGCCACACTCCTTTCCATAGTGGTTGAACGAGTTTGCACTCCCACCAACAGTGTAGTAGTGATCCCTCCTGGCCAAATCCCCTCCAGCATATGCTGTCATTCGTTTTCCTGATCCTGGCCATTCTAACTGGAGTGAGGTGGAATCTCAGAGTTGTTTTGATTTGCATTTCTTTTATGACCAGAGATGAGGAGCATTTCTTCATGTGTCTATAGGCCATTTTTGTTTCTTCTTCAGAGAAGACTCTCTTTAAGCCTTTGGCCCATTTTTTAATGGGATGGGTGTTACTTTGTAGATTAGTTTTGGAGTGATTCAATTTTTTGAGTTGTTGATATATTTTAAATATGAGGCCTTTGTCCGTTGTTTGGTTGGTGAAGACCTTCTCCCACTCTGTAGGCTTCCTGATTAGTTTACTAGCTATATCCGTTGCCATACAAAAGCTCTGCAGTTTAATGCAGTCCCACTTATCCAGCCTTTCTCTGATTTGTTGTGATTCTTGGTCCTTATTAAGAAAGTTTCGACCTGTGCCAAGGAGGCCTAGTGTATCTCCTGTTCCTTCCTGTAAACTTTTCAGTGTGTCAGTTTTATCTCCAGGTCTTTGATCCATTTGGAGTTAATTCTAGTGGAAGGTGACTAAGAAGGATGCAACTTTCGTTTTCTGCTGGTGCTTAACCAGTTCTGCCAGCACAACTTGTTGAAGAGGCTATCTTTCTTCCATTCTATTTTTTGGCTCCCTTTTCAAAGATTGGGTGGCCATAGGTCTGTGGTTTAATATCTGGGTCCGCAGTTCTATTCCATTGGGCTTCAGGCCTGTTCCTGTGCCAGTACCAAGCTGTTTTGAGAATTATAGCTCTGTAATAGAGTCTAAAGTTTGGAATTGAAATTCCTCCAGCGCTGTTCTTTCTGCTAAGAAGTGTTTTTGCTATACGGGGTCTTTTATTATTCCATATGAAATTTTGAATTGCCTCTTCTATTTCTTTAAAGAATGACATTGGGATGTTGATGGGTATTGCATTGAATTTGTAGATAGCCCTTGGCAAGATTGTCATTTTCACAATGTTGATTCTTCCAATACAGGAGCATGGGAGGTTTTTCCATTTCCTTAGTTCTGCTTTAATTTCCTTTTTTAGGGTTTTAAAGTTTTCATCTAAACGGTCCTTTACATTCTTAGTTAAGCTAATTCCTAGGAACTTTATTTTCTTTGAGGCTATTGTGAAAGGAGTTTCTTTCCTGATTATTGCCTCGTTCCTCTCACTGTTGGCGTAAAGGAAGGCAGTTGATTTGTGAGTGTTGATTTTATGGCCTGCTACCCTTCCAAATCTTTGAATGCGCTCAGGAGCTTGGGAGTAGAGTCTATAGGATTCTTTAAACACAGAATCATGTCATCTGCAAAGAGGGATAGTTTTATTTCCTCTTTCCCTACTTGGATCCCCTTTATGCTTGCTTCTTGCCTTATTGCACTGCCTAGGAATTCTAGTACTGTGTTAAAAAGGAGTGGACAGAGTGGGCATCCTTGTATCGTTCCTGATTTTAGAGGGAATGGCTTTAGATTTTCACCATTAAGTATAGTACTAGCAGTGGGTTTCTCATACACAGCCTTTATTACATTGAAAAATGTTCCATGCAGTCCTAGTTTCTCCACATCTTTTATCATAAAGGGGTTTTGGATCTTGTCAAATGCCTTTTCCGCATCTATTGAGAAAATCATGTGATTTTTGTCCCTGCACCTGTTGATGTGTTGAATTATATTAACTGATTTGTGTATGTTGAACCAGCTTTGCCTCCCTGTGAGGAATCCAGTTTGATCATAGTGTATAATTTTTTTTGATGAGTTGTTGTAGACGGTTGGCCAGTATTTTGTTGAGAAGTTTTGCATCGATGTTCATCAAAGAAATGGGTCTATAGTTCTCTTTCTTTGATGAATCTCTGTCTGGTTTGGGGATGAGGGATATACTGTCTTCACAGAATGAGTTTGGTAAAGAACCTTCATTTTCAATTTCGTTGAATAGCTTGAGGAGTATTGGTGTGAGCTCTGCTTTGAAGACCTTATAGAATTCAGCTGTGAATCCATCTGGCCCTGGGCTCTTTTTAAGTGGAAGTTGTCTAATTTCCATTTCTATTTCAGAGCTTGAAATAGGCCTGTTGAATTGGGTTAGCTCTTCTTGGTTCAGTGTGGGTATGTTAATATTGTCTAGGAATTCATACATTTCTTCTAGATTCTCAAATTTGTTGGTGTAAAGGTTTGAGAAGTATTCCCTCATGATATTCTGGATCTTGGTAATTTCTGTCGTGATATTACCATTTTCATCTGCGATTTTGTTTTTTTCGATATGCTCTCTTCTTTTTTTGGTAAGATTTGCTAAGGGCTTGTCAATTTTGTTAATTCTTTCAAAGAACCAACTCCTTGTTTTGTTGATTCTTTCTATAGTTTTTTTTTATTCCAAATCATTTAATTCTGCTTTGATTTTAATAATTTGCTTTCTCCTAATGGGTTTAGGGTTGGTTTGTTGCTCTTTTTCCAGGAGGTTAAGGTGAGACATTAACTAGCTGGTTTGCCATTTTTCCAACTTGGTGTTGTAGGCACTCAGCGCTATAAATTTTCCTCTGAGTACTGCCTTTGTTGTGTCCCTAAGGAGTTGATATTTGTTTGCTCCTTATTGTTAAATTTCATAAACAGTTGGATATCTGTTCTGATCTCTTCGATTACCCATTGTTTTTGATTCAACAATGTGTTGTTCAGTCTCCATGAGTTACAGGGTTTTCGTTGGTGGAGATGTGTGTTCAGTTCCAATTTGATGCCTTTCTGGTCTGAGAGTGTGCATGGAATAATTTCAGTGTTTCTGAATCTGTCCAGGTTTGTTTTATGGCCTAAGATGTGGTCTATTTTGGAAAATGTTCCATGTGCTGCTGAGAAAAACGTATATTGTGTTCTTACTGGGTGGAATATTCTGCAGATGTCTGTTAGATCTAGTTGGTCTATATTGTTGTTCAGTTCTAAGGTTTCTCTGTTGAGTTTTTGCCTTGTTGATCTGTCCATAGGTGAGAGTGGTGTGTTAAACTCACCAACAATCAATGTATTTCGATCTATGTATGGTTTCAGTGTAAGTAAAATTTGCTTGATGAAGTTTGGAGCTCCGGGATTGGGTGTGTAAATATTTATGATCGTTATGTCTTCCTGGAGGAAAGATCCCTTTAGTTGTATGTAGTAACCTTCTTTGTCTTTGTTACTAATTTTAATGTGAAGTCTGTTGCATCTGATATGAGGATGGCAACTCCAGCCTGTTTATGGGGGCAGTTAGCTTGATAGAGTTTATTCCAACCTCTCACTTTCAAAAGATGATTGTTTTGGGGGAAGATGTGTCTCTTGAAGACAGCAGAACGATGGCTCTTGCTTTTTGATCCAACTAGACAGCCTATGCCGTTTAATTGGAGAGTTAAGTCCACTGATATTGAGAGTTAGGATTGAGAGATATTTATTAGTTCCTACCATTTTTAAAAGCTTTTAGTAGGGCCTGTGTCTTGACAGTTCTTGTGGTCCTTAGATGGTATGCTGTTTAGGTGCCATTTCTTTCCCTATATTGCATTTATTTTGGTTTTCTATGTATAGAGCATCTTTGAGAATTCTCTGTAGTGTTGGTTTTGTTTCGACATATTGTTGCAGCTTTTCCCTGGAATGGAATGTTTTTATTGTTCCCTCAGTTATGAATGAGAGCTTAGCTGGCTACAGTATTCTTGGTTGGTAGTTATTTGATTCAAGGGCATGACATATATGCTTCCAGTCACTTCGTGCTTGCATGGTCTCTACTGAGAAATCTGGGGTTATTCTGATTGCTTTCTCTTTATAGGTTACTGATCCCTTTTCCCTGGCTGCCTTTGGGATCTTTTCTTTCGTTTCTATTGATCCAGTTCGGATCACAATGTGGCGGTGGGATGTTCTTTTCTGGTCAGGTCTGTTTGGGGTTCTAAAAGCTTCTTGTATCTGGATGCGCCTGCCCTTCTGGAGATTTGGGAAATTCTCTGAGATGATTCCCTGAAGTATATTTCCAGTACCATTGACCTCTTTCTCCACACCCTCCTGAATAGCAAGTAGCCTTAAATTAGGCTTCCTAATTGTATCTTGGACCTCCTGAAGCACTCTCTCATATTTCCTAGATTTGGATTGACTCATTTTCTGTTCTTTCTGTATAATAACTAAATTATCTTCAGCCCCGGAATTTCACTCCTCTGCATTGTCTAACCTGCTATCAAAGCTATCTACTTTATTTTTCATCGCCCTTGCTTCTAATTGCTCACTTTTGATGCCTTGCATCTCTTGTTTTAGATCATGTATGGGTTTCTTCATCTCCTTGATTTCCTTTTGAGTGGTTAGCTCAGTAGCTTTGTTTTCTTTGGACATTTGCTGGAGTTTGGTCACGTTTTTATTTGTGGATTCTATGAATTCATCCATCTTTCTTTGAAAAACCTTTATTATGGCCTCCTTTATGGCTTCTTCTTTTTCACTTATCACCTTGTTTGTGCTTTCCTCTTGTTCAGCTATGGCTTCCTCCATTATCTATTTCTTTATATTTTCACATTTTCCATTAATGATGTTTATCAATTGCATTTGTGTAGCACTTGGAAGACTCTCCTCTAGGTTTGCCAGTCACTGTTCCACTGTCTGTTTACATTGGGTGGGGGATGTTGTTTCTTGATTTGACATTATTCTTGAGTTTCTTTTTATGCCCATTTGAAAATGGGAGCAAGATTACTACTAAATATGATTATAGTTTTTCAGACATAACCAACCTAGACCTCTGTAGCTGGCAGACGCTAGATGTTCACAAGTTTTGATTGGTATTATCACTCTTTCTTTTTGTGCACTTACAGACCAGTCTAATACAACCACTGATAAGCGATTTATACCCAAAACAATAAGCCTCTCAATCCAATCTCTATTGTCTTTAAGTCCCTCTGAGCCTAGAGAATAATTAACCACCTACATATACAATCTTGCTCAACAGCCATCAAGTGTAGATCCGTGCAGTATAAGGGTTGAAAGACCAGCAGAGGTCCAGAGATAGAAAAAAAGAATGAGAGAGGTCAGGGGAGGTACAAGAGGATTAACGTAGGAGTGTAAGAATATTATAGTAAAGAAGAAAAGGTATAGCATAGGGATAACTGACCTAAGTTGGTAAGTAGGTAGCATATTTGAGTACAAAGTTTGGAAAGTATTAGAATAAAACTTATGTGTTGCTGCACGACTAGCTCTTAGCAAAACCAGTGGCCTCACAGTGGAACATGGGATGGATCTGTTTTTCTTGTCTACGTTGAGGGAAAGGGGTATTTCACAAGATGCAGAAGCAGAGATTTCAGAAGCAAATGCTGTGAGTGAAATAGCTCGTAAAAAGCATTTTTATTTTCTTTTATCTTTCTGCCAGTCTTGGGGCTTGAATTCAGGGCCTGAGCACTGTCGTTGGGTTTTCTCAAGTCTAGTCCTCTGCCACTTGAGCCACAGTGCCACATCTAGATTTTCTATCTATGTGATACTGAGCAATCAAACCCAGATCTTCATGGATGCTAGGCAAGCACTCTACCACTATGCCAAACTCTCAACCCTGACATAGTAATTATAAAGTCATCATCATCATATCAAAATATCCTTTCTCCTACCAAGAATGAACACTTATCTAAGTGTGTAATGCTTTTTTTTAAATTTCACTAATTCTTCTGTGTTTTTCCCTCTTGCATTTTTTACGCATGACAGTAAAGCTAATCATCAGGAAAAAATTGATTAGGATACAGAAACCTAATAATATCCTAGTAGATTGATGTCAAAAATATGTGCAAGATGCCCTGTGTGTTTGACCTAGTGGTAGAGTCCTTGGCTACCACGCAAACAGACTCAGGTTTGATTCCTTTATAGCACATACATAGAAAACGCTGCAAGTGGTGCTGTGGCTCGGTGGGACAGCTAAAGCCTAAAGAAAGCCCAGAATAATGTTCACATTCTGAGGTCAAGTCCCAAGACTAGCAAAAACAAAAAAAATTCGACAAGGGGCAAAATGCAGGCAGAGAAGGCACTGTGAAGCAAATGTTTAAAGGATGAGGGCAATATTGACCCTTAAGTTTGGATCTTACCTAAGAAAGGCTCCTTGAGCCTGAGACCAGACTGGTAGTTGGGCCTAGTGGAAGACATTGGGATGGGACAAATAAGGTGTGCTGTTTACTACATCCACATGTATATTGTGAGATTGGAGGAGAGATTCAGCCTCCAGTATGTCTTTGGTGAGGTCTTCTGTGAGCAAGGATCTTTGGTCATTGGGCCCTGAAAGATGACCCTGCCTCCCTCACACTGGAACAGAATATGGAACCCTGGTAACCAAGCCACTGTAACTAACAACCAACTCAAGCCAGCTCACTTGGCCTGTGGCTCAGGAGGAAGAAAGATGTTGCTGTGCTGTTGCCAAAGGTCAAGAAACTCGAGTCTCAGGCATGGAAGTTGTGGATGTCTTACTCGCAGATGTACATGCTAGATCATTGCCAAGCGACAAATCCAGTATAACAGGCCTTTCTCTAAGAAGAAGGCCAGGAAAATCCAGGGCAACCAGATGAGGTATTCTTCTAGGAAGAAAGGTATTTGACACCATCATCCTCCCCACACACTACAACTTTCATTTTTTTCATTTTTTATTGTAATTAGTAAAAGGGTTACATGATATTTGCCAGATAGAAGGTGCATTAATTCACATACATTGATACCCTTTCACATGTCTTGCTACCCATTTCCCTCCAACCCCACACCCCCCACCCGTCTTGGTTTTCCCCCCTTCCCTATCAAATTTCAAATATCCAAATACAAATAAATTCAATATATCAGATAACAAAGTGAGATACTATGCCAATATGGGATAACCAAGGGACAGCAAAGGAGATGAGAGACAACATAGTACATTAAGGACAACAATCATTCATTATGTGGCTTTTGTTTCAATAAGTGGAGGTCCTTTCAATTAGCTTCACATTATATGGCCTTATATATGGCCTTTTGCTCTATGGCAAATCTCTGCTAGTAGAGCCCAAGGTTTCTACTGATTATGACGAATGAGGGAAACCACTGAGCCTAAGTTCCTTTGAGTCTGGCTTACTTCACTCAATATGATTTGTTCTAACTCTTTCCATTTCCTAACAAATGGGGCGATGTCATTCTTTCTGACAGCAGCATAGAATTCCATTGTGTACAAATACCACAACTTGTTGATCCACTCAACAACTGAGGGACATCTCGGTTGGTTCCATATCTTTGCTATGGTGAATAGTGCTGCAGTGGACATTGTCGTGCTAGGGGGTTTAGTATGCCCTTATTTCTGGATTGTTGGGTAAATGCCAAGTAGTGGAATTGCTGGGTCATAGGGGAGTTCTATGTTTAGCCTTTTGAGGCACTGCCACACTCCTTTCCATAGTGGTTGAACGAGTTTGCACTCCCACCAACAGTGTAGTAGTGATCCCTCCTGGCCAAATCCCCTCCAGCATATGCTGTCATTCGTTTTCCTGATCCTGGCCATTCTAACTGGAGTGAGGTGGAATCTCAGAGTTGTTTTGATTTGCATTTCTTTTATGACCAGAGATGAGGAGCATTTCTTCATGTGTCTATAGGCCATTTTTGTTTCTTCTTCAGAGAAGACTCTCTTTAAGCCTTTGGCCCATTTTTTAATGGGATGGGTGTTACTTTGTAGATTAGTTTTGGAGTGATTCAATTTTTTGAGTTGTTGATATATTTTAAATATGAGGCCTTTGTCCGTTGTTTGGTTGGTGAAGACCTTCTCCCACTCTGTAGGCTTCCTGATTAGTTTACTAGCTATATCCGTTGCCATACAAAAGCTCTGCAGTTTAATGCAGTCCCACTTATCCAGCCTTTCTCTGATTTGTTGTGATTCTTGGTCCTTATTAAGAAAGTTTCGACCTGTGCCAAGGAGGCCTAGTGTATCTCCTGTTCCTTCCTGTAAACTTTTCAGTGTGTCAGTTTTATCTCCAGGTCTTTGATCCATTTGGAGTTAATTCTAGTGGAAGGTGACTAAGAAGGATGCAACTTTCGTTTTCTGCTGGTGCTTAACCAGTTCTGCCAGCACAACTTGTTGAAGAGGCTATCTTTCTTCCATTCTATTTTTTTGGCTCCCTTTTCAAAGATTGGGTGGCCATAGGTCTGTGGTTTAATATCTGGGTCCGCAGTTCTATTCCATTGGGCTTCAGGCCTGTTCCTGTGCCAGTACCAAGCTGTTTTGAGAATTATAGCTCTGTAATAGAGTCTAAAGTTTGGAATTGAAATTCCTCCAGCGCTGTTCTTTCTGCTAAGAAGTGTTTTTGCTATACGGGGTCTTTTATTATTCCATATGAAATTTTGAATTGCCTCTTCTATTTCTTTAAAGAATGACATTGGGATGTTGATGGGTATTGCATTGAATTTGTAGATAGCCCTTGGCAAGATTGTCATTTTCACAATGTTGATTCTTCCAATACAGGAGCATGGGAGGTTTTTCCATTTCCTTAGTTCTGCTTTAATTTCCTTTTTTAGGGTTTTAAAGTTTTCATCTAAACGGTCCTTTACATTCTTAGTTAAGCTAATTCCTAGGAACTTTATTTTCTTTGAGGCTATTGTGAAAGGAGTTTCTTTCCTGATTATTGCCTCGTTCCTCTCACTGTTGGCGTAAAGGAAGGCAGTTGATTTGTGAGTGTTGATTTTATGGCCTGCTACCCTTCCAAATCTTTGAATGCGCTCAGGAGCTTGGGAGTAGAGTCTATAGGATTCTTTAAACACAGAATCATGTCATCTGCAAAGAGGGATAGTTTTATTTCCTCTTTCCCTACTTGGATCCCCTTTATGCTTGCTTCTTGCCTTATTGCACTGCCTAGGAATTCTAGTACTGTGTTAAAAAGGAGTGGACAGAGTGGGCATCCTTGTATCGTTCCTGATTTTAGAGGGAATGGCTTTAGATTTTCACCATTAAGTATAGTACTAGCAGTGGGTTTCTCATACACAGCCTTTATTACATTGAAAAATGTTCCATGCAGTCCTAGTTTCTCCACATCTTTTATCATAAAGGGGTTTTGGATCTTGTCAAATGCCTTTTCCGCATCTATTGAGAAAATCATGTGATTTTTGTCCCTGCACCTGTTGATGTGTTGAATTATATTAACTGATTTGTGTATGTTGAACCAGCTTTGCCTCCCTGTGAGGAATCCAGTTTGATCATAGTGTATAATTTTTTTTGATGAGTTGTTGTAGACGGTTGGCCAGTATTTTGTTGAGAAGTTTTGCATCGATGTTCATCAAAGAAATGGGTCTATAGTTCTCTTTCTTTGATGAATCTCTGTCTGGTTTGGGGATGAGGGATATACTGTCTTCACAGAATGAGTTTGGTAAAGAACCTTCATTTTCAATTTCGTTGAATAGCTTGAGGAGTATTGGTGTGAGCTCTGCTTTGAAGACCTTATAGAATTCAGCTGTGAATCCATCTGGCCCTGGGCTCTTTTTAAGTGGAAGTTGTCTAATTTCCATTTCTATTTCAGAGCTTGAAATAGGCCTGTTGAATTGGGTTAGCTCTTCTTGGTTCAGTGTGGGTATGTTAATATTGTCTAGGAATTCATACATTTCTTCTAGATTCTCAAATTTGTTGGTGTAAAGGTTTGAGAAGTATTCCCTCATGATATTCTGGATCTTGGTAATTTCTGTCGTGATATTAGCATTTTCATCTGCGATTTTGTTTTTTTCCATATGCTCTCTTCTTTTTTTGGTAAGATTTGCTAAGGGCTTGTCAATTTTGTTAATTCTTTCAAAGAACCAACTCCTTGTTTTGTTGATACTTTCTATAGTTTTTTTTTATTCCAAATCATTTAATTCTGCTTTGATTTTAATAATTTGCTTTCTCCTAATGGGTTTAGGGTTGGTTTGTTGCTCTTTTTCCAGGAGGTTAAGGTGAGACATTAACTAGCTGGTTTGCCATTTTTCCAACTTGGTGTTGTAGGCACTCAGCGCTATAAATTTTCCTCTGAGTACTGCCTTTGTTGTGTCCCTAAGGAGTTGATATTTGTTTGCTCCTTATTGTTAAATTTCATAAACAGTTGGATATCTGTTCTGATCTCTTCGATTACCCATTGTTTTTGATTCAACAATGTGTTGTTCAGTCTCCATGAGTTACAGGGTTTTCGTTGGTGGAGATGTGTGTTCAGTTCCAATTTGATGCCTTTCTGGTCTGAGAGTGTGCATGGAATAATTTCAGTGTTTCTGAATCTGTCCAGGTTTGTTTTATGGCCTAAGATGTGGTCTATTTTGGAAAATGTTCCATGTGCTGCTGAGAAAAACGTATATTGTGTTCTTACTGGGTGGAATATTCTGCAGATGTCTGTTAGATCTAGTTGGTCTATATTGTTGTTCAGTTCTAAGGTTTCTCTGTTGAGTTTTTGCCTTGTTGATCTGTCCATAGGTGAGAGTGGTGTGTTAAACTCACCAACAATCAATGTATTTCGATCTATGTATGGTTTCAGTGTAAGTAAAATTTGCTTGATGAAGTTTGGAGCTCCGGGATTGGGTGTGTAAATATTTATGATCGTTATGTCTTCCTGGAGGAAAGATCCCTTTAGTTGTATGTAGTAACCTTCTTTGTCTTTGTTACTAATTTTAATGTGAAGTCTGTTGCATCTGATATGAGGATGGCAACTCCAGCCTGTTTATGGGGGCAGTTAGCTTGATAGAGTTTATTCCAACCTCTCACTTTCAAAAGATGATTGTTTTGGGGGAAGATGTGTCTCTTGAAGACAGCAGAACGATGGCTCTTGCTTTGTGATCCAACTAGACAGCCTATGCCGTTTAATTGGAGAGTTAAGTCCACTGATATTGAGAGTTAGGATTGAGAGATATTTATTAGTTCCTACCATTTTTAAAAGCTTTTAGTAGGGCCTGTGTCTTGACAGTTCTTGTGGTCCTTAGATGGTATGCTGTTTAGGTGCCATTTCTTTCCCTATATTGCATTTATTTTGGTTTTCTATGTATAGAGCATCTTTGAGAATTCTCTGTAGTGTTGGTTTTGTTTCGACATATTGTTGCAGCTTTTCCCTGGAATGGAATGTTTTTATTGTTCCCTCAGTTATGAATGAGAGCTTAGCTGGCTACAGTATTCTTGGTTGGTAGTTATTTGATTCAAGGGCATGACATATATGCTTCCAGTCACTTCGTGCTTGCATGGTCTCTACTGAGAAATCTGGGGTTATTCTGATTGCTTTCTCTTTATAGGTTACTGATCCCTTTTCCCTGGCTGCCTTTGGGATCTTTTCTTTCGTTTCTATTGATCCAGTTCGGATCACAATGTGGCGGTGGGATGTTCTTTTCTGGTCAGGTCTGTTTGGGGTTCTAAAAGCTTCTTGTATCTGGATGCGCCTGCCCTTCTGGAGATTTGGGAAATTCTCTGAGATGATTCCCTGAAGTATATTTCCAGTACCATTGACCTCTTTCTCCACACCCTCCTGAATAGCAAGTAGCCTTAAATTAGGCTTCCTAATTGTATCTTGGACCTCCTGAAGCACTCTCTCATATTTCCTAGATTTGGATTGACTCATTTTCTGTTCTTTCTGTATAATAACTAAATTATCTTCAGCCCCGGAATTTCACTCCTCTGCATTGTCTAACCTGCTATCAAAGCTATCTACTTTATTTTTCATCGCCCTTGCTTCTAATTGCTCACTTTTGATGCCTTGCATCTCTTGTTTTAGATCATGTATGGGTTTCTTCATCTCCTTGATTTCCTTTTGAGTGGTTAGCTCAGTAGCTTTGTTTTCTTTGGACATTTGCTGGAGTTTGGTCACGTTTTTATTTGTGGATTCTATGAATTCATCCATCTTTCTTTGAAAAACCTTTATTATGGCCTCCTTTATGGCTTCTTCTTTTTCACTTATCACCTTGTTTGTGCTTTCCTCTTGTTCAGCTATGGCTTCCTCCATTATCTATTTCTTTATATTTTCACATTTTCCATTAATGATGTTTATCAATTGCATTTGTGTAGCACTTGGAAGACTCTCCTCTAGGTTTGCCAGTCACTGTTCCACTGTCTGTTTACATTGGGTGGGGGATGTTGTTTCTTGATTTGACATTATTCTTGAGTTTCTTTTTATGCCCATTTGAAAATGGGAGCAAGATTACTACTAAATATGATTATAGTTTTTCAGACATAACCAACCTAGACCTCTGTAGCTGGCAGACGCTAGATGTTCACAAGTTTTGATTGGTATTATCACTCTTTCTTTTTGTGCACTTACAGACCAGTCTAATACAACCACTGATAAGCGATTTATACCCAAAACAATAAGCCTCTCAATCCAATCTCTATTGTCTTTAAGTCCCTCTGAGCCTAGAGAATAATTAACCACCTACATATACAATCTTGCTCAACAGCCATCAAGTGTAGATCCGTGCAGTATAAGGGTTGAAAGACCAGCAGAGGTCCAGAGATAGAAAAAAAGAATGAGAGAGGTCAGGGGAGGTACAAGAGGATTAACGTAGGAGTGTAAGAATATTATAGTAAAGAAGAAAAGGTATAGCATAGGGATAACTGACCTAAGTTGGTAAGTAGGTAGCATATTTGAGTACAAAGTTTGGAAAGTATTAGAATAAAACTTATGTGTTGCTGCACGACTAGCTCTTAGCAAAACCAGTGGCCTCACAGTGGAACATGGGATGGATCTGTTTTTCTTGTCTACGTTGAGGGAAAGGGGTATTTCACAAGATGCAGAAGCAGAGATTTCAGAAGCAAATGCTGTGAGTGAAATAGCTCGTAAAAAGCATTTTTATTTTCTTTTATCTTTCTGCCAGTCTTGGGGCTTGAATTCAGGGCCTGAGCACTGTCGTTGGGTTTTCTCAAGTCTAGTCCTCTGCCACTTGAGCCACAGTGCCACATCTAGATTTTCTATCTATGTGATACTGAGCAATCAAACCCAGATCTTCATGGATGCTAGGCAAGCACTCTACCACTATGCCAAACTCTCAACCCTGACATAGTAATTATAAAGTCATCATCATCATATCAAAATATCCTTTCTCCTACCAAGAATGAACACTTATCTAAGTGTGTAATGCTTTTTTTTAAATTTCACTAATTCTTCTGTGTTTTTCCCTCTTGCATTTTTTACGCATGACAGTAAAGCTAATCATCAGGAAAAAATTGATTAGGATACAGAAACCTAATAATATCCTAGTAGATTGATGTCAAAAATATGTGCAAGATGCCCTGTGTGTTTGACCTAGTGGTAGAGTCCTTGGCTACCACGCAAACAGACTCAGGTTTGATTCCTTTATAGCACATACATAGAAAACGCTGCAAGTGGTGCTGTGGCTCGGTGGGACAGCTAAAGCCTAAAGAAAGCCCAGAATAATGTTCACATTCTGAGGTCAAGTCCCAAGACTAGCAAAAACAAAAAAAAATTCGACAAGGGGCAAAATGCAGGCAGAGAAGGCACTGTGAAGCAAATGTTTAAAGGATGAGGGCAATATTGACCCTTAAGTTTGGATCTTACCTAAGAAAGGCTCCTTGAGCCTGAGACCAGACTGGTAGTTGGGCCTAGTGGAAGACATTGGGATGGGACAAATAAGGTGTGCTGTTTACTACATCCACATGTATATTGTGAGATTGGAGGAGAGATTCAGCCTCCAGTATGTCTTTGGTGAGGTCTTCTGTGAGCAAGGATCTTTGGTCATTGGGCCCTGAAAGGTGACCCTGCCTCCCTCACACTGGAACAGAATATGGAACCCTGGTAACCAAGCCACTGTAACTAACAACCAACTCAAGCCAGCTCACTTGGCCTGTGGCTCAGGAGGAAGAAAGATGTTGCTGTGCTGTTGCCAAAGGTCAAGAAACTCGAGTCTCAGGCATGGAAGTTGTGGATGTCTTACTCGCAGATGTACATGCTAGATCATTGCCAAGCGACAAATCCAGTATAACAGGCCTTTCTCTAAGAAGAAGGCCAGGAAAATCCAGGGCAACCAGATGAGGTATTCTTCTAGGAAGAAAGGTATTTGACACCATCATCCTCCCCACACACTACAACTTTCATTTTTTTCATTTTTTATTGTAATTAGTAAAAGGGTTACATGATATTTGCCAGATAGAAGGTGCATTAATTCACATACATTGATACCCTTTCACATGTCTTGCTACCCATTTCCCTCCAACCCCACACCCCCCACCCGTCTTGGTTTTCCCCCCTTCCCTATCAAATTTCAAATATCCAAATACAAATAAATTCAATATATCAGATAACAAAGTGAGATACTATGCCAATATGGGATAACCAAGGGACAGCAAAGGAGATGAGAGACAACATAGTACATTAAGGACAACAATCATTCATTATGTGGCTTTTGTTTCAATAAGTGGAGGTCCTTTCAATTAGCTTCACATTATATGGCCTTATATATGGCCTTTTGCTCTATGGCAAATCTCTGCTAGTAGAGCCCAAGGTTTCTACTGATTATGACGAATGAGGGAAACCACTGAGCCTAAGTTCCTTTGAGTCTGGCTTACTTCACTCAATATGATTTGTTCTAACTCTTTCCATTTCCTAACAAATGGGGCGATGTCATTCTTTCTGACAGCAGCATAGAATTCCATTGTGTACAAATACCACAACTTGTTGATCCACTCAACAACTGAGGGACATCTCGGTTGGTTCCATATCTTTGCTATGGTGAATAGTGCTGCAGTGGACATTGTCGTGCTAGGGGGTTTAGTATGCCCTTATTTCTGGATTGTTGGGTAAATGCCAAGTAGTGGAATTGCTGGGTCATAGGGGAGTTCTATGTTTAGCCTTTTGAGGCACTGCCACACTCCTTTCCATAGTGGTTGAACGAGTTTGCACTCCCACCAACAGTGTAGTAGTGATCCCTCCTGGCCAAATCCCCTCCAGCATATGCTGTCATTCGTTTTCCTGATCCTGGCCATTCTAACTGGAGTGAGGTGGAATCTCAGAGTTGTTTTGATTTGCATTTCTTTTATGACCAGAGATGAGGAGCATTTCTTCATGTGTCTATAGGCCATTTTTGTTTCTTCTTCAGAGAAGACTCTCTTTAAGCCTTTGGCCCATTTTTTAATGGGATGGGTGTTACTTTGTAGATTAGTTTTGGAGTGATTCAATTTTTTGAGTTGTTGATATATTTTAAATATGAGGCCTTTGTCCGTTGTTTGGTTGGTGAAGACCTTCTCCCACTCTGTAGGCTTCCTGATTAGTTTACTAGCTATATCCGTTGCCATACAAAAGCTCTGCAGTTTAATGCAGTCCCACTTATCCAGCCTTTCTCTGATTTGTTGTGATTCTTGGTCCTTATTAAGAAAGTTTCGACCTGTGCCAAGGAGGCCTAGTGTATCTCCTGTTCCTTCCTGTAAACTTTTCAGTGTGTCAGTTTTATCTCCAGGTCTTTGATCCATTTGGAGTTAATTCTAGTGGAAGGTGACTAAGAAGGATGCAACTTTCGTTTTCTGCTGGTGCTTAACCAGTTCTGCCAGCACAACTTGTTGAAGAGGCTATCTTTCTTCCATTCTATTTTTTGGCTCCCTTTTCAAAGATTGGGTGGCCATAGGTCTGTGGTTTAATATCTGGGTCCGCAGTTCTATTCCATTGGGCTTCAGGCCTGTTCCTGTGCCAGTACCAAGCTGTTTTGAGAATTATAGCTCTGTAATAGAGTCTAAAGTTTGGAATTGAAATTCCTCCAGCGCTGTTCTTTCTGCTAAGAAGTGTTTTTGCTATACGGGGTCTTTTATTATTCCATATGAAATTTTGAATTGCCTCTTCTATTTCTTTAAAGAATGACATTGGGATGTTGATGGGTATTGCATTGAATTTGTAGATAGCCCTTGGCAAGATTGTCATTTTCACAATGTTGATTCTTCCAATACAGGAGCATGGGAGGTTTTTCCATTTCCTTAGTTCTGCTTTAATTTCCTTTTTTAGGGTTTTAAAGTTTTCATCTAAACGGTCCTTTACATTCTTAGTTAAGCTAATTCCTAGGAACTTTATTTTCTTTGAGGCTATTGTGAAAGGAGTTTCTTTCCTGATTATTGCCTCGTTCCTCTCACTGTTGGCGTAAAGGAAGGCAGTTGATTTGTGAGTGTTGATTTTATGGCCTGCTACCCTTCCAAATCTTTGAATGCGCTCAGGAGCTTGGGAGTAGAGTCTATAGGATTCTTTAAACACAGAATCATGTCATCTGCAAAGAGGGATAGTTTTATTTCCTCTTTCCCTACTTGGATCCCCTTTATGCTTGCTTCTTGCCTTATTGCACTGCCTAGGAATTCTAGTACTGTGTTAAAAAGGAGTGGACAGAGTGGGCATCCTTGTATCGTTCCTGATTTTAGAGGGAATGGCTTTAGATTTTCACCATTAAGTATAGTACTAGCAGTGGGTTTCTCATACACAGCCTTTATTACATTGAAAAATGTTCCATGCAGTCCTAGTTTCTCCACATCTTTTATCATAAAGGGGTTTTGGATCTTGTCAAATGCCTTTTCCGCATCTATTGAGAAAATCATGTGATTTTTGTCCCTGCACCTGTTGATGTGTTGAATTATATTAACTGATTTGTGTATGTTGAACCAGCTTTGCCTCCCTGTGAGGAATCCAGTTTGATCATAGTGTATAATTTTTTTTGATGAGTTGTTGTAGACGGTTGGCCAGTATTTTGTTGAGAAGTTTTGCATCGATGTTCATCAAAGAAATGGGTCTATAGTTCTCTTTCTTTGATGAATCTCTGTCTGGTTTGGGGATGAGGGATATACTGTCTTCACAGAATGAGTTTGGTAAAGAACCTTCATTTTCAATTTCGTTGAATAGCTTGAGGAGTATTGGTGTGAGCTCTGCTTTGAAGACCTTATAGAATTCAGCTGTGAATCCATCTGGCCCTGGGCTCTTTTTAAGTGGAAGTTGTCTAATTTCCATTTCTATTTCAGAGCTTGAAATAGGCCTGTTGAATTGGGTTAGCTCTTCTTGGTTCAGTGTGGGTATGTTAATATTGTCTAGGAATTCATACATTTCTTCTAGATTCTCAAATTTGTTGGTGTAAAGGTTTGAGAAGTATTCCCTCATGATATTCTGGATCTTGGTAATTTCTGTCGTGATATTAGCATTTTCATCTGCGATTTTGTTTTTTTCGATATGCTCTCTTCTTTTTTTGGTAAGATTTGCTAAGGGCTTGTCAATTTTGTTAATTCTTTCAAAGAACCAACTCCTTGTTTTGTTGATTCTTTCTATAGTTTTTTTTTATTCCAAATCATTTAATTCTGCTTTGATTTTAATAATTTGCTTTCTCCTAATGGGTTTAGGGTTGGTTTGTTGCTCTTTTTCCAGGAGGTTAAGGTGAGACATTAACTAGCTGGTTTGCCATTTTTCCAACTTGGTGTTGTAGGCACTCAGCGCTATAAATTTTCCTCTGAGTACTGCCTTTGTTGTGTCCCTAAGGAGTTGATATTTGTTTGCTCCTTATTGTTAAATTTCATAAACAGTTGGATATCTGTTCTGATCTCTTCGATTACCCATTGTTTTTGATTCAACAATGTGTTGTTCAGTCTCCATGAGTTACAGGGTTTTCGTTGGTGGAGATGTGTGTTCAGTTCCGATTTGATGCCTTTCTGGTCTGAGAGTGTGCATGGAATAATTTCAGTTTTTCTGAATCTGTCCAGGTTTGTTTTATGGCCTAAGATGTGGTCTATTTTGGAAAATGTTCCATGTGCTGCTGAGAAAAACGTATATTGTGTTCTTACTGGGTGGAATATTCTGCAGATGTCTGTTAGATCTAGTTGGTCTATATTGTTGTTCAGTTCTAAGGTTTCTCTGTTGAGTTTTTGCCTTGTTGATCTGTCCATAGGTGAGAGTGGTGTGTTAAACTCACCAACAATCAATGTATTTCGATCTATGTATGGTTTCAGTGTAAGTAAAATTTGCTTGATGAAGTTTGGAGCTCCGGGATTGGGTGTGTAAATATTTATGATCGTTATGTCTTCCTGGAGGAAAGATCCCTTTAGTTGTATGTAGTAACCTTCTTTGTCTTTGTTACTAATTTTAATGTGAAGTCTGTTGCATCTGATATGAGGATGGCAACTCCAGCCTGTTTATGGGGGCAGTTAGCTTGATAGAGTTTATTCCAACCTCTCACTTTCAAAAGATGATTGTTTTGGGGGAAGATGTGTCTCTTGAAGACAGCAGAACGATGGCTCTTGCTTTTTGATCCAACTAGACAGCCTATGCCGTTTAATTGGAGAGTTAAGTCCACTGATATTGAGAGTTAGGATTGAGAGATATTTATTAGTTCCTACCATTTTTAAAAGCTTTTAGTAGGGCCTGTGTCTTGACAGTTCTTGTGGTCCTTAGATGGTATGCTGTTTAGGTGCCATTTCTTTCCCTATATTGCATTTATTTTGGTTTTCTATGTATAGAGCATCTTTGAGAATTCTCTGTAGTGTTGGTTTTGTTTCGACATATTGTTGCAGCTTTTCCCTGGAATGGAATGTTTTTATTGTTCCCTCAGTTATGAATGAGAGCTTAGCTGGCTACAGTATTCTTGGTTGGTAGTTATTTGATTCAAGGGCATGACATATATGCTTCCAGTCACTTCGTGCTTGCATGGTCTCTGCTGAGAAATCTGGGGTTATTCTGATTGGTTTGCCTTTATAGCTTCCTGTCGCTATCCCCTCAGCCGGCAAGGAAGACGCAACAAGTGAGACTTCTTCTCGAGCAGCAGTTTATTTAGCAAGCTTGCAGCTATGCCTGGTCGACCCCGACTTCCTCAAAACCCTGGGCTTTTATAGGCCCAATCATCCAATCACATTTGCTTTCTTACAATTCTATCACCAATAATACAAGTACACCTCTATAGCACATTCTAAACAAGTGACAATATGGCATTATACATACTTGCAATCTTGCATAAAGCTCAATGAACAATCACATCTTTTCCTGGAAACTTTCAGACAAACAAGTTAGTGGCGCAACCACAAAGGCGGATGCCAGCGCCATCTTGTAATGGCGAATGTAATAGCTCTCTACATCTCCCCCTTTTTTCTTTTGGCTGAAAGTATAGAGAATTTGAGTAGGAATTCAGAGACTGGCCAAATCTCCAAATGCCTTCCCAATTTTCTCATTGAAAGGGTAAAGGATCATGCCTGTCTTAGGTTGGAGAGATGCCTCTTGGTTCTTACCCGTCTTCAACATCTGATACTTGAGCATCGGAGTCTGTCTTAGGTTGATACCAAGACCAATCTCTACTGTTACCCGTCTTTGACTACTGATCCAGCATACCCAGCCACACTTGGGGGGATTCTTGTTGCTGAAGAGCCATAAGAGCTTGTTTAATGACCATGTGATCACGTTTTCTTTGTCTGATAACTTGTCTGCGCAAAACCAAAACAAACCAACAAAACAATCCTAATCCAACACATAATATAACAATTAAGGACACGCTCCCAGCCCATTCTTTAACCCAACTAAGGGATTGAGAAATCCAATCTACCAATTCTCCCACAGTAGCAATGTTTACACGGGTGGAATTAACAATCATAATTTCATGCCGTAATTGATTAGTAAGATTTTCAAACTCTTGAGTCCAAGATCCTTGAAGCATACGACCCAATTCCCGGGATAAATTTGCAGCATAGGAAAGAGTATAATAATCCAAAGAAGTAATACATAAACCAGATGTGGTTCCTACACACATTAATTGAGCAAATTGAAACATATAATCCATTTGTTCTTGCAACAAGTCCACTCTTTGATTTAAAATCATAAGTCCTCGGGCTAAATGCTGATTCACTTGCACTTGAATATCCATAGCTTGTGAAACCGCTTCGGAAAGTGTATTTACAGCAGTCGCAGTCTGAATGGAGGTAACCATAGCGGCAGCAGATGCAACAGCAGTTGCAATCAACGAAGACACCAAAATAATCAAAGCAGTCACTCCAAAATCACGTTTTGATCTTCTTTTCAATTTCACTATTAAATTCTTTTCAGAAGCTTCTACTGGAATAGGATTAAAATTGGCATACGCATAACCACAGCAGAATCAAACTCACTAACATTCCAGCACTGACTTAAATAACATACAGTAGAGGAACAATTTATAATTCCATCGACAACATCAAATGAATAAAAAATAACAAATATAAAAGGAAATCACACACATACAGGGGTAGGGCCATAACTGCCATTAAATGCACAATAATCTAGGGTAACATTATTTCTTGGTTCCATAGTTGTACAATGACATGGAGTTGATCTAGGGCAACATGGCCCTGAACCGGGACAGACCGTCATAAAATCACTTTTAATGGTACTATTACAATGCCTAAACTCTCCTCCATTAATAAAAGCCAAAGATTACTAACACTACAAGCATATTTCCCACAAATTAGCCAAACATCAAAAGGATTCTCAGTATCTTCATCTGCTCTTTGAAAAATATAATCACGTCTACATGAAGCATGGGTAAAATTCCCAACATCAGCAATAGCAGGGGAAAAATGAAAACCAGAAACAACATGAGCATATCTAGAACTCTGACAACCTGTCCACTCCCAGGGCCACCAAGCACCGCTAGTACATTTTGGAAACAATAAAGGAAAACTTTTTGTAGATCCATATTGAATTTCCTCAATTTTCACATGATCTCCTTAAGATGGAACATACCCCGAATATCCCACCAATCCTGCCTTTTGAGTTAGCGTAGAAACTGTTGTCAAATCACCATTTGGCTGGGGATAAAATATTCCCATATTTTGTCGATGAAGAATTATACAGGCAGTCAAATTCATAGATAAAGTAAAACATAAGGTTCGAGTTAAATTCAAACTTAAGGAAAAATTTCCACGTCCAGAATCATAAGGAATAGAAGGTAATTTCAAGGAACTGTTAGTTCTGAATATATATGGGTATACTTTAGAAGTACTAGTCACTGGCATTGGCAGGGGAAACGTCTTCATTATTGCCCACAGTACTCGAGTCTCCATCAGTGGCCACAACAGCATCATCAGTAGCAGCAGCATCGACAGGATTTTCATGACGCTCATCCTTCTGCACTTTCCTCACCAAACGTTCCGGCACCCAAATAGGATCTTGTGATTTCTGTGGAAACACACAAACAGCTCCTCGTACCAAAGAGAGCACGGGGTCTGGCCCATTCCATTGGCCAGTTAATGCATCCTTCCATTTTACAAATCCTTTATGCAATCCTATAGCTGGTGAAATATGTCTATCAGCGGCAGAATGGCCTTGAATATCCAAATTTAAAAAATTTAAAGTAAAGAGGACTAAGGAAATTCTCTCATTAGGTGTCCTCTTATGTCCAATTCCCTCCTTTTGTTTTTGTAAATAAATTTTTAAGGTGCGGTGAGCACGTTCCACAATACCTTGTCCTTGAGGATTATAAGGCAGTCCATGTGACAACTGCACTCCCATGGTTTGGCAAAATTGAAGGAATTGTCTGCTAGTATAAGCAGGGCCATTATCAGTTTTTAATAGATAAGGCATGCCCCAGGAAGCCCAAGCTTCCAGGCAATGAGTAATTACATGATGAGTTGTCTCTCCACTTAAAGGAGTGGCATGAATAATTCCTGAACATATATCAATTGAGACATGTAAAAATTTCAACTTTCCAAACTCCATAACATGGGTAACATCCATTTGCCAAATTTTTAAAGGAAGAAGACCACGAGGATTAACACCCAATGACGCAACCGGTAGGTGGGTAACACATTTTGGACAATTTAACACAATTTGTCTGGCTGCTTGCCGGTTTAACTTAAACTTAGATTGTAAAGTACGGGCATTAACTTGAAAATGACTATGAAATTCCTGAGCTTGTCGTTCCGGGGTAAAAACAGTAAAGGCCATTTGCACACGTGTGCACTTGTCCACTACATCATTACCCAAACTAATTGGTCCGGGTAATCCTGTATGGGCACGTATATGCACTGGAAAAAATGGAGCTCTGCGGGTACAAATTAATTCCTGCAATTGTGCAAATAATTTATAAACACTACTACTTTTGCTGATAACCCCAGCAAGTTCTAAACTTTTCAAGGCATTTACTACATAAAGGGAATCAGAAATAATATTAAAAGAAAAGGGACAATTCTGAAATACAGCAATAACAGCTTGTAACTCCACCTTCTGTGCCGATCCAGGTTGAAAGTGACATAAAACTGGTTGCTGTCCTTCAATTAAATAGGCCCCTAATCCATTCTTAGAGCCATCGGTAAAAATATTAACTGCTCCAATAATAGGTTGTTTTGCTGTAACTACCGGAAAAACCACGGGATGTTCTTTAAAAAACTGTAAAAAAGGACTCTTAGGATAATGATTATCTATTTTTCCTGTAAACCTACAATTTAAAATAGCCCATTCATCGATGGTGGCACTTAAAACCTGAATTTGATCAGAAGTATAAGGAACTATAAGAAGATTAGGTTGACAACCAAAGTGTTGTATACTAAATTTAATACCCAAAATGGACAAATTTGCAACGGCTGTGGGATAGTATTCAATTGATTTTGCAGGTGACAATTTAGGGTGAACCCACGCCAAAGGTCCAGTCTGCCACAAGACTCCTGAAGGCTGTTTAAAAGAAGCCAAAATAATTAAAGAAATTTCTAGTCCTGGTTCTATTCTTTGTAAAAATGCAGAATCTAATCTTTCTTCCAAAACTTTAAAACTCTTCTGGCTGCAGGGGTTAACATTCTTGGTGAGTCTAAGGCAGAATCACCTTGTAATATATCGAATAAGGGCTTTAATTCACTGTTGCTCATAGGGAGGGAGGTTCTAATCCAATTAATATCTCCCATCAATTTCTGGAAGTCATTTAAGGTCTTAAGGTTGTCTTTTCGTAGTTGCCATTTTAAAGGCCTTACCTTTTGAAATGTTATAATGCTCCCTAAGTACTGAGATACTTTATATTTCTGAACCTTTCCAAGGGCTATGAATAAATTCTTATTTTCCAAATATTTTATTAATAAGGCAAAGGCTTCATCCAATATTTCCTGATTTTTAGAGGTCAACAAAATATTATCCATATAATGTAAACACCTCACTAATGGAAATTCCTTCCGTAGGGGGAGTAACGTGGTATGTACATACAGCTGACACAAGGTGGGGCTGTTACCCAATCCCTGAGGCAATACCACCCATTCAAAGTGTGGGGGGGGGCAGCGCCTCGAAAAAAGGAACTTCCTGTCCTGCATTAAGGTCTGCTTTCTTGCGCGACCTCTTCCAGTCTGATGTAATACGAACTCGAGATACTGCGCCTAGCACAGGCTCCTCTAAATTCGACTCCTCCTGCATATTTTCAGGCGGCAAGGGGGGATAAATAGAAGGAACCTTTCGATCCTCCCCTGAATTCTCACTCCTTGATTCTGACCTTTCCTCCTTAAATTCCTCCAATGCTATTTTTCCTTCCACTAGCACGCCGAAGCAACGCTCATCAGTCAAACAGCTCCTAACTAATTTCCATATAGGCTTCACTCCTGGTCCGAGTCTGCCCTTTTCCGCAGCTCTATCTAAATCTTTCCCTAGCTTTTCCCAGGCAGGGAGTGAGAGGTTCCCAGAAACTGAGAACCAAGGAGCCACATCTTCTATAATTAATAGAAAGAGTCTGAGAGTACTTTGTTTCACTTTCAATTCCTTTGCTCGCAAAAGAGCATCTAAAGTTCTTACTAATTGTGTAGATTCCGAGGCCCCCATCTTATTATGGAGAAAACCTCCCGCTCTTTCTTTATCTACAGAAAAGAGCAAAAGTAATTGGTCCCCTCTGCCCAGGACTTTAACTGGTCCTACTCTCCCAAGACCTTAATAGGTCTCTCTTATCTTGGACTTTAATTGGTTCCCCTTACCTGGGAAACTTACCAGTGCACCACCTCGAGTTCTGAAGTCTGTTGGAAGTGACTTGGCGTACGGGGCATCCCCGTACCGGCCACCAGATGTTGCTATCTCATCGGCCGGCAAGGAAGATGCAACAAGTGAGACTTCTTCTTGAGCAGCAGTTTATTCAGCAAACTTAAAACTATGCCGGGTCGACCCCGACTTCCTCAAAACCCTGGGCTTTTATAGGCCCAATCATCCAATCACATTTGCTTTCTTACAATTCTATAGCCAATAATATAAGTACACCTCTATACCACATTCTAAACAAGTAACAATATGGCATTACACATACTTCCAATGATGCATAAAGCTCAATGAACAATCACATCTTTTCCTGGAAACTTTCAGACAAACAACTCAGTGGCGCAACCACAAAGGCGGATGCCAGCGCCATCTTGTAATGGCGAATGTAATAGCTCTCTACAGTTTACTGATCCCTTTTCCCTGGCTGTCTTTAGGATCTTTCCTTTCATTTCTATTTGTCCAATTCAGATCACAATGTGGCGGTGGGATGTTCTTTTCTGGTCAGGTCTGTTTGGGGTTCTAAAAGCTTCTCGTATCTGGATGGGCCTGCCCTTCTGGATATTTGGGAAATTCTCTGAGATGATTCCCTGAAGTACATTTCCAATACCATTGACCTCTTTCTCCACGCCCTCCTCAATACCAACTAGCCTTAAATTAGGATTCCTAATTGTATCTTGGACCTCCTGAAGCGCTCTCTCATAGTTCCTAGATTTGGATTGACTCATTTTCTGTTCTTTCTCTATAATAACTAAATTATCTTCAGCCCCGGAAATTCTCTCCTCTGCATCGTCTAACCTGCTATCAAAGCTATCTACTTTATTTTTAATCGCCCTTGCTTCTAATTTCTCACTTTTGATGCCTTGCATCTCTTGTTTTAGATCATGTATGGATTTCTTTATCTCCTTGATTTCCTTTTGAGTGCTTAGCTCAGTAGCTTTATTTTCTTTGGACATTTGCTGGAGTTTGGTCACGTTTCTATTTGTGGATTCTATGAATTCATCCATCTTTCTTTGAAAAACCTTTATTATGGCCTCCTTTATGGCTTCTTCTTTTTCACTTATCACCTTGTTTGTGCTTTCCTCTTGTTCAGCTATGGCTTCCTCCATTAACTCTTTCTTTATATTTTCACATTTTCCATTAATGAAGTTTATCAATTGCATTTGTGTAGCACTTGGAAGACTCTCCTCTAGGTTTGCCAGTGACTGTTTCATTGTCTGTTTACATTGGGTGGGGGATGTTGTTTCTTGATTTGACATTTTTCTTGAGTTTCTTGTTCTGCCCATTTGAAAATGGGAGCAAGATTACTACTAAATACGATTATAGTTTTTCAGATATAACCAACCTAGACCTCTGTAGCTGGCAGACACTAGATGTTCACAAGTTTTGATTGGTATTATCACTCTTTCTTTTTGTGCACTTACAGACCAGTCTAATACAACCACTGATAAGCGATTTATACCCAAAACAATAAGCCTCTCAATCCAATCTCTATTGTCATTAAGTCCCTCTGAGCCTAGAGAATAATTAACCACCTATACACAATATTGCTCAACAGCCATCAAGTGTAGATCCGTGCAGTATAAGGGTTGAAAGACCAGCAGAGGTCCAGAGATAGAAAAAAAGAATGAGAGAGGTCAGGGGAGGTACAAGAGGATTAACGTAGGAGTGTAAGAATATTGTAGTAAAGAAGAAAAGGTATAGCATAAGGATAACTGACCTAAGTTGGTAAATAGGTAGCATATTTGAGTGCAAAGTTTGGAAAGTATTAAAATAAAACATATGTGTTGCTGCACGACTAGCTCTTAGCCCAACCAGTGGCCTCACAGTGGACCATGGGATGGATCTGTTTTTCTTTTCTACGTTGAGGGAAAGGGGTATTTCACAAGAAGCAGAAGCGAAGATTTCAGAAGCAAATGCTGTGAGTGAATTAGCTCGTAAAAAGCATTTTTATTTTCTTTTATCTTTCTGCCAGCCTTGGGGCTTGAATTCAGGGCCTGAGCACTGTCCTCGGGTTTTCTCAAGTCTAGCCCTCTACCACTTGAGCCACAGTGCCACATCTAGATTTTCTATCTATGTGATACTGAGCTATCAAACACAGATCTTCATGGATGCTAGGCATGCACTCTCCAGTATGCCAAACTCTCAACCCTGGCATAGTAATTATAAAGTCATCATCATCATATCAAAATATCCTTTCTCCTACAAAGAATGAACACTTATCTATGTGTGTAATGCTTTTTTTTAAATTTCACTAATTCTTCTGTGTTTTTCCCTATTGCATTTTTTACACATGACAGCAAAGCTGCTCTTCAGGAAAAAATTGATTAGGATACAGAAATCTAATAATATCCTAGTAGATTGACGTCAAAAATATGTGCAAGATGCCCTGTGGGTTTGACCTAGTGGTAGAGTCCTTGGCTACCGTGCAAAAAGACTCAGGATTGATTCCTCATTACCACACACATAGAAAACGATGCAAGTGGTGCTGTGGCTCAGTGGGACAGCTAAAGCCTAAAGAAAGCCCAAGAACAATGTTCACACACCGAGGTCAAGTCCCAAGACTAGCAAAAAAAAAATTCGCGAAGGGGGAAAATGCAGGCAGAGAAGGCACTGTGACGCAAATGTTTTGAAAAGGATGAGGGCAATATTGACCCTTAAGTTTGGATCTTACCGATGAAAGGCTCCTTGAGCCTGAGACCAGACTGGTCGTTGGGCCTAGTGGAAGACATTGGGATTGGACAAATAAGGTGTGCTGTTTACTACATCCACATGTATATTGTGAGATTGAAGGAGAAATTCAGCCTCCAGTATGTCTTTGGTGAGGTCTTCTGTGAGCAAGGATCTTTGGTCATTGGGCCCTGAAAGGTGACCCTGTCTCCCTCACAACGGAAGAGAATATGGAACCCTGGTAACCAAGCCACTGTAACTAACAACCAACTCAAGCCAGCTCACTTGGCCTGTGGCTCAGGAGGAAGAAAGATGTTGCTGTGTTGTTGCCAAAGGTCAGAAAACTCGAGTTTCAGGCATGGAAGTTGTGGATGTCTTACTCGCAGATGTACATGCTAGATCATTGCCAAGCGACAAATCCAGTATAACAGGCCTTTCTCTAAGAAGAAGGCCAGGAAAATCCAGGGCAACCAGATGAAGTATATTTCTAAGAAGAAATGTATTTGACCCCATCATCCTCCCCACACACTACAACTTTCTTTTTTAAAAAATTTTTTTACTGTAATTAGTAAAAGGGTTACATGATATTTGCCAGATAGAAGGTGCATTAATTCACATACATTGATACCCTTTCACATGTCTTGCTACCCATTTCCCTCCAACCCCACACCCCCAGCCGTCTTGGTTTTCCCCCCTTCCCTATCAAATTTCAAATATCCAAATACAAATAAATTCAATATATCAGATAACAAAGTGAGATACTATACCAACATGGGATAAACAAGGGACAGCAAAGGAGATGAGAGACAACATAGTACATTAAGGACAACAATCATTCATTATGTGGCTTTTGTTTCAATACCCTGGAGGTCCTTTCAATTAGCTTCACATTATATGACCTTATATATGGCCTTTTGCTCTATGGCAAATCTCTGCTAGTAGAGCCCAAGGTTTCTACTGATTATGACGAATGAGAGAAACCACTGAGCCTAAGTTCCTTTGAGTCTGGCTTACTTCACTTAATATGATTTGTTCTATTCTTTCCATTTCCTAACAAATGGGGCGATGTCATTCTTTCTCACAGCAGCATAGAATTCCATTGTGTACAAATACCACAACTTGTTAATCCACTCATCAACTTAGGGACATCTGGGTTGGTTCCATATCTTTGCTATGGTGAATAGTGCTGCAGTGAACATTGATGTGCTAGTGGGTTTAGTATGCCCTTGTTTCTGGATTGTTGGGTAAATGCCAAGTGGTGGAATTGCTGGGTCATAGGGGAGTTGTATGTTTAGCCTTTTGAGGCACTGCCACACTGCTTTCCATAGTGGTTGAACGAGTTTGCACTCCCACCAACAATGTAGTAGTGATCCCTCCTGGCCACATCCCCTCCAGCATCTGTTGTCATTGGTTTTACTGATCCTGGCCATTCTAACTGGAGTGAGGTGGAATCTTAGAGTTGTTTTGATTTGCATTTCTTTTATGACCAGAGATGTGGAGCATTTCTTCATGTGTCTATAGGCCATTTTTGTTTCTTCTTCAGAGAAGACTCTCTTTAAGTCTTTGGCCCATTTTTTAATGTGATGGGTGTTACTTTGGAGGTTAGTTTTGGAATGATTCAATTTTTTGAGTTGTTGATATATTTTAGATATGAAGCCTTTGTCCGTTGTTTGGTTGGTGAAGATCTTCTCCCAATCTGTAGGCTTCTTGATTAGTTTACTAGCTATATCCGTTGCCATACAAAAGCTCTGCAGTTTAATGCAGTCCCACTTATCCAGCCTTTCTCTGATTTGTTGTGATTCTTGGTCCTTATTAAGAAAGTTTCGACCTGTGCCAAGGAGGCCTAGTGTATCTCCTATTCCTTCCTGTAAACTTTTCAGTGTGTCAGCTTTTACCTCCAGGTCTTTGATCCATTTGGAGTTAATTCTAGTGCAAGGTGACAAAGAAGGATCCAACTTTAGTTTTCTGCAGGTGCTTAACTAGTTCTGCCAGCACAACTTGTTGAAGAGGCTATCTTTCTTCCATTCTATTTTTTTTGGCTCCCTTGTCAAAGATTAGGTGGCCATAGGTCTGTGGTTTAATATCTGGGTCCGCAGTTCTATTCCATTGGACTTCAGGCCTGTTCTTGTGCCAGTACCAAGCTGTTTTGAGAATTATAGCTCTGTCATAGAGTCTAAAGTTTGGAATTGAAATTCCTCCAGTGCTGTTCTTTCTGCTAAGAAGTGTTTTTGCTATACGTGGTCTTTTATTATTCCTTATGAAATTTTGAATTGCCTCTTCTATTTCTTTAAAGAATGACATTGGGATGTTGATGGGTATTGCATTGAATTTGTAGATAGCCCTTGGCAAGATTGTCATTTTCACAATGTTGATTCTTCCAATCCAGGAGCATGGGAGGTTTTTCCATTTCCTTAGTTCTGCTTTAATTTCCTTTTTTAGGGTTTTAAAGTTTTCATCTAAACGGTCCTTTACATTCTTAGTTAAGCTAATTCCTAGGTAGTTTATTTTGTTTGAGGCTATTGTGAAAGGAGTTTCTTTCCTGATTATGCCTCGTTCCTCTCACTGTTGGCGTAAAGGAAGGCAGTTGATTTGTGAGGGTTGATTTTATGGCCTGCTCCCCTTCCAATGCTTTGAATCAGATCAAGGTGCTTGGGAGTAGAGTCTATAGGATTCTTTAAACACAGAATCATGTCATCTGCAAAGAGGGATAGTTTTATTTCCTCTTTCCCTACTTGGATCCCCTTTATGCTTGCTTCTTGCCTTATTGCACTGCCTAGGAATTCTAGTACTATGTTAAAAAGGAGTGGAGAGAGTGGGCATCCTGAATGCTACCCCTTAGCACTTTTATGCAAAGCTTAAGCCTGTGGCATTTTGAGCACGATTCAACGCTCTTTTTTTTTGCTGGTTAATTAGAGGTAAAAATCTTATGGAATTTTCTGCATGGCTGATTTGAACTGGAATCCTCAGGTCTCAGCTTATCTTGAGTAGCTAGGATTACAGTACTTTTACAACCTGTATGCTCATACACATCGCTTCTGATCCAAACACTCATTGTTCAATTTAACTAACAAGATGTGAGGAAAGATGATTGACTGTAATTTACTAGATGGGCTTCTAGTGAGTATATATTTCCACTTCCACTCTGATGCCAGGGAAATGTTTCTGGTACATGTATCAACTATCTCCCAAAGAGGAAATAATGTGTGAGTACGTTTGCTAGTATTTCAGATAGGACATGGACTTTGGTGTTTGGAACCTGTTGGGCAGAGTGTTTCAGCTGGGCTGTGATAACAGAGATGATGTTTCAGACAGAAATATTTTCATCCCAGACAGACTTAATCCAGATCCTTGGATTTCAGGCCTTGAGTAGATAGAATTACAAGTGTGAGCTGCCACCACCACCTGGTTCATTCTGGAAACCTTAATTGCTTCTCATTTGTTCCTTTCCTTTTTTGGAAGATTGATCTAAGCTGGCTGATTGTGCATCACAATGAAGTGATTGGCCGCAGGAATTGCAAATATTTGTTTCATCAGCACAGAATGAATGAAGTTGATCTAAACCCAATAGTATTTTCCTTTTGATAAATAGGGAACTTACTTATATCATTTTCCTTGCCTTTGCTTTCCCAAAGCAAGCAACATGTTTCGTAAAAACTATACTTCATGAGAATATTATAATTCGAAGCTATCTTCTGCACACTTCAGAATAGTCCTTGCATTTATAAACTTATATTACAATATTAGGTAGAAGAATGGTGACTGTTAGTTTCATAACTATTTCATATGTTTTACTCTTTAAGGCTCATTAACTCAAGAAGGGATTAAATACATTTAGATAATAGTAGAACATAGCTGCTGCTGATTTGATGTGTGTGCAGAAGATACACAGATTTATTAGGATTACTCAAAAGTTTTCTTCAAATTTTCAGTAGTAGACTGCTATGCTAAGTGGAAGGTGATAGTAATGATGCTGAAATTCTATGAATCAGCTATGAAGCAGAATTTCAGGGGAGAGTATTTGCTAGGGACTTAATTTCTAAGACGCATATCAAGAATATTGAACTATAACACCAAATGATGGAGGACTCAGAGTCACATTTTGTTTGTTTTATGCAAGTCCTGGGACTTGAACCCAGGGCCTGGGAACTGTGCTTAAATGTTTTTCTTTTTGCTTCAGGCTAGTGTTCTACCACTTGATCCACAGCTCCACTTCCAGATTTTTGGTAATGAACTGTAAATCAGAATAACATGCAATTTGTTTGGGCTGGATTCAAACCTGATTCTGTGTAGATAGGATTCCAAGTGTTAGTGCACAGAGCCTGGCTAGTATCATTCATCATTCAAGTCATGGGACTGCAATTCTGCACCTGGGTCTTGTCACTGAGCTTTTCAGCTCAAGACTACTGCCCTATCCCTTGAGCCATAGGGCCACTTCTGGGTTTCTGGTGGTTCATTGGAGATAAGAGTCACATGGACTTCAGTGCCCAGGCTGACTTTGAACTGCTATCCTTGGATCCCAGCCTCTTGAGTAGCTACATTTACAAGTGTGAGCCACCACTCCCGGCTAAATTATTTTTTAAGTTAATTTTTTTTGTTAAGTCAATATATAGTTGGCATACGGTTACATAAGTAATGAACACATTTCTTAAGAAAATTGTTATCCCCTCCCTCATTTTTCTCCGTTTTCCTACCCTCAGCCCCCTCTCCACCCAGATTGTTCAGTTCATTTCCGTTTAGTGTCTTCCAAGTATCACTGTTCAATTGGTTCACCCTTTTTCCTTTGTTTTTTTTTTTTACCATTTTATTATACACTCTCCATTCCATATGTCACATCAACCTAAGTACAAGACACAGGGTACCCGAATTCAACACAGTGACTACAGAGAATAAAACTAAAGGGAAAAAGAAGAAAAGAGGTAAAAAGCAAAGTAAATGAAAGAACATCATACAGTACCTTAGAAGCAACAACACTGAAAAAACAAAACATAAAACCTTGGGCTGAAAATGTAGCTTGCCTAGCATGTATGAAACCCTGGATTCCATTCCTCAGCACCACATAAACAAAAACTAGAAGTGCCACTGTGACTCAGCTGGTAGATTTCTAACGTTCAGCACAGAGTGTCTCCAAGTGACAAAAATCTGTCACATTTAAGTCAGGCTTCACAACTTTGCTAGGAATCAGTTACGTGATTTGGAAGAAAGTCCAATTTTCAAAAAATCACTAGCCAGGCGCTGGAGGGTCATAATTGTCATTCTACTAGCCAGGGAGAAGGTGATTCAAAGCCTTTGCAAGCAAAAAAACGAAAACAAAAAAAACTGTAAGATTCTTCTCTCCACTTATCCACCCAAAAACTAAGTGGAGTTGTGGCTAAAACTGGTACAGCATTAGCCTTGAGGAAAAAGAACTAAGAGACCTTGCCCAGGTCCAAAGTTCAAGCTCCCCACCAAGAAAGAAAAAAAAGGAGTCCAGATACCTTAGTTTCAAAAGTATATCTGGATATCTTATTAGATTTTTCTGATCTTTCCTCATTCATCTCATGGAACCACATAATCTTGATCCTGATCTGACTAAGAGCCTGCATTGTGCTTAATAAATTCATTCCACATATTCCAGTAGAATCTGGACAGCTAACAGCCACTTACCAATGCTTTATTCTACGTTTAGGCCAGTATGTCTTCATACCATCTACACAGTCAGCTATATCATCTTTCCAGAAGTATCATTGAGTGTAGAACACTCAGAACTAAAATAATTGCATAAAGATGTAATAAAACCCCTTGATTCATTAAGAAAATTTCTGTACACTTAGAGCAAGTACATTAGTGGTATTTACCTCTAGCCTCCTTTTTTAAAAAATTTATTAACATTGAATTTTACATCATATTTCAAATGTCATGTTTAACCAACAAGTATTCAAGAAGGGAATCGCTATACAATCACTGGCACATAAATTTTAGAATATAGTAAAAATTAAGCTGAGTCTTTGTATGTCATAGATACAGATTAATCTATAATAAAACACATGTCTATAGAGTGTATAGTCTATCCTAGATTTTTATGTCTATGTAGTTATGTTTATATCTCCAAAATTATGTCCAGAACTTTGGGTATCAACTATTCAATCATCGCTCTACTACTGTTTGAAACTAATATCCATATATTAAGGATACCAATACCTTTTGTTCCTTGGTCTTGACTTATCTCACTCAACAGGATTCACTCTAATTTCATCCACTACCCCAAAAATGCCATAATTATTTTTTTCTGTGCAGATCTTCTTTTTATGTATTTATTTTTATTGTAATTTATAGAAGGGTTACATTATATTCACCAGATAGAAGGTGCATTACTTCTCAAACTTTGATACCCCATGTAATGATATGCTCCCCATTTCCCTTCCCCTACCCCCACTCATGTTCATTTCCCCCCTTCCCTATCCAATTTCAAATAACATTAGGCACATATGAAATATATCAGAAAACAAGGTGAAATATTGTAACAATATGATATAACCAAGGGATAGCAAAAGAGATAAGAGATCACATAGTTCATTAAGGACAACAATCACTCATTACATGAGTTTTGTTTCTTTATCTTGGAGGTCCTTACATTTAGTGTCATACTATTTGTCACGATGTCTCTAGATTTTGTTCTATTGCAAATCTCTGGTAGGAGAGCCCAAGGTTTCTACTGAATTTGACAAAAGAGGGAGACTCTTGGGCCTATGTTCCTTCGAGTTTGGCTTACTTCACTTAATATGATTTTTTTCCTTTTCATCCACTTCCCCGAGAATGCCATTATTTTATCTTGTCGGTTGGCTATGTATCATTCCATTGTGTGTGTGTGTGTGTGTGTGTGTGTGTGTGTGTGTGTGTGTATCACATTTTTTGTAGTAGGGCATCTGGTTGTTTCCATCATCCAGCCTCATTTTCTACAGATATTTTTATAATCTCTTTTTTATTTTCAGGGTAATGTATAGAGGGGTTACGATTACATTTACAGGTAGTGGACTGCATTACTTCTCACACATTTATTCCACTCCACATGTTTTTGTCCCCAGTTCCCTCTCCCCTCCCCTTCCCAATCATCTTGTTTCCCCCCTTCCCTTTCCTATTTGACATAAACAAATAAACATATATACAATATGCCAGGGAAAAAATCAGATACAGTAACAATCTGACATTAACCAAAGGGCAAAGTAAGAGATGAGAAATAACATAGTAGATTAAGGACAAAAATCACACAAGATTAAGAGCAACGATGACACAAAATATAGCTCTTGTTCCCATATCCTAGAGATCCTTTCATTTAGTCTCATCCTATATGACCTTATATACCTTGGTTTTTGAGTTATTGTAATCCTCTGCTAGGAGAGTCCTAGATGTGAACTAATTATTACAAATGAGGGAAACCATTGAGCTTACGTTTCTTTGGGTCTGGCTTGCTTCACTTAATATAAATTTTTCCAAGTCTTTCCATTTCCTTACAAATGGGGCGATGTCATGCCTTCTGATGGCAGCATAGCATTCCATTGTGTATAAGTACCACATCTTCTTGATTCTGTCATCTACTGAGTGGCATCTGGGTTGGTTTCATATCTTTGCTATGGTAAATAGTGCTGCAATGAGCATCATTGTGCTAGTGGCTTTAGTATGCCCTTTTTTCTGGACAATTGGGTAGATGCCAAGTAGTGGATTTGCTGGATCATAGGGGAGCTCTATGTTCAGTCTTTTGAGGAACCACCACACTGCTTTCCCTAGTGGTTGAACGAGTTTACACTCACACCAACAGTGTAGGTGTGATCCCCCCTGGTCACTTCCCCACCAGTATCTCTGATTAGATTTTTTGATGATGGCCATTCTGACTGGAGTCAGGTGGAATCTGAAAGTTGTTTTGATTTTCATTTCCCTTATTGCTAGAGATATGGAGCATTTCTTCATGTGTCTAAAGCCCATTTTAATTTTTTCTTTAGAGAATACTCTTTTAGGTCTTTAGCCCACCTTTTAATAGGATGGTTGTTTCTTTGAAGATTTGTTTGGGAGAGATTCATTTTTTTCAGCTATAGATATACTTTAGATAACTACATATATTTTTGTAGAAAAAAGAATGGAAGCCATCATGCTGGCTCACAACTTAATTTCAGCTACTTAGGAGGCTCAGGGCTTCGGATCACAGGTCAAAGCCAACCCGGGCCCTACAGTGTGTGATATCAAACTCTGTGAACATACAAGGACTGTAAGAGGAATCTCACTGCCTGGGAATGTAGCCTAATGGTAGAGTGCTCACCTAGAATGCATGAAGACCTAGGTTCTAGTCACTGGTACCGCATACTCAGAAAAAAGCTAGAAGTGGCGCTGTGTCTCAAGAGGCAGAGCACTCACCTCGGGCAAGCGAGTCCAATGAAAATTTCTAGGCCCTGAGTCCAAGCCCTGGGACTGGCAAAAAGAAAAAAAAAGAGCAATCTTAAGTAACAAGGAATGTACCCTATATTTATACAGACTGAAAAATTCATTAAGAAATTAGAAAATATGTATAAAGTGCATAATTTCTTTTGTGTGTTGGCACTGGGTCTTCAACTGAGTGCTTCAGCTCTATCCCTGACCTTTTCTGCTCAAGGCTAGCACTCTACCAATGCAGCCCCAAATCAACTATCTTCAATTGTGATATAAGCGATGAATATTTCAGGGTGTTTCATGAAAAACATTTTTATAAATTGAAACTTTCAACACAGTCTTATTTTAGTATGAATGTTGAGATGGGAAGAGACAGAAAAAGTGAAATGTTTCCTGATCCCCATAGAGAAGAGACTCAGCAGAACCACTGTGGTCTGCAGGCTTCTTTGTGAGTTTTGTTTGCTTGTTTGATTGTTGTCAATTGTGGGGCTTGAACTCTGGACCTGGGCACTGTCCCTGAGCTCTTCAGCTCAAGGCTAGTGCTTTAATCTGTAGCCACAGTGCCACTTCTGGTTTTTCTGGCAGTTAACTGGGTACTTTGGCTGGCTTTAAACTTTGATTCTCAGATCTTAGCCTCCTGAGTAGCTAAGATTATAGGTGTGAGGTACCATCACCAGGCTGCTGCTCTGTTACTTTGCAGGTTCTGGATCAAGAACTTCAAGTTCTAACTTCAATTTTTTCTTCTCTTGCCTGATACTCTGCCATTTGAAAGAAGCCCCAGTTCCTGATCTTTGTTGGTTAACGAGAGATATTATGATTTTCTAATATTCAGAGCAATGATTATAAAACCCAGCATTTTACTTACTTGAATAAATTAAGAGACAGGACCTAGTGAGATGGAAAACAAAATTTTTTTTCAAGTTGCTATCCTGTTCTAATGCATAAGTCTGGCTATTTTGCTTACACACAAATATGTATTTTACCAGTTTCTACTCTATTTTTGCTTAGCTTAAAACCACCACTGCCATTTCATAGATTTTCTTGTTGTTGTTTGCGGTGCTTGAACTCTGTGCCTGGGCTGTTCCTCAGATCTTCAGTTCAATGCCAGTGCTCTACTACTTTTGATTTGGCCAGTCCTGGGCTTGAACTCAGGGACTGAGCACTGTCCTTATATTTTCTCAAGGCTAGGGCTCTACCACTTCAGCCTCAGCACCACTTCCAGCATTTTTCTATGTATGTGGTATTGAGGAATTGAACCCAGGTCTTCGTGCATGCTAGGCAAGCACTCTACCACTAGGCCAAACACCCAGCCCAAAATTATTCATCATTACTATTAGCTATCTTCTTTTTTATTATTGATTCGTCATGGTGCTTGGACTTTGGGCCTGGACACTGTCCCTGAGCTCTTCAGCTCAAGGCTAGCGCTCTTCCTCTACAGCTCCATTTTTGGTTTCTGGTAGTTAATTGGTGATGTAAGTCTCACAAACATATGTGTCCAGGCTGGCTTTGGGCTTTGAACCAATATCCTCCAATCTCAGCCTCCATAGTAGCTAGAATTACACGCTTCCTCCAGCAGTGCCTGACTGTTTGATGTCTCTGTCTCTGTCTCTCTGTCTCTGTCTGTATCCGTCTGTCTGCCTGTCTGTCTCTCTCTCTCTGTCTCTCTCTGTCTCTGTCTCTCTGTCTCTCTCTCTGTCTCTCTCTCTGTCTCTCTGTCTCTGTCTCTCTGTCTCTCTCTCTCTCTCTCTCTCTCTCTCTCTCTCTCTCTCTCTCTCTCTCTCTCTTGATTGTAAGACTTTAATTGTGCACCTGGGCAGTGTCCCTGGGCTCTTCAGCTCAAGGCTACAACCTTAAACACCTTGAGCCACAGTGTCACTTCTGGTTTTCTGGTGCTTAAGTGGAAGTAACAGTTTCATGGACTTTAGTGTCTGGCCTGGCTTTGAACTGTGATCCTCAGAACCCAACCTTCTGAGATCATTTCCAGCTTTTTTTTGGTGTAAGTGGTACAGAGTAATTGAACACAGGGCTTTGTGCATACTAGGCAAGCAAACTACCACTAGTGTGCACTCCAGCCTTAGATAAGGGCTTTCTTTTTCTTTTTCTTTTTTTCACTCATGGGGCTTGAACTCTGGGCCTGGATGTTTACCTTAAGCTCTTCAGCTCAAGGCAAGAGCTCTACCACTTGAGGCACATTGTCATTTTGAATTTTCTGGATTATTTGGAAATAAGATTCTCACAGATTTTTACGCCTGGGCCGTCTTTGAACCTCGATCCTCCAGGGTAGCTAGGATTATCAGGGTGAGACACCAGTCACGGGCATTAAATTATTATTTTTTGCATGTCCTATGGCTTCAACTCATGGCCAGAGCACTGTCCTAGGGCTTGCTCAAGGATAGCACTTTACTTCAGCCAGCCAACTCCCGGTCCAAATAGGCCACTCTTGAAGCTAGAATTACAGAGATCTGCCATAATACTGGCATGTCGTTATCTAAGTATATAATTTTTCTTCTATTTTTGATGGCTTTTCCATAGTGGACATATTTCCTACATATTTTATGGAAAACTTCCTTCCCACTGGGGCCATAAGTTAAGCCTAGTGGAAGAGTTCTTGCCGAGCATGAATGAAGACCCAACTTCAATTCCTCAGCACAACATAGATAAAAAAGATAAAAGTGGTGCTGTGGCACATGTGATAGAACTTACGCCTTAAGAATAAACAAAAACAAAAACAAGGATCGTGCTCAGGTCCTGAGTCTAAGCCCCGTACTGGCAAAAAAAAAATTCTGCCCAAAGTAGACATTTAAACTTATTGTACTTTTCAAAAAATTTGTTGTCAAGGTGATATACAAAGAGATTGCTGTTACATATGTAATGAGTACATTTCTTGTAAACACTGTTACCCCCTCCCCCCTTTTCTCTTTCCCTTTCCCCAAGTCATAAATTTCATTTACAACAAATATATATGTATTTTCATTCCTGAAAAAATAGTTTAAAATGTGTTCAAATAAATGATGTAGGTTGATATATTTATCAAAATGGATTACTTGAACTCTAAAATAAACATTCTAGGTAAATTTTCTCATAAAATTGTAGTAATGCTATAAAACTAATAAAAAAGGAATTTTAGTTATGAATTTCTTATGTTTTACCTTTAACATTATTACACTAAGCATACTGTTTATGGTATTAATGCAGACAGCATGAAATATGACTATGTAAAAAAATTAAATGATTAAAAATAGTAAGGTTGGGGGCCAGTAGTTTGGCTTGGTGGCACACACCCTGGACTGGCAAAAAAGAAGTAGGGTTAGATAAAACAGTTTTATTTCCAAATGTGTGGAAAATGGTATGATTTCTTGTTTGGCTAGTCCTGGGGCTTGAACTGAGGGACCAGGAACTGTCCTTGGCCACATTTGTTCAAGGGTGGCACTCTGACACCTGAGCCACAGTGCCCCATCTGCTTTTTCTGTGCATGCAGTGCCGAGGAATTGAATCACGGTCTCCTTGTATACTAGGCGAGCACTCTACAACTAGGCCACATTCAAAGCCAAAGTAGACTTTTGATGCTATTGTGGAGTTTTAATTTTCTTAAATATTTGTACAAAGCACAATGGATATATAAACAGACTTGAACTCACAGAACAGAGTCCCACATAATATTACAGTTACTCTGGTACTTCTCCCGATTGATAAAACACATTTTCAGGCATCTGCTCTGTCCTTAAGCTTTGGTAGCTGACTTGTCTTTCCATGGAGGCCTGGCCTGGATTCCTGGTGATTCCATGCATTTCATAGTTCCCTGTATATCCAGTAAGGTTGTCTTCTATGGGACCAGACCTGTCTGGTTTTTGGCCCACTCAGGACCTATGTGTCTGAGGTCTCACATTATAAGTGGAAAATAAAACACAGTATAATAAGGACTGAAGAACTGCACACCATAATATTAACAATGAGAGTTTAATAGTTAGCAAAGTAAATACAATGAATACTTGACAAGAATCATGAGAGCAAGATAAAGAGATGTCTTTTTAGGAAGGAGACAGGGAAGCTCTAAATCCAGACTGGCCTTCAAGTTGCCTTCAGACAGTAATTCTACTTCAGAGTCCTCAGAAGGGTCTCCTTCCTCATGAGAAACAGAATGTCCTTCCTGAGTTAAGAGGGGGATGGATTCTGGTTTGTCGAATGGAGATTGAGTCTCTTTTAGTGAGATGGATGGGTCTGGATATTCTGTGAGGATGGATTCATTTTCCTCCAATGAATCCATTATTGAGAGTACACTTGCTGCTTCCCATGGGGACATTTTCCATGAGCCCAGCGTGTGCCCCTTCAGCTTGCACAATAAGTGGAGTGTTACTCTGACTCAGATGGACTGACTCTGGGTGGAGTGTGAAAGGAAACGGAAGGAAATCTGGCTGCTCTTTTTCTTCCTCCATAGTATCTGCAGGTTCAACTGTGTCACACATGGGGTTCAGAGCAACAGGTATATCCACAGGACTCTAAACCTGTTTGGTAATTTCTACAGAAGGCCCATGCTTTCTGGAGTGCAGTGATGATTCTCAGTCTCCATCAGTCACCAGCTCCATTGGTGGGTTTTTCATCCGGAGTTCAGGATAAGCTCTTCCACGATGACCCAAACCTAAGAATGGAAATAGGTACAGAGTGGACAGAGTGGACTCTGCAAGTTGAAGTGTCACTCAACTTCCATGAGGATCTAATGGAGGAACCTGTAGAACTGGAGTTTGGACTGAACACTGAGGAGGTGTAGGGTCTTTCTAATGAGTGCTTATTCCCGAGTCCTTTCAGAGGACAGACATTACCTGGCTGACACCACCTATAAAGGGCATTTTGCCAAGCTCTGTAGAAGTAAGGGCCAACCAATATCTAGACCACATGGGCTTCCTACTCACAGGCTCTGAGGCACCCACACCAGGACTTCTACTTTTTCTTGGTCTTACTGGTCGCACATTCCTCCAGCTGGTCAAAAAGTACGTGTCTAGAAGAGCAAGTCCACAGCCGACATGTGGAGCCTCATATAGAGCTTGAGTTGTGTCAGGGTGTGGCAGTTCTTGAACTCGTAGAAATTACTGGGGTAGATGTCCATTCACATCCTATAGATGGAACACATGATGCTGTGGGCACATTCGGTACAAGGAAAGTGAGAGCCTTCTCTCTCCATCCTGAGCCTTCTACCAAAGCCCCTTTCTTGCAGGACTCTAATGCTGTGGCTGTCCTGCAGAGATGCGCACTTATGTGCTGGGAGGGGGGTAAGAGACACTCGAGAACAGGATGACTTTTACACCCCACTTCCAGAAGCTTCTGAGAGAGGCCTCTATGCATCTGTCCAAAGTAAACGCACTTTAAATTAACTAAGTAAATGATCTAAATAAATCAGTAAGTGAATGCTCTAAATAAAGAACTAAATGCTCATTGCTCTAATATTAGCCACCCAGCAGGCTGAGCTCTGAAGATCACAGTGGAAATCCAGTCTAGTCAGTAAAATTCTAAAGGCACTTGTCTTCAATTAGGCAGCAAAAAGCCAGAACTTGACCTATGACTCAAAGGGTACAGTGCTAATTTTTGAACACCAAAGGGATGGCATTTAGAACTGGGTTCAGGTACAAGTGGCAGCACTGGACCACACACCAAGATGTAAATGCTTTCAGGTTCTAACAGGCAAAGCTATCACAATCCCTCCCTGATGGCTCAAAAGTGATTCAGCCCCCAGCTTTTCCTCTGACTCCAGTATTTCACAGGCCTCCGCCATTAGTACTGACACCTCATTTCTTACTGGGAAATGGGATTTCCTAGGATGTCACCTAGGTGAGGGCTGCAGTTGGGAGCCACTTACTCATGCCTGAAATCCAAATTCTCAGTAAGCACACTGTTGAGACTCCAGTAGCTTGTGAGGGAAATGAAATGGCATGGTGTCCCACTCATAATAAAGTAGTTTGTGCACTTGTACCATGCTTAGCTCCCCTGTGAACACCCCAATGAACCAAACTGGCTCAGAGAGGAGCCAAGTATTTCAAGACGTGGCCAGGAGGGGTGAGCAAACCTGGGTTTGGAGGGGGAACACTCACTTGTTCAAGAGAATTTCCAGCAACTACTACATTGTCCTCCACTATTTGAAATTGTGCAGGAAGTTTCCCACATAAAAGAGATCACCTTTCTGGTAGGCAGGGATCAGCTCTGTCAGCAGCATCTCCAACAGGCCTTCCTCCAGGATCCATAGGTTACAAGGCTCATTCAGAGTCTGAGCTGACTTACCATCACACTATGTTGGCAAAACAGTGGATATTTCAAACGTAGGAATGGGACCACACTTTACACTGAGGAATTGGAATAGAGTAGATTGAAAATGACACACTCTAATCTCAGTATAGTCACTTGAAAGCACACAAGAAGGTTGTAGTGTGTGGGCAGGATGATGAGTTCAAATAGGTTTCCTCTCAATATACCTCATCTGAGTTGCCCTGGAGTTTCCTGGCTTTCTTCCTAGAGAAATGCCTGATATACTGGAATTTTGGCTTGGCACTGATCCAGCATCTACTTCTTCAAGTGAGAAATTCATATCTCTCATGCCTGAGATGCGAGCCTCCTGACCTTTGGCAACAGCACAGCAACATCTGTCTGGTTCTTGAGCCACAGGCCAAGGGAGCTGGCTTGAGCTGCTTGTCACATACAGTGGCTTAGTTACCAGGGTTCCATATTCTGTTCCATTGTGAGGGAGGTAGGGTCACCTTTCAAGGCCCAATGACCAAAGCTCTTTGCTCACAGAAGACCTCCCCAAAGACAAACTGGAGCCTGAATCTCCCTTCCCACCTCACATATGCATGTAGTAAACAGCACACCTTTTTGTTCAAATCCCAAGTCATTAACTAGGCGTAAGTGCTAGCCTGGTCTCAGGCTCAAGGAGCCTTTCTTAGGTAAGATCCAAACTTAACTGTCACTATTCCCCTTACCCTTCACAAGACATTTTGCTTCACAGTGCCTTCTCAGCTTGCATTTTGCCTCTTGCACATTTTTTTTGCTAGTCCTGGGACTTGACCTCAGAGCCTGACCATTGTTCTTAGGCTTTCTTTAGGCTATAGCTGTCCCTCCAAGCCACAGCACCACTTCCAGCGTTTTCTATGTATATGGTACTGCAGAATCAAACCGGAGTCTTTTTGTGTGGTAGCCAAGCACTCTACAAATAGATGAAATACCCAGGCCATCTTGCACATATTTTTCATTTCAATCTACTAGGACGTTGTTAGGTTTCTGTATCCTAATCTATTTTTCTTCCTGATGAATATCTGTGCTGTCATCTGTAAAAATGCAAGTGGGAAAATCACAGAAGCATTGGTGACATAAAAAAAGTCTTACAGACATAGATCAGTGTTCATTCTTTGTAGGAGAAAGGATATTTTGATATGATGATGACTATTTATAAATACTTTATCAGGGTTTAGAGTTTGGCCCAGTGGTAGAGTGCTTGCCTAGCATCTATGAAGATCTAGGTTTGAGTCCTTAATATCACACAGATATAAAAATCCATATGGCAATGTGGCTCAAGTGACAGAGGGCTAGACTTGGGAAAAGCCAAGAGCAGTGCTCAGGCCCTGAGTTCAAGCCTCAGGAATGGCAGAAAAATCAAAAGAAAAGAAAAGAAAAGAAATGTGCTTTTTACAAGTTATTCACTCACAGCATTTGCCTCTGAATTCTTCGCTTCTGCATCTTGTGACTTATCCCTTTCCCTCAATGTAGACAAGAAAAACAGATTTTATTACTTGCTATCCTGTTGTCCAATCTTTGGATATTAATTCAAAATACAATATTGCCTGAGATATTGTGTGTGTGCATGTGTGTGTGTGTATCTGCCGATGTGTGCATGCACACATGTTTACAGGGTTTAGGGCTTACTCATAGGGCCTGTGTGATAACCCTCAGCATCTTTTCCTCAAAGGTATTGGTCTTTCACTTCTAACTTATTATAGCTAATTGGAGTTGAGAGATTCACTCAATTTCTTGTGCTGGGTTCTCATATTGTTAATTGTAGCTATAGAGAAGGCTGAAGTCTGGGGATCCTCGTTAGAATCCAACCCCTGAGAGAAAGTCACTGATAGAAATCTTTATCTTCAGTTAAGCACGAATAAATAAGGCAAAAGTGGAACTGTGGCTCAGTTCCTCTTGTACCAGCCATGAGAAAATTAGTAATTGGCAGCACCTGGTCCCTGAGAGAAATCCTTAGCACTGGTTCAAAAAAAGAAAGAAAATAATGAAAAAAATTAAACTTGCTGAGGAATCCATAAGGATAAACGTGCCTGTGAATAATCTTGTCATTTCAGATTCCCTCAAGAGCTTATGTCTCTCTATATTTTATCAAGTTTTTTTTAAAGATATTTACATATTTTCTATCTTTCTTAAACAGAGATAGCCATCCACAAAACACAAACACAAACTCTCACACAGTATACCACCCACCCATAAGTGTCTGGTTACGTATATATGTATAGTCATATATATTGATCTGTCTCTCTATACTAATATATAAATACATAAACATATGTATTTAGACAAACAGGAAACATACATAGATAGGTCTCAGTCATTTCCAGATTTTGTGCAAGTCTTCTGAGTGCAACTTCCATTGTATTGTTTGTCAAGATAGAGTCCCTCTAACTTTTGGCCAGCTTCTTGTCCTTTGATACTTTTTTCTGCCAGTCCTGGGTTTTGAACGCTAGGCCTGGATGCTGTCACTGAGCTTGAGCTTCTTGCATTCAGTAGTTTATTGCAGATAAGAGTCTCATGGAGTTTCTGTCCTGGGCTGGCTTTGAATTGTGATCCTCAGATCTCAAACTCCTGAGTAGCTAGGATGACAGTCTTGAGCTACCAGTTCCTGGTTCCTTTGCCTCTTTTACCCTTTTTTTTGTCCCCACCACAGCCATGGTATCTACCTTCCTATGTTCTCTCCACCTGCCCCCAGAAAGGGGTCTGACAGATGCTTTCCACCCACTTATTCATGTCCTCCTCTGTATTGGCTGACAGCTAAGACATGCACTCACTTGTCTGGATGCCAAACACAAAGCCATGTGATTGTTTCTCAGTCTGGAACATCCTATCAGATTTACAGCAGGGTCAGGTTGATGCTCCTCCAGGGCTTCTTAAATTGTTCTCATATTAATCCACAACACGTTTGTCATCACTTCTCCAGCTAATTCATGGCCTAAACCAGCATTCCCTACAAACTTAGTTCCCAATACCATGAGGACACTCAAGGGTGCATTAGGAGTGTGACCTGCAGGTGGATGTGAGCCCCTTGGAGGGGATTTCTCCACCACAGGAAATGGAATACAAATTTAGAATCTGCTTTCATGGGGTGACAATCTCTGGCAGATGTTCTTATCAAATGTGGCACTGCCTACTACCAGCTTAAAACATGGGTTGATGACCCAGCATAACAGAGAATGTATTCACCCAGGCCCAACGCATAGGCTGGGACCCTGAACTTTCAGGTAGCATTTGGCTTTGAAGGTCATGAGATCTTAGTCTACAAATGATGAGCCCCCTCCCGTGAGGCATAGCAAACGGAGTCATAGTGCAACCCAGTTAAGCACCAGATCAAGCTTCCCTTCTTCAGTAGGGTATGGTTTGAAAACTGTGCATAGCTTCTGTTTGAAGCCAGTCCAGAAAGGAAAGTCCATGAAACTCTCATTTCCAGTTAACTGCCAAGAAAAAGCCAAAGATAGAGATGAAGCTCAAGAGAGGTAGAGAGCCATCTGAAAAGAATGGTTACACCCTGCAACATCCTCATTATCTGATCTTGAAACCATCTCTGCGTGCATCCCAGCATGCAGCTAGCATCTGGGGGTGACAGTGACCCCTGCGCCCATTGGCAATCTGCACTGTCTCTGACATCTGTAATGTGAACCTCATTCTGTTGGGTTTGTGAAGCGGTGTCAACCCTGCAGAAGGAATCAACTGTGCCCTAACTCCCACTGTCCCCTGGGGCCCCTAGCATTCCCCCATCTGCACCCCTCCTGTGGCTTCTGATCCTAGGGAGCCCTCCTGCCCTGTCCAACACTCACATGAAGTGCATATTTCTTCTCCTGGGGCAACTTCTCCACAGAGTACATGACATGCCAACTCTCCAGGCACGGGGAGATCCTGCCAAAGTAGCAAATCAGTGATAAGGACATAAAGTGATGAATAGAATTTTAGATCCTGATGGTAGACAGTCTGCAAAATCCAAGGGAGAATGGAATTGGATGGGACCAGGGATCAGGACGTGGGCATGGAGCTTCCCTGCCAAGGAGGTGGGGGAAATCACAGGCTGGGGGATGCACAGGATGATCCATGGGCCCTGTGCAGCTACTGGGTCACCCCCTTCTGCATCTCAGCCTTTGGCTTTGAGCTCTGTGATCGTCAAGAGGTGCACAGTCTGCACTCTGGCTGGCAGAAGAAAGGACCCTGGGAAGACAATTGTAGACCCTTTGTGAGTGTAGGAAGGGGTAGGCTGGACACCCAGTCCAAGAGCAGCTAAAACTGGAGTCGAGGGATGTGCAAGGAGTGGGTGTGAGGGTTGTGGGCAGTCACAGTCACGGCAGAGGTGGCTCTGTCTGTGGGGTGAGTGCCTCCCTGCAGGCACAGCACTGGAGATATCAGAGATCCACATGAAAAGGAAAAGCTGGAAATGGCACTATGGTTCAAATGGTAGAGCATCAACCTTGAGCAAAAGAGCTCAGGGACAGTACCCAGGACCTGAGTTCAAGCCTCATGACTGTAAAAGAAAAAGAACCAGGACTATGAGAGGGAACCTGGTACTCTCTTGGTCTAATCAGACACAAGAAGAGGCCGGGATAGGCTGTGGAAAAACACAGAGAACATCTTCCCCCAGCTCGTCCTGTCCTGCATGCAGGGACAGCCATGTAACTAGGGCTACGGTGAGATCATCTTCACCCCTGTGCTGCCATCTGAATTGTAGGCCTCTGTCCTGGCATGGGGTGTCCTGATGGCTGAGCAGGTGCCCTAACCCTAGATGGAGAGCAGCCACTGACTGTGGTAGCTAAGGAGAGATCTGTTCCATAGCTATCAGGCCACCCAGCATGGGAGCCATAACCACCCCTCACCCAGGTAGAGGCCCATGGTTCTCCAGGTGCTACTAACATTGCCCCACCCCTAGCTCTGGGTACACGTGACATTCCCTCCACAAGGAGCAGGACAAAGTGAGGGATCAGGAAGCTGCCTATGGGCTTCAGAGGATGCCCAGGCTGGCACTACAGATGGCCTCACTCTGTCACCACCTTCCCCTGCCTCCATCTTTCCTCCATCATGCCTCTCTACCTCCCACCCATTAACCTTGGAAACCAATGAACTGGGCTCTCATCATTCCTCTCATCTCTTCACCCACCTTGCCATGCGTCCATCCCTCTGTCACTTCCACCCCACACACATCCCACCACCAGCCACCCTGTAGCTTATGAGGATCCCAGAGGAATCTCTTGGTGAAGGGCTTGTGACCACAAAACAGTTACTATCACCCGCTCCGGCCTGATCCACCACAGAATAAGAACAGCCAAGCAGGCACACACTGCAGCAGAGTTGCTCTGATTTCTTCATGGCCAGGATTTCTTCATGGCCATGGCCACCCTGATTTCTTCATGGCCAGGACTTGGCTCTCCTCAGCCTCTCAGCTCAGTAACCAGAACATTGTGCTTTCACAGAGCCATGGTTTCCAGTCTCCATGGACACAATGACATCAAGGTGATGCCAACTTCCCCATCTCTATATACTTCTAACTATGGGATGGGAGCTGAGGTTCTCTTCTGTGACTCCATCCGCTAAGAGGCTCATGCAGATTTCTATCCTTTGCTCATCATGTTGACTCTTTGGTTAACAAGTCACTGCTGGGCTTCCAGTTCACCACATATAGAACCCATACTCCAACACTTTTCTTAGAAGGACTGATGACTTTTAAATATTCTCTAGTTTTAAATTTCTAGTTCCTTCTCTCTTTCATTTACATATTTCCCTTCCTCACATACTGCCCTTTTTTTTTCTTCCTTCTTTCATTCCTGGCCTTGAACTCAAGACCTGGATCTTTTTCTTAGCTATTCCTTGCTCAAGGTAGAACTCTAGCTCTTGAGCCACAGCTGTACTTCAATCTTTGTTCTTGCTCTGAACTGGGAGTAAGAGTCTCATGCTTTTTTCCCTTTGCTGGGTTGGTTTTAAACCACAATACTAAGATCAGGATCCTGAATATGCCTCGGATTACAGGTATTATCTAATCAAAACATAAAGAATGACATAGACGAATTTGTAAGGAAATAGAAAGACTGTAAAGTTTAGAAATTAGTTTCTGTCTCCTTCTCTCTCCTTCTCTATCTCTGTAAAATTTAGAAGTTCCTGTTTCTCTCTCTCTCTTTTCTCTCTCTCTCTCGTTCTCTCTCTCTCTCTCTCTCTCTCTCTCTCTCTCTCTCTCTCTCTCTCTCTCTCTCTCTCTCTCTCTCTCTCTCTCTCTCTCTGCAATCCTTAGGCTTGAACTCAGGGCCTGAGCTACTTTTTCTCCAGGTTAGCACTCTACCATTTGATCCACAGTGCTGCTTCTGGCTTGCTCTTTTCATGTAGTATTGAGGAATCTAACCCAGGCCTTCATCCTTGATAGGTTAGCACTCTACCACTAAGCCATACAGTCAGCTTTTAGAGGTTTCTGACAAAGGTTTTCCTACATGCTATTATTTCTTCTGTGAGTGCTCTTAATGCTTGCTGAAGGTTGACTTTGTTTAGAAGACTTACCCTAATGCTCCCATATACAGAGATTCTATATATAGCTAAATGTTTTTCATTACTCAGAATTTCTCTATTTCTCTATTGTGTATGTTCTGAAATGTACTGAAGACTGACTTCTGATTAAAAGTCATTGCACATTTGTTCTATTCATTAGTTTTCTTTTCTTCTATGGGAATCAGGTTTGTGATGAACACAGAAGTATGCCTTCCAGGTCAAACACTTTCCACATTTGTAATATTCATAAAGTTTGTCTCTCCTATGTGCATTTTATACTTAGTGATGCGTTCATGATGGGTTTTTCATATTCTTATATTCATACGATTTTTATCCTGTGTCTGTGTGGTATCATGCAAACTCAACTATGAGTTCTTCAAAAAAATTTCCCTTTCATTTTATTCATCGGATTCTATCCTGTGGGTGTTTAGTGATAAATCTTGACTTGTGCCTTCTGGGGAAAGACTGAACATTTGCTACATTCATTAAGGGTTTTATCTTGTGTTGGTTCTGTGACACAAGCAGAGTTTTCTTCCACAGACTAAAAAGTCTTTCCTATTTATTACATTGCTAAGGCTTCTCATATGTGTGAACTCTCTTATGCTTCCTGAAGGGTGAATATTGCACGAAAGACTTTCAACTTTGGTTATATTCCTAAGGTTTATAATATGTGTGAATTCTGTTATGCCTCCTGTAATGTGACTTCCATCTGAAGGTCTTACCACATTTGATGCACTCGTACAGTTTCTTTCCTGTGTGTGTTCTCTGATGCAATTTGAGGGAAGACTTCCATTTGAAAGACATTCCACATCGGTTACATTCATAAGGTTTTTCTCCTGTTTGAATTGTCTTATGCATGTTGAGGTTTGGCTTCTGTGTGAAGGACTTTCCACATATGTTACACTCATAAGGTGTTTCTCCTGAGTATATTCTCTGATGAACATGGAGTTTTACCTTCCATTTGAAAGACTTTCCGCATTCACTACATGCATAAGTTTTCTCTCCTGTGTGTGTTCTATTATGCCCATCAAGATATGACTTCCACTTGAAGGTCTTTCCACATTTGTTGCACACATAAGGTTTCTCTCCTGTGTGTGTTCTTTGATGCAATTTGAGGGAAGATTTCTGTCTGAAAGACTTTACACATTGGTTACATTCATAAGGTTTCACTCCTGTGTGTATTCTCTGATGAACACGAAGCTTTCCCTTCCCTTGGAAAGACTTTCCACATTCATTACACTTATAAGATTTCTCTCCTGTGTGTGTTATTTGATGAACTCGAAGGTGTATCTTCTGGGTGAAAGACTTTTTACATTTGTTACTTTCATAAGGTTTCTCTTCTGTGTGTCTTCTCTGGTGCAAAGTGAGGTATGATTTCAGTCTAAAAGTCTTCCCACATTTATCCCATTCATAAGATTTCTCTTCTGTGTGAGATCTCTGATGTGTGCTGAGAGCTGAATTCTGGGCAGAAATTTTATTACGTTCCTCATATTCATAAGGTTTGTCTTCTGTTGGAGATCGAGGTTGGAGCGTCAGGTCTGACTTGTCAGAAATTACTTTTCACACTTGATGTACGCATCACATATCTCAGGATATTTGCTCTGAGGTATTGTAAGGCGTATTTCATTACTGAAAGATTTCTCACATTCACTACATGTATGAGGAGTCTCTCCTGTGTACATTTTCGGATGTGTAGTGATGGTCGGTGTTAAGGACAATATTTTTCATCACACAGTACATTTAGCAGTTTTCCTCCCTCCCTGAAGAATTTCTTGGGCAGGGAGAACAGAATTATGATACTGCAGATCTTTTGGACTGTCACAATCATGAATAAAATGCTCTGAATATCCGATGGATTTTTTAAGAACAGGAGACATACGAGATCTATATGCAGCATGCATCTCATCAGGCTTAGGAGACAGAAGCATGTTCTGACACTTAATGAACTCCTCAGTCCTCACCCCTAAGTTGTTACTGTTATTACTAATCAGCTCTGGATTATGTGTAGAGCTCAAATTTAAAGTTGTTGCTAATCTCACGTTTTCCTCCACTTCGATACTACTTGCAACTGCTACTTCACAAAGACATTCATGTGGACTTTCCTGGCAGGTCTTGAACACATTTTCTATTACCTGGACATCTAAAATGAGTCATAGAATAAAAGACACAAACATACATGAGATACAAATATTCTTTACTGTAAAGGTAATGACTTTACTTTCCCATCCTAAGTGTCAGATATTTTAAAATATAAAAGTGAAAATTGATTTATGAGAAATATATGCTTTTCTCCCTAACATATTAAGAAAATGATATTTTACAATGACCAAAAATGTTTTTCTCTGTTTTAGTTCTCTTTTTATATCACAGGAAATATTTATTGAAATTACCCAACTATGTATTGCTACAGTTTTAAGCTGAGTACTACCTATAATATACCTGCAGCTGTTTTTTTTCAAATACTGTTTTGTTTATACATTGAGGAATAGCTGCCTTTCTTTTATTTTTGAGAAATAATCTAAATATTGTGCTGTTTTGCATCTTTTTAAAACTTTCTTTTCCTTTCTTTTCTTTTCTTTTTGTAGTTCATAGGCATAGGCCCTGTCCCTGAACACTGCAGCAGAAGACTATAACCCCTATCCTTGAGCTACATCCCCACTTCCTGTTTTCTAGAATTAACTACAGATAAGAGTCTCAGGTCCTGAGTAGCAGATAGGATTACCTTACCCAGTTTCAATGCTGTGTGCTTATTAACCATTAAGTGAGGAACACGAATTTTTTCTAGATTCAGCGGCCACAAGTTTGGTTTATATGTCTGTTTGCCTTTGATCCAAGCAAGTACGATTCTTGAGAGTAAGGACTTACACCTATATCCCTTCAGTTACAACTTCTCACTAAAGTCTCAATTTAGGTATTTGTGGGAATTTTGAAATTTGTTTCTTTCCATTTGAAGTCTTATAAAAATTCCTTTTCTAACACTCCTGTCCCTCAGAACCATGGAAGACCAGAAAATCTCCAGCTCATTGTCTAGTTAATTTTCTTATGTTGATTGAAACTTTGTTGTTTTTTTTCCTTCCAGTCCTGGGTTTGAACTTAGGACCTAACCACTGTCCTTGGGTTTTCTCCAGACTAGAACCCTACCAATGAAGTCATTACTTCTCTCTTTTTCTATGTATGTGGTAATAAGGAATCAAAGCTGTGTCTTTGTACATGCTAGGCAAGCACTCTACCACTAGGCTCAATTTCTGGTGGAAAGGTCTGGTTCTGAATACCAGTCTCTTCCTACCAGCAAAAAGATATTATCCTTATCAGAGAATAATGCCCTGACTTATTCCTTGTTTGCTCAATCATTTATAGTCTTAATTTTAAAGAAATTAAATATCTTTCTTCCTTTCTTTCTTTCTTTCTTTCTTTCTTTCTTTCTTTCTTTAATCCTTTTCTTCCTTCCCTCTTTCTTCCCTCTTTCTTCTTTCTTTCTTTTTTCTTTCTTTGTTTCTTTCTTTCTTGTTTTGCAGTCATGGGACTTGAATTCTAGAGCTGGCTGTTCTTCCGGAGCTCTTCAGCTCAAGGCTAGTGTCCTATGTCTTTAGCCTCAACCCCACTTCTCATTTTCTATTGGTTCATTGGAGAGAAGAGTCTAAGGTGTTTTTGTGATAGGTCAGACTTTGAACCTCAATCCTCAGATCTCAGCCTCCTAAGTAGCTAAGATTACAGGCATGAGCCACGGGCTCATGGCTTTCTCATTTTATTTTGTTTCACAGTGATTTCTACAGAGAAATCTAACATTAACTCTACTGCCACATAGAATTCATTATATCACCCTATGATTCTTGGTGCCGGGGGTTTGGGCTAGCATGCACAAAGACCTGGTTCAGTTCCTTGGTACTACATACAAAGAAAAAGCCAGAAGTGGTGCTATGACTCAAGAAGTAGAGAGCTAGCCTTGAGAAAACCCAACGACCATGCTCAGGCCCCTAGACCAAGCATAGGATTGGGAAAAGAAAATGATTCTTGATTCATTCACAAAGAATTCCATAGGTTCCACACAGGATTTAGGGTAACTAAGAATATTATTGCTCAGTACATCACAACATGAACTTACCAATGGGGCTCAGGCTCCAACATCAATATGAAGATGCATTCACTCACCTGTGATATTCTTGTCAGAGGAATTTCCTATCCAGAGTTCTGCACAGTGCTCTAGCTTGTCAATTAATACAGGTTTGGGAACACAGGGCCCTGTAAATTAGAAACAGTAGAGAATTATTGCTTATGCTGTGTCATCATTGCTTTAAGTTCGCAGACATCCTACTCACAAGTTATCTATTAAATCTTTTTTCTCATTTCTCACTGGCTCCATGGTTGACTTTTCCCCAGCTCTGGATTCATTTTGTATGGCATAAACTTAGCTGTCTTGCTCAAGGCTAGAAAAATACCAGTTTGAGTCCCAGCTCCACTTACGTGCATAGGTCTTCATGCATGCTAGGCAAGCACTCAACCACAAAGTCAAACTCTTGACACTCCACTAACATTTTTGAGGGGTTACTTGGAGTTATAGAGTTTCATGGCAATTTTTATGCCCTTGCTGGCTTCAAATTAGAATTCTTAGATTTCTTCCTCCTGAATATTTTAAGATTACAGGCATGAAACATTGCACCTAGTGCCAGGTTTCCATTATAAACTCACTGTTTAGTGATTTGTAGATCCTATTTCCAATAATGATATATATTCTATTCTGGATGGTTTATCCACTAACTATTACTGTGTAAGTTTGGAATGTCGTCTCCACTAGAGGAAACATAATTTAGAACTGTTGTCAAAGTATCCTGAAGGTATCCTGAAGAATGAGTACAAAATTACCTTAGGTTTTCTTTAGAAATTAATGATACTTCTCAGGGCCTGGAATCTTTCATATAATAGTATTGAAATTTTGATAAACATTCATGTATCTGAAAAATAACAAGGCACTTGGCTTGCAAGTGAATTTGACTTTTGCTCACCTAAGGACACCAGATTGCTGTAGGTCTCCAGCATTACATCTCTGTACAGGGTCCTCTGAGCATTGTCCAGATGCTGCCACTCCTCCCAGCTGAAATCCACAGCTACAACATCAAATGACACCAGCTTCTGGAATGGCACATTTTCATCAAGTAATTAGCACTGAGTTATAAACACACCATGTCTGGAATTTTATTCTTTTATTTTTTGTTGGAATTTTATTTCTTTATTAAATGTTTAGACTTACATGAACTATTGAACTGAAAGGCTTAGGGATGGTGCCTAGGCCCAGAGTTCAAGTCCCAAGACCCACAAAAAAATAAAAAGGCAAGCCAGGTGTTGGTGGGTCACGCCTGTCATCCTAGCTACTCAGGAGACTGAGATCTGAGGACCATGGTTCAAAGCCAGCCTGGCACAAAATTCCATCAGACTCCTTTCCAATTACCCACCATAAAATGTTTAATGGCTTGTGGCATATCATGGTATAGCAATTGTGGTATCGACAAAAATATGTCGGGGGAGTAGATTTAGGTTATAAATGGAATTATTCCATTGAAAAGGAACTACATTATGTGATGACATATGCTGGTACTGTGAGAATATTGCAAAATCTTAGGGTATCAAGTAATATTACTGTGAAGTACACACAGAATGTTAATGTTCTATGTCTGGCATAATAATCACTTGGGGAAGAAACTTTTTTTTCTTTTTTTTGGCTGGGGGATTTGTAAGGCTTGAACCCTGGGCCTGGGTACTATTCCTGAGCTCTTCAACTGAAGGCTATCACCCTACCTATGAAGCCACAGTGCCATTTCCCATATTCTAGTGGTTAACTGTAGATGAGAGTCTCATAGACTTTCTAATGCCCAGGCTGGCTTTGAACCAAATCTTTAGATATCAGCCTGATATCTGAGTAGCTAGGATTACAGGTAGAAGTCACTGCACCTAGCAAGAAATTGATTTCTTGCTGTTTTATACTACAAATTTACTGTATGTTTTACTTTTTCAAAAAGACTAAGGATGACCTTTGTTCTGTATATAATGGGAAGAGGGGTAGGGAGCTGTGAGAAGAAGAACTGAGGGGCAATACTCAGGGTAGGACAATAGCCTTAAACTAAAGAGCTCACGGCCCAAGGTCCAAGCCCCATGACTTTCCCCACTACCCCACAAAAAAAGGGGAAAAAATTGGAGATTGGAGAGGATTTTCTAAAAAGAATATATAGAAATAGTTGTACAAAATGTAGAAAGAAGTTCAATATTAACAGTCATGAGAAAAATTAAAATTACAATGAAATCATTACTTTAAATATGTTAATATAAATATAGTTTTAAACAAAAAGATACACATACACACACACACATACACACACACACACGCATACAAAAAACAACTTTCAAAGTCTAACTATTACTGGGAAGATAGTGAGAAGAAATAGAACTTTGGAATAGTTCTGCAAGGAATATAAAACAATCAAAAATTGCGTGGAGAGTGCTAAAAAAGTACTAAATATAGAATTACATAGAAATATGGTCCAACACTTCTATTTCTAGATTTGTACCTAACGGAAGAGAAAGCACAGACTAGAACAAATATGTGGAGAATACATTCACAACTATTAATAATAATCAAAAGATAGAAATATGCAAAACAATGCATTGAAAAGGAAGAACATTTTACTATATTTTACAGATAAATCTTGACTACAGTAAACTAAAAATACAGCAGTCATAAAGGAAGAGCTAGGGTATGTTTTCCCTTCCAGAGCTTCCAAGGATCAACAAACCCTTAGAGTCAAAACGCACGATGGTTCCAGAGAATGGAGTAGAGAGGAACAGGAGCTGAATGTTTAATGATTATAAATGGAAGATGAAAATTGCTCTAGATGGGTAGAATGAAGAGAGAACTGTACCCTAAACAATGGTTATGTAGCCACACAGGATGGGACACACCTGTACTCCCTGATCTTGGGAAACTCAAGAAGGATTTCTAGCCATCCTAGATGCATGGAAAGATCTATCATAAAAACTAATGTGGCGGGGCTGGGAGTTTGGCATAGTTGTAGAGTGCTTGTATGAAGACGAAGGTTCAATTCCGCAGTACCACATACACAGAAAAATCCAGAAGTAGTGCTGTGGCTCAAGTAGAAGATCACTAGGCTTGAGGAAAGCTGAAGGACAGTGCTCAGACCGAGTTCCAGCCAAAGGGCTTGTTTAAAAAAAAAAACAGAAAGCTGAGCATGATGGGGTGGTGGCTCACTTCTATAATCCTAGCTACTCAGGAGGCTGAGATCTGAGGATCAAGGTTTGAAGCCATCCTGGCACAAAAAGACCTGAGGCTCTTGCTTTTTGATCCAACTAGACAGCCTATACCGTTTAATTGGAGAGTTAAGTCCATTGATATTGAGAGTTAGGATTGAGAGGTATTTATTAGTTCCTACCATTTTTAAAAGCTTTTAGTAGGGCCTGTGTCTTGACAGTTCTTGTGGTCCTTAGATGGTATGCTGTTTAGGTGTCATTTCTTTCCCTATATTGCATTTATTTTGGTTTTCTATGTATAGAGCATCTTTGAGAATTCTCTGTAGTGTTGGTTTTGTTTCGACATATAGTTGCAGCTTTTCCCTGGAATGGAATGTTTTTATTGTTCCTTCATTTATGAATGGTAGCTTAGCTGGCTACAATATTCTTGGTTGGTAGTTATTTGATTTAAGGGCATGACATATATGCTTCCAGTCACTTTGTGCTTGCATGGTCTCTGCTGAGAAATCTGGGGTTATTCTGATTGGTTTGCCTTTATAGGTTACTGATCCCTTTTCCCTGGCTGCCTTTAGGATGTTTTCTTTCGTTTCTATTGCTCCAGTTCGGATCACAATGTGGCGGTGGGATGTTCTTTTCTGGCCAGGTCTGTTTGAGGTTCTAAAAGCTTCTCGTATCTGGATGGGCCTGCCCTTCTGGATATTTGGGAAATTCTCTGAGATGATTCCCTGAAGTATATTTCCAATACCATTGACCTCTTTCTCCACGCCCTCCTCAATACCAACTAGCATTAAATTCGGCTTCCTAATTGTATCTTGGACCTCCTGAAGCGCTCTCTCAATTTTCCTAGATTTGGATTGACTCATTTTCTGTTCTTTTTGTATAATAACTAAATTATCTTCAGCCCCGGAAATTCTCTCCTCTGCATTTTCTAACCTGCTATCAAAGCTATCTACTTTATTTTTCATCGCCCTTGCTTCTAATTGCTCACTTTTGATGCCTTGCATCTCTTGTTTTAGATCATGTATGGATTTCTTTATCTCCTTGATTTCCTTTTGAGTGCTTAGCTCAGTAGCTTTATTTTCTTTGGACATTTGCTGGAGTTTGGTCACGTTTTTATTTGTGGATTGTATGAATTCATCCATCTTTCTTTGAAAACCTTTATTATGGCCTCCTTTATGGCTTCTTCTTTTTCATTATCACCTTGTTTATGCTTTCTTCTTGTTCAGCTATGGCTTCCTCCATTATCTCTTTCTTTATATTTTCACATTTTCCATTAATGATGTTTATCAATTGCATTTGTGTAGTACTTGGAAGACTCTCCTCTAGGTGTGCCAGTGACTGTTCCATTGTCTGTTTACATTGGGTGGGGGATGTTGTTTCTTGATTTGACGTTTTTCTTGAGTTTCTTGTTCTGCCCATTTGAAAATGGGAGCAAGATTACTACTAAATACGATTATAGTTTTTCAGATATAACCAACCTAGACCTCTGTAGCTGGCAGACACTAGATGTTCACAAGTTTTGATTGGTATTATCACTCTTTCTTTTTGTGCACTTACAGACCAGTCTAATACAACCACTGATAAACGATTTATACCCAAAACAATAAGCCTCTCAATCCAATCTCTATTGTCTTTAAGTCCCTCTGAGCCTAGAGAATAATTAACCACCTACATATACGATATTGCTCAACAGCCATCAAGTGTAGATCCGTGCAGTATAAGAGTTGAAAGACCAGCAGAGGTCCAGAGATAGAAAAAAAGAATGAGAGAGGTCAGGGGAGGCACAAGAGGATTAACGTAGGAGTGTAAGAATATTGTAGTCATGAACAAAAGGTATAGCATAAGGATAACTTACCTAAGTTGGTAAGTAGGTAGCATATTTGAGTACAAAGTTTGGAAAGTATTAGAATAAAACTTATGTGTTGCTGCACGACTAGCTCTTAGCCCAACCAGTGGCCTCACAGTGGACCATGGGATGGATCTGTTTTTCTTGTCTACGTTGAGGGAAAGGGGTATTTCACAAGATGCAGAAGCAAAGATTTCAGGAGTCAATGCTGTGAGTGAAATAGCTCGTAAAAAGCATTTTTATTTTCTTTTATCTTTCTGCCAGTCTTGGGGCTTGAATTCAGGGCCTGAGCACTGTCCTCGGGTTTTCTCAAGTCTAGCCATCTGCCACTTGAGCCACATTGCCACATCTAGATTTTCTATCTATGTGATACTGAGCAATCAAACCCAGATCTTCATGGATGCTAGGCAAGCACTCTACCACTATGCCAAACTCTCAACCCTGACATAGTAATTATAAAGTCATCATCATCATATCAAAATATCCTTTCTCCTACAAAGAATGAACACTTATCTATGTGTGTAATGCTTTTTTTTAAATTTCACTAATTCTTCTGTGTTTTTCCCTCTTGCATTTTTTACACATGACAGCAAAGCTAATCATCAGGAAGAACTTGATTAGGATACAGAAACCTAATAATATCCTAGTAGATTGACGTCAAAAATATGTGCAAGATGCCCTGTGTGTTTGACCTAGTGGTAGAGTCCTTGGCTACCACGCAAAAAGACTCAGGTTTGATTCCTCATTACCACATACATAGAAAACGCTGCAAGTTGTGCTGTGGCTCGGTGGGACAGCTAAAGCCTAAGGAAAGCCCAAGAACAATGTTCACACTCTGAGGTCAAGTCCCGAGACTAGTAAAAACAAAAAAAAATTCGACAAGGGGCAAAATGCAGGCAGAGAAGGCACTGTGAAGCAAATGTTTTGTAAAGGATGAGGGCAATATTGACCATTAAGTTTGGATCTTACCTAAGAAAGGCTCCTTGAGCCTGAGACCAGACTGGTAGCTGGGCCTAGTGGAAGACATTGGTATTGGACAAATAAGGTGTGCTTTTTACTACATCCACATGTATATTGTGAGATTGGAGGAGAGATTCAGCCCTCAGTATTTCTTTGGTGAGGTCTTCTGTGAGCAAGGATCTTTGGTCATTGGGCCCTGAAAGGTGACCCTGCCTCCCTCACAATGGAACAGAATATGGAACCCTGGTAACCAAGCCACTGTAACTAACAACCAACTCAAGCCAGATCACTTGGCCTGTTGCTCAGGAGGAAGAAAGATGTTGCTGTGCTGTTGCCAAAGGTCAGGAAACTCGAGTCTCAGGCATGGAAGTTGTGGATGTCTTACTCGAAGATGTACATGCTAGATAATTGCCAAGCCACAAATCCAGTATAACAGGCCTTTCTCTAAGAAGAAGGCCAGGAAAATCCAGGGCAACCAGATGAGGTATATTTCTAAGAAGAAATGTATTTGACCCCATCATCCTCCCCACACACTACAACTTTCTTTTCTTTTTTATTTTTTTTTATTGTAATTAGTAAAAGGGTTACATGATATTTGCCAGATAGAAGGTGCATTAATTCACATACATTGATACCCTTTCACATGTGTTGGTACCCATTTCCCTCCAACCCCACAGCCCCCACCCGTCTTGGTTTTCCCCCCTTCCCTATCAAATATCAAATATCCAAATACAAATAAATTCAATATATCAGATAACAAAGTGAGATACTATACCAATATGGGATAACCAAGGGACAGCAAAGGAGATGAGAGACAACATAGTACATTAAGGACAACAATCATTCATTATGTGGCTTTTGTTTCAATATCCTGGAGGTCCTTTCAATTAGCTTCACATTATATGGCCTTTTGCTCTATTGCAAATCTCTGCTAGTAGAGCCCAAGGTTTCTACTGATTATGACGAATGAGGGAAACCACTGAGCCTAAGTTATATTGAGTCTGGCTTACTTCACTTAATATGATTTGTTCTAAGTCTTTCCATTTCCTAAAAAATGGGGCGATGTCATTCTTTCTGACAGCAGCATAGAATTCCATTGTGTACAAATACCACAACTTGTTGATCCACTCATCAACTGAGGGACATCTGGGTTGGTTCCATATCTTTCCTATGGTGAATAGTGCTGCAGTGAACATTGTTGTGCTAGTGGGTTTAGTATGCCCTTGTTTCTGGATTGTTGGGTAAATGCCAAGTGGTGGAATTGCTGGGTCATAGGGGAGTACTATGTTTAGCCTTTTGAGGCACTGCCACACTGCTTTCCATAGTGGTTGAACGAGTTTGCACTCCCACCAACAGTGTAGTAGTGATCCCTCCTGGCCAAATCCCCTCCAGCGTCTGTTTTCATTCGTTTCCTGATCCTGGCCATTCTAACTGGAGTGAGGTGGAATCTTAGAGTTGTTTCGATTTGCATTTCTTTTATGACCAGAGATGTGGAGCATTTCTTCATGTGCCTATAGGCTATTTTTGTTTCTTCTTCAGAGAAGACTCTCTTTAAGACTTTGGCCCATTTTTAATGGGATGGGTGTTACTTTGGAGGTTAGTTTTGGAGTGATTCAATTTTTTGAGTTGTTGATATATTTTAGATATGAGGCCTTTGTCCGTTGTTTGGTTGATGAAGATCTTCTCCCACTTTGTAGGCTTCCTGATTAGTTTACTAGCTATATCCGTTGCCATACAAAAGCTCTGCAGTTTAATGCAGTCCCACTTATCCAGCCTTTCTCTGATTTGTTGTGATTCTTGGTCCTTATTAAGAAAGTTTCGAACTGTGCCAAGGAGGCCTAGTGTATCTCCTATTCCTTCCTGTAAACTTTTCAGTGTGTCAGCTTTTACCTCCAGGTCTTTGATCCATTTGGAGTTAATTCTAGTGCAAGGTGACAAAGAAGGATCCAAATTTAGTTTTCTGTAGGTGCTTAACCAGTTCTGCCAGCATAACTTGTTGAAGAGGCTATCTTTCTTCCATTCTATTTTTTTTGGCTCCCTTGTCAAAGATTAGGTGGCCATAGGTCTGTGGTTTAATATCTGGGTCCGCAGTTCTATTCCATTGGACTTCAGGCCTGTTCTTGTGCCAGTACCAAGCTGTTTTCAGAATTATAGCTCTGTAATAGAGTCTAAAGTTTGGAATTGAAATTCCTCCAGCGCTGTTCTTTCTGCTAAGAAGTGTTATTGCTATACGGGGTATTTTATAATTCCATATGAAATTTTGAATTGCCTCTTCTATTTCTTTAAAGAATGACATTGGGATGTTGATGGGTATTGCATTGAATTTGTAGACAGCCCTTGGCAAGATTGTCATTTTCACAATGTTGATTCTTCCAATCCAGGAACATGGGAGTTTTTTCCATTTCCTTAGTTCTGCTTAATTTCCTTTTTTAGGGTTTTAAAGTTTTCATCTAAAGGGTCCTTTACATTCTTAGTTAAGCTAATTCCTAGGTAGTTTATTTTGTTTGAGGCTATTGTGAAAGGAGTTTCTTTCCTGATTATGCCTCGTTCCTCTCACTGTTGCCGTAAAGGAAGGCAGTTGATTTGTGAGAGTTGATTTTATGGCCTGCTATCCTTCCAAAGCTTTGAATCAGCTCAAGGAGCTTGGGAGTAGAGTCTATAGGATTCTTTCAATACAGAATCATGTCGTCTGTAAAGAGGGATAGCTTTATTTCCTCTCCCTACTTGGATCCCCTTTATGCTTGCTTCTTGCCTTATTGCACTGCCTAGGAATTCTAGTACTATGTTAGAAAGGAGTGGAGAGAGTGGGCATCGTTGTCTCGTTCCTGATTTTAGAGGGAATGGCTTTAGATTTTTACCATTATGTATAATACTGGCAGTGGGTTTCTCATACACAGCCTTTATTACATTGAGAAATGTTCCATGGATTCCTAGTTTCTCCACATCTTTTAACATAAAGGGGTTTTGGATCTTGTCAAATGCTTTTTCCGCATCTATTGAGAGAATCATGTGATTTTTGTCCTTGCTCCTGTTGATGTGTTGAATTATATTAATTGATTTGTGTATGTTGAACCAGCTTTGCCTCCCTGTGATGAATCCAGTTTGATCATAGTGTATAATTTTTTTGATGAGTTGTTATAGACGGTTGGCCAGTATTTTGTAGAGAAGTTTTTCATCAGTGTTCATCAAAGTAATGGGTCTATAGTTCTCTTTCTTTGATGAATCTCTGTCTGGTTTGGGGATGAGGGATATACTGTCTTCACAGAATGAGTTTGGTAAAGAACCTTCATTTTCAATTTCATTGAAGAGCTTGAGGAGTATTGGTGTGAGCTCTACTTTGAAGACCTTATAGAATTCAGCTGTGAATCCATCTGGCCCTGGGCTCTTTTTAAGTGGAAGTTGTCTAATTTCCATTTCTATTTCAGAGCTTGAATTAGGCCTGTTGAGTTGGGTTAGCTCTTCTTGGTTCAGTGTGGGTATGTTAATATTGTCTAGGAATTCATCCATTTCTTCTAGATTCTCAAATTTGTTGGCGTAAAGGTTTAAGAAGTATTCCCTTATGATATTCTGGATCTTGGTAATTTCTGTCGTGATATTACCATTTTCATCTGCGATTTTGTTTATTCCGATATGCTCTCTTCTTTTTTTGGTAAGATTTGCTAAGGGCTTCTCAATTTTGTTAATTCTTTCAAAGAACCAACTCCTTGTTTTGTTGATTCTTTCTATAGGTTTTTTTATTGCATATCATTTAATTCTGCTTTCATTTTAATAATTTGCTTTCTCGTAATGGGTTTAAGGTTAGTTTGTTGCTCTTTTTCCAGGAGGTTAAAGTGAGACATTAACTAGTTGGTTTGGCATTTTTCCAACCTGCTGTTGTAGGCACTCAGCACTATAAATTTTCCTCTGAGTACTGCCTTTGTTGTGTCCCTAAGGAGTTGATATTTGTGTGCTCCTTATTGTTAAATTTCATAAACAGTTGGATATCTGTTCTGATCTCTTCGATTACCCATTGTTTTTGATTCAACAATGTGTTTTTCAGTCTCCATGAGTTACAGGGTTTTCGTTGGTGGAGATATGTGTTCAGCTCCAATTTGATGCCTTTATGGTCTGAGAGTGTGCATGGAATAATTTCAGTGTTTCTGAATCTGTCCAGGTTTGTTTTATGGCCTAAGATGTGGTCTATTATGGAAAATGTTCCATGTGCTGCTGAGAAAAACGTATATTGTGTTGTTACTGGGTGGAATATTCTGCAGATGTGTGTTAGATCTAGTTGGTCTATACAGTTGTTCAGTTCTAAGGTTTCTCTGTTGAGTTTTGCCTGGTTGATCTGTCCATAGGTGAGAGTGGTGTGTTAAACTCACCAACAATCACTGTATTTCGATCTATGTATGGTTTCAGTGTAAGTAAAATTTGCTTGATGAAGTTTGGAGCTCCGGGATTGGGTGTGTAAATATTTAGGATCGTTATGTCTCCCTGGAGGAAAGATCCCTTTAGTAGTATGTAGTAACCTTCTTTGTCTTTTCTTACTAATTTTAGTTTGAAGTCTATTGTATCTGATATGAGGATGGCAACTCCAGCCTGTTTATGGGGGCAGTTAGCTTGATAGAGTTTATTCCAACCTCTCACATTCAAATGATGATTGTTTTTGGGTAAGATGTGTCTCTAGACAGCAGAACGATGGCTCTTGTTTTTGATCCAACTAGACAGCCTATGCCGTTTAATTGGAGAGTTAAGTCCATTGATATTGAGAGTTAGGATTGAGAGATATTTATTAGTTCCTACCATTTTTAAAAGCTTTTAGTAGGGCCTGTGTCTTGACAGTTCTTGTGGTCCTTAGGTGGTATGCCATTTAGGTGTCATTTCTTTCCCTATATTGCATTTATTTTGGTTTTCTATGTATAGAGCATTTTGAGAATTCTCTGTAGTGTTTGTTTTATTTCGACATATTGTTGCAGCTTTTCCCTTGAATGGAATGTTTTTATTGTTCCCACAGTTATGAATGAGAGCTTAGCTGGCTACAGTATTCTTGGTTGGTAGTTATTTGATTTAAGGGCATGACATATATGCTTCCAGACACTTCATGCTTGCATGGTCTCTGCTGAGAAATCTGGGGTTATTCTGATTGGTTTGCCTTTATAGGTTACTGATTCCTTTTCCCTGGCTGCCTTTAGGATCTTTTCTTTGGTTTCTGTTGATCCACTTCGGATCACAATGTGGCGGTGGGATGTTCTTTTCTGGTCAGGTCTGTTTGGGGTTTAAAAAGCTTCTCGTATCTGGATGGGACTGCCCTTTTGGATATTTGGGAAATTTTCTGAGATGATTCACTGAAGTATATTTCCAATACCATTGACCTCTTTCTCCACGCCCTCCTCAATACCAACTAGCCTTAAATTAGGCTTCCTAATTGTATCCTGGACCTCCTGAAGCGCTTTCTCATATTTCCTAGATTTGGATTCACTCATTTTCTGTTCTTTCTGTATAATACCTAAATTATCTTCACCCCCGGAAATTCTCTCCTCTGCATTGTCTAACCTGCTATCAAAGCTATCTACTTTATTTTTCATCTCCCTTGCTTCTAATTGCTCACTTTTGATGCCTTTCATCTCTTGTTTTAGATCATGTATGGATTTCTTTATCTCCTTGATTTCCTTTTGAGTGGTTAGCTCAGTATCTTTATTTTCTTTGGACATTTGCTGGAGTTTGGTCACGTTTTTATCTGTGGATTGTATGAATTCATCCATCTTTCTTTGAAAACCTTTATTATGGCCTCCTTTATGGCTTCTTCATTTTCATTTATCACCTTGTTTTTGCTTTCCTCTTGTTCAGCTATGGCTTCCTCGACTATCTCTTCCTTTATATTTTCACATTTTCCATTAATGATGTTTATCAATTGCATTTGTGTAGCACTTGGAAGACTCTCCTCTAGGTTTGGCAATGACTGTTCCATTATCTGTTTACATTGAGTGGGGGATGTTGTTTCTTGATTTGACGTGTTTCTTGTTCTGCCCATTTGAAAATGGGAGCAAGATTACTACTAAATACGATTATAGTTTTTCAGATATAACCAACCTAGCCCTCTGTAGCTGGCAGACACTAGATGTTCACAGGTTTGGATGGGTATTATCACTCTTTGTTTTTGTGCACTTACAGACCAGTCTAATACAACGACTGATAAACGATTTATACCCAAAACAATAAGCCTCTCAATCCAATCTCTATTGTCTTTAAGTCCCTCTGAGCCTAGGGAATAATTAACCACCTACATATACAATATTGCTCAACAACCATCAGGTGTAGATCCGTGCAGTATAAGGGTTGAAAGACCAGCATAGGTCAAGAGATAGAAAAAAAAGAATGACAGAGGTCAGGGGAGGTACAAGAAGATTAACGTAGGAGTGTAAGAATATTGTAGTCATGAACAAAAGGTATAGCATATGGATAACTGACCTAAGTTGGTAAGTAGGTAGCATTTTTGAGTGCAAAGTTTCGAAAGTATTAGAATAAAACTTATGTGTTGCTGCACGACTAGCTCTTAGCCCAACCAGTGGCCTCACAGTGGACCATGGGATGGATCTGTTTTTCTTGTCTACGTTGAGGGAAAGGGGTATTTCACAAGATGCAGAAGCAAAGATTTCAGGAGCCAATGCTGTGAGTGAAATAGCTTGTAAAAAGCATTTTTAATTTCTTTTTTCTTTCTGCCAGTCTTGGGGCATGAATTCAGGGCCTGAGCAGTGCCCTCGGGTTTTCTCAAGTCTAGCCCTCTGCCACTTGAGCCACAGTGCCACATCTAGATTTTCTGTCTATGTGATACTGAGCAATAAAACCCAGATCTTCATGGATGCTAGGCAAGCACTCTACCACTATGCCAAACTCTCAACCCTGACATAGTAATTATAAAGTCATCATCATCATATCAAAATATCCTTTCTCCTACAAAGAATGAACACTTATCTATGTGTGTAATGCTTTTTTTAAATTTCCCTAATTCTTCTGTGTTTTTCCTTCTCGCATTTTTTACACATGACAGCAAAGCTCATCATCAGGCAAAAATTGATTAGGATACAGAAACCTAATAATATCCTAGTAGATTGACGTCAAAAATATGTGCAAGATGCCCTGTGTGTTTGACCTAGTGGTAGAGTCCTTGGCTACCACGCAAAAAGACTCAGGTTTGACTCCTCATTACCACATACATAGAAAACGCTGCAAGTGGTGCTGTGGCTTCTTGGAACAGCTAAAGCCTTAAGAAAGCCCAAGAACAATGTTCACACTCTGAGGTCAAGTCCCAAGACTAGCAAAAACAAAAAAAATTCGAGAAGGGAAAAAATGCAGGCAGAGAAGGCACTCTGAAGCAAATGTTTTGTAAAGGATGAGGGCAATATTGACCCTTAAGTTTGGATCTTACCTAAGAAAGGCTCCTTGAGCCTGAGTCCAGACTGGTAGTTGGGCCTAGTGGAAGACATTGGGAATGGACAAATAAGGTGTGCTGTTTACTACATCCACATGTATATTGTGAGATTGGAGGAGAGATTCAGCCTCCAGTATGTCTTTGTTTGACCTCCAGGTCTTTGATCCCTTTGGAGTTAATTCTTGTGCAAGGTGACGAAGAAGGATCCAACTTTAGTTTTCTGCAGGTGCTTAACCAGTTCTGCCAGCAAAACTTGTTGATGAGGCTATCTTTCTTCCATTCTATTTTTTGGCTCCCTTGTCAAAGATTAAGTGGCCATAGGTCTGTGTTTTAATATCTGGGTCCGCAGTTCTATTCCGTTGGACTTCAGGCCTGTTCTTGTGCCCGTACCAAGCTGTTTTGAGAATTATAGCTCTGTAATAGAGTCTAAAGTTTGGAATTGAAATTCCTCCAGCGCTGTTCTTTCTGCTAACAAGTGTTTTTGCTATACGGTGTCTTTTATTATTCCATATAAATTTTTGAATTGCCTCTTCTATTTCTTTAAAGAATGACATTGGGATGTTGATGGGTATTGCATTGAATTTGTAGATAGCCCTTGGCCTGATTGTCATTTTCACAATGTTGATTCTTCCAATCCAGGAGCATGGGAGCTTTTTCCATTTCCTTAGTTCTGCTTTAATTTCCTTTTTTAGGGTTTTAAATTTTTCATCTAAACGGTCCTTTACATTCTTAGTTAAGCTAATTCCTAGGTACTTTATTTTCTTTGAGGCTATTGTGAAAGGAGTTTCTTTCCTGATTATTGCCTTGTTCCTCTCACTGTTGGCGTAAAGGAAGGCAGTTGATTTGTGAGGGTTGATTTTATGGCCTGCTACCCTTCCAAAGCTTTGAATCAGCTCAAGGAGCTTGGGAGTAGAGTCTATAGGATTCTTTAAATACAGAATGATGTCATCTGCAAAGAGGGATAGTTTTATTTCCTCTTTCCCTACTTGGATCCCTTTATGCTTGCTCCTTGCCTTATTGCACTGCCTAGGAATTCTAGTACTATGTTAGAAAGGAGTGGAGAGAGTGGGATCCTGAATGCTACCTCTTAGCCCTTTTATGCAAAACTTAGACCTGTGGCATTTTAAGCACAATTCAACGCTCTGTTTTTTGCTGGTTAATTAGAGGTAAAAATCTTATGGAATTAATTGCATGGCTGATTTTGAAATGGAATCCTCAGGTCTCAGCTTATCTTGAGTAGCTAGGATTACAGTATTTTACAACCTGTATGCTCATACACATAGCTTCTGATCCAAACACTCATTGTTCAATTTAACTAACAAGATGTGAGGAAAGATGATTGACTGTAATTTACTAGATGGGCTTCTAGTGAGTATATATTTCCACTTCCACTCTGAAGCCAGGGAAATGTTTCTGGTACATGTATCAACTATCTCCCAAAGAGGAAATAATGTGTGAGTACGTTTGCTAGTATTTCAGATAGGTGATGGACTTTGGTGTTTGGAACCTGTTGGGCAGAGTGTTTCAGCTGGGCTGTGATAACAGAGATGATGTTTCAGACAGGAATATTTTCATCCCAGACAGACTTAATCCAGATCCTTGGATTTCAGGCCTTGAGTAGATAGAATTACAAGTGTGAGCTGCCACCACCACCTGGTTCATTTTGGAAACCTTAATTGCTTCTCATTTGTTCCTTTCCTTTTTTGGAAGATTGATCTAAGCTGGCTGATTGTGCATCACAATGAAGTGATTGGCCTCAGGAATTGCAAATATTTGTTTCATCAGCACGGAATAAATGAAGTTGATCTAAACCCAATAGTATTTTCCTTCTGATAAATAGGGAACTTACCTATATCATTTTTCCTTGCCTTTGCTTTCCCAAAGCAAGCAACATGTTTCTTAAAAACTATACTTCATGAGAATATTATAATTAGAAGCTATCTTCTGCACACTTCAGAATAGTCCTTGCATTTATAAACTTATATTACAATATTAGGTAGAAGAATGGTGACTGTTAGTTTCATAACTATTTCATATGTTTTACTCTTTAAGGCTCATTAACTCAAGAAGGGATTAAATACATTTAGATAATAGTAGAACATAGCTGCTGCTGATTTGATGTGTGTGCAGATGATACACAGATTTATTAGGATTACTCAAAAGTTTTCTTCAAATTTTCAATAGTAGACTGCTATGCTAACTGGAAGGTGATAGTAATGATGCTGAAATTCTATGAATCAGCTATGAAGCAGAATTTCAGGGGAGAGTATTTGCTAGGGACTTAATTTCTAAGACGCATATCAAGAATATTGAACTATAACACCAAATGATGGAGGACTCAGCGTCACATTTTGTTTGTTTTATGCAAGTCCTGGGACTTGAACCCAGGGCCTGGGAACTGTCCTTAAATGTTTTGTTTACTTCAGGCTAGTGTTCTACCACTTGATCCACAGCTCCACTTCCCGATTTTTGGTAATGAACTGTAAATCAGAATATCACGCAATTTGTTTGGGCTGGATTCAAACCTGATTCTGTGTAGATAGGATTACAAGTGTGAGCGCACAGAGCCTGGCTAGTATCATACATCATTCAAGTCATGGGACTGCAATTCTGCACCTGGATCTTGTCACTGAGCTTTTCAGCTCAAGACTACTGCCCTATCCCTTGAGCCATAGGGCCACTTCTGGGTTTCTGGTGGTTAATTGGAGATAATAGTCACATGGACTTCAGTGCCCAGGCTGACTTTGAACTGCTATCCTTGGATCCCAGCCTCTTGAGTAGCTACATTTACAAGTGTGAGCCACCACTCCCGGCTAAATTATTTTTTAAGTTAATTTTTTTGTTAAGTCAATACATAGTTGGCATACGGTTACATAAGTAATGAACACATTTCTTAAGAAAATTGTTATCCCCTCCCTCACTTTTCTCTGTTTTCCTACCCTCAGCCCCCTCTCCACCCAGATTGTTCAGTTCATTTTCGTTTAGTGTCTTCCAAGTATCACTATTCAATTGGTACACATTTTTTCCTTTGTTTTTTTTTTACCATTTTATTATACCCTTTCCCATTCCCAAATCACATAAAGCAATGTACAAGACACAGGGCACCCGAATTCAACACAGTGACTACAGGGAATAAAACTAAAGGGAAAAAGAAGAAAAGAGGTAAAAAGCAAAGAAAATGAAAGAACATCATACAGTACCTTAGAAGCAACAACACTGAAAAAGCAAAACATAAAAACTTGGGCTGAAAATGTAGCTTGTCTAGTATGTACGAAACCCTGGATTCCATTCCTCAGCACCACATAAACAAAAACTGGAAGTGCCACTGTGACTCAGCTGGTAGATTTCTAACGTTCAGCACAGAGTGTCTCCGAGTGACAAAAATCTGTCACATTTAAGTCAGGCTTCAAAACTTTGCTAGGAACCAGTTACGTGATTTGGAAGAAAGTCCAATTTTCAAAAAATCACTAGCCAGGTGCTGGAGGGTCATAATTGTCATTCTACTAGCCAGGGAGAAGGTGATTCAAAGCCTTTGCAAGCAAAAAAAATGAAAACAAAAAAAACTCTAAGATTCTTCTCTCCACTTACCCACCCAAAAACTAAGTCGAGTTGTGGCTAAAACTGGTACAGCATTAGCCTTGAGGAAAAAGAACTAAGAGACCTTGCCCAGGTCCATAGTTCAAGCTCCCCACCAAGAAAGAAAAAAAAAGGAGTCCAGATACCTTAGTTTCAAAAGTATATCTGGATATCTTAGTAGATTTTTCTGATCTTTCCTCATTCATCTCATGGAACCACATAATCTTGATCCTGATCTGACTAAGAGCCTACATTGTGCTTAATAAATTCATTCCACATATTCCAGTAGAATCTGGACAGCTAACAGCCACTTACCAATGCTTTATTCTACGTTTAGGCCAGTATGTCTTCATACCATCTACACAGTCAGCTATATCATCTTTCCAGAAGTATCATTGAGTGTAGAACACTCAGAACTAAAATAATTGCATAAAGATGTAATAAAATCCCTTGATTCATTAAGAAAATTTCTGTACCACTTAGAGCAAGTACATTAGTGGTATTTACCTCTAGCCTCCTTTTTTAAAAAATTTGTTAAAATTGAAGTTTACAACATATTTCAAATGTCATGTTTAAACAACAAGTATTCAAGAAGGGAATCGCTATACAATCACTGGCACATAAATTTTAGAATATAGTAAAAATTAAGTTGAGTCTTTGTATGTCATAAATACAGATTATTCTATAATAAAACACATGTCTATAGAGTGTATAGTCTATCCTAGATTTTTATGTCTATGTAGTTATGTTTATATCTCCAAAATTATGTCCAGAACTTTGGGTATCAACTATTCAATCATCGCTCTACTACTGTTTGAAACTAATATCCATATATTAAGGATACCATGTACCTTTTGTTCCTTGGTCTTGACTTATCTCACTCAACAGGATTCACTCTAATTTCATCCACTACCCCAAAAATGCCTTTATTATTTTTTTCTGTGCAGATCTTCTTTTTATGTATTTATTTTTATTGTAATTTATAGAAGGGTTACATTATATTCACCAGATAGAAGATGCATTACTTCTCCAACTTTGATACCCCATGTAATGATATTGTTCCCATTTCCCTTCCCCTACCCCCACTCATGTTCATTTCCCCCCTTCCGTATCCAATTTCAAATAACCAAGTAGGCACATATGAAATATATCAGAAAACAAGGTGAAATATTGTAACAATATGATATAACCAAGGAATAGCAAAAGAGATAAGAGATCACATAGTTCATTAAGGACAACAATCACTCATTATATGAGTTTTGTTTCTTTATCTTGGAGGTCCTTACATTTAGTGTCATACTATTTGTCACGATGTCTCTAGATTTTGTTGTATTGTAAATCTCTGAGAGCAGAGCCCAAGGTTCTACTGAATTTGACAAATGAGGGAGACTCTTGGGCCTATGTTCCTTTGAGTTTGGCTTACTTCACTTAATATGATTTTTTTCCTTTTCATCCACTTCCCCGAGAATGCCATTATTTTATCTTGTCGGTTGGAAATGTATCATTCCAGTGTGTGTGTTTGTGTGTGTGTATGTGTGTGTGTGTGTGTGTGTATCACATTTTTGTAGTAGGGCATCTGGTTGTTTCCATCATCCAGCCTCATTTTCTACAGATATTTTTATAGTCTCTTTTTTATTTTCAGGGTAATGTATAGAGGGGTTACGATTACATTTACAGGTAGTGGACTGCATTACTTCTCACACATTTATTCCACTCCACATGTTTTTGTCCACAGTTCCCTCTCCCCTCCCCTTCCCAATCATCTTGTTTCCCCCCTTCCCTTTCCTATTTGACATAAACAAATAAACATATATACAATATGCCAGGGAAAAAATCAGATACAGTAACAATCTGACATTAACCAAAGGGCAAAATAAGAGATGAGAAATAACATAGTAGATTAAGGACAAAAATCACACAAGATTAAGAGCAATGATGACACAAGATATAGCTCTTGTTCCCATATCCTAGAGATCCTTTCAGTTATTCTCATCCTATATGACCTTATATACTTAGGTTTTTGAGTTATTGTAATCCTCTGCTGGAGAGTCCTAGATGTGAACTAATTATTACAAATGAAGGAAACCATTGAGCTTATGTTTCTTTGGGTCTAGCTTGCTTCACTTAATATGAATTTTTCCAAGTCTTTCCATTTCCTTACAAATGGAGCGATGTCATTCCTTCTGATGGCAGCATAGCATTCCATTGTGTATAAGTACCACATCTTCTTGATTCAGTCATCTACTGAGTGGCATCTGGGTTGGTTTCATATCTTTGCTATGGTAAATAGTGCTGCAATGAGCATCATTGTGCTAGTGGCTTTAGTATGCCCTTTTTTCTGGACAATTGGGTAGATGCCAAGTAGTGGATTTGCTGGATCATAGGGGAGCTCTATGTTCAGTCTTTTGAGGAACCACCACACTGCTTTCCCTAGTGGTTGAACGAGTTTACACTCACACCAACAGTGTAGGTGTGATCCCCCCTGGTCACTTCCCCACCAGTATCTCTTATTAGATTTTTTGATAATGGCCATTCTGACTGGAGTCAGGTGGAATCTCAAAGTTGTTTTGATTTTCATTTCCCTTATTGCTAGAGATATGGAGCATTTCTTCATGTGTCTAAAGCCCATTTTAATTTTTTCTTCAGAGAATGCTCTTTTAAGTCTTTAGCCCACCTTTTAATAGGATGGTTGTTTCTTTGAAGATTTGTTTGGGAGAGATTCATTTTTTTCAGCTATAGATATATTTTAGATAACTACATATATTTTTGTAGAAAAAAGAATGGAAGCCATCATGCTGGCTCACAACTTAATTTCAGCTACTTAGGAGGCTCAAGGCTTCGGATCACAGGTCAAAGCCAACCAGGGCCCTACAGTGTGTGAGATAAAACTCTGTGAATATACAATGACTGTAAGAAGAATCTCACTGCCTGGGAATGTAGCCTAATGGTAGAGTGCTCACCTAGAATGCATGAAGACCTAGGTTCTATTCACCGGTACCGCATACTCAGAAAAAAGCTAGAAGTGGCGCTGTGTCTCAAGAGGTAGAGCACTCACCTTGGGCAAGCGAGTCCAATGAAAATGTCTAGGCTCTGAGTCCAAGCCTTGGGACTGGCAAAAAGAAAAAAAAAGAGCAATCTTACTTAAGTAACAAGGAATGTACCCTATATTTATACAGACTGAAAAATTCATTAAGAAATTACAAAATATGTATAAAGTGCATAATTTCTTTTGTGTGTTGGCACTGGGTCTTCAACTGAGTGCTTCAGCTGTATCCCTGACCTTTTCTGCTCAAGGCTAGCACTCTACCAATGCAGCCCCAAATCAACTATCTTCAATTGAGATATAAGCGATGAATATTTCAGGGTGCTTCATGAAAAACATTTTTATAAATTGAAACTTTCAACACAGTCTTATTTTAGTATGAATGTTGAGATGGGAAGAGACAGAAAAAGTGAAATGTTTCCTGATCCCCATAGAGAAGAGACTCAGCAGAACCACTGTGGTCTGCAGGCTTCTTTGTGAGTTTTGTTTGCTTGTTTGATTGTTGTCAATTGTGGGGCTTGAACTCTGGGCCTGGGCACTGTCAGTGAGCACTTCAGCTCAAGGCTAGTGCTTTAATCTGTGAGCCACAGTGCCACTTCTGGTTTTTCTGGCAGTTAACTGGGTACTTTGGCTGGCTTTAAACTTTGATTCTCAGATCTTAGCCTCCTGAGTAGCTAAGATTATAGGTGTGAGGTACCATCACCAGGCTGCTGCTCTGTTACTATGCAGGTTCTGGATCAAGAACTTCAAGTTTTTACTTCAATTTTTTCTTCTCTTGCCTGATACTCTGCCATTTGAACGAAGCCCCAGTTCCTGGTCTTTGTTGGTTAATGAGAGATATTCTGATTTTCTAATATTGAGAGCAATGATTATAAAACCCAGCATTTTACTTACTTGAATAAATTAAGACACAGGACCTAGTGAGATGGAAAACAAAATTTTTTTTCAAGTTGCTATCCTGTTCTAATGCATAAGTCTGGCTATTTTGCTTACACACAAATATGTATTTTACCAGTTTCTACTCTATTTTTGCTTAGCTTAAAACCACCACTGCCATTTCATAGATTTTGTTGTTGTTTGCAGTGCTTGAACTCTGTGCCTGGGCTGTTCCTCAGATCTTCAGTTCAATGCCAGTGCTCTACTACTTTTGATTTGGCCAGTCCTGGGCTTGAACTCAGGAACTGAGCACTGTCCTTATATTTTCTCAAGGCTAGGGCTCTACCACTTCAGCCTCAGCACCACTTCCAGCATTTTTCTATGTATGTGGTATTGAGGAATTGAACCCAGGCCTTCGTGCATACTAGGCAAGCACTCTACCACTAGGCCAAACTCTGTGTGAAGTCACAGAATGGAGGTGTGTGAACTCACAATGGAGGTGAGTGAAGTCAAAGAATGTAGGTGTGTGAAGTCATAGAATGAAGTGTGTGAAGTCATAGAATGGAGGTGTGTGATGTCAGAATGGAGGTGTGTGAAGTCACAGAATGGACGTATGTGACGTCATAAATGTTGGTGTGTGAAGTCATAGAATGGGGTTGTGAAGTCATAGAATGGAGCTGTGTGAAGTCATAGAATGAAGGTGTGTGAAGTCATAGAATGGAGGTGTGTGAAATCAGATTGGAGGAGTGTGAAGTAAAAGAATGGAGGTGTGACAACTCAGAAAGGAGGTGTGTGAAGTCATAGAGTGGAGGTGTGTGAAGTTATAGAATGCAGGTGTGTGAAATCGTAGACTGGAGGTGTGTGAAGCCACAGAAATGAGGTGTTTGAAGTCAAAATGGAAGTGTGTGAAATCAGAATGGAGGTGTGTGAAGTCATACAATGGAGGTGTATGAAGTCATAGAATGGAGGTGTGTGAAGTCATAGAATGGAGGTGTGTGAACTCATAGAATGGAGGAGTGTGAAGTCATAGAATGGAGGTGTGTGAAGTCACAGATGGAGGTGTGTGAAGTCATAGAATGGAGGTGTGTGAAGTCACAGAATGGAGGTGTGTGAACTCAGAATGGAGGTGTGTGAATTAACAGAAGGGAAGTTTGTGAAGTCATAGAATGGATGTTTCTGAAGTAAGAATGAAGGTGTGTGAAGTCATAGAATGGAGGTGTGTGAAGTCAAAATGCAGGTGTGTGAAGTCAAACAATGGAGGGGTGTTAAGTCACAGAATGGAGGTGTGTGAAGTCACAGAATGGAAGTGTGTGAAGTCAAAATGGAGGTGTGTGAAGTCAGAGAATGGAGGTGTGTGAAGTCATAGAATGGAGGTATGTGAAGTCATAGAATGGAGGTGTGTCAAGTCAGAATGGAGATGTGTGAAGGCACAGAATGGAGGTGTGTGAAGACATAGAATGTTGGTGTGTGAAGTCATACAATGGAGGTGTATGAAGTCATAGAATGGAGGTGTGTGAACTCATAGAATGTTCTAATGCATAAGTCTGGCTATTTTGCTTACACACAAATATGTATTTTACCAGTTTCTACTCTATTTTTGCTTAGCTTAAAACCACCACTGCCATTTCATAGATTTTGTTGTTGTTGTTTGCGGTGCTTGAACTCTGTGCCTGGGCTGTTCCTGAGATCTTCAGTTCAATGGCAGTGCTCTACTACTTTTGGTTTGGCCAGTCCTGGGCTTGAACTCAGGGACTGAGCACTGTCCTTATATTTTCTCAAGGCTAGGGCTCTACCACTTCAGCCTCAGCACCACTTCCAGCATTTTTCTATGTATGTGATATTGAGGAATTGAACCCAGGTCTTCGTGCATGCTAGGCAAGCACTCTACCACTAGGCCAAACTCCCAGCCCAAAATTATTCATCATTACTATTAGCTATCTTATTTTTTTATTATTGATTCGTCATGGTGCTTGGACTTTCGGCCTGGACTGTCCCTGAGCTCTTCAGCTCAAGGCTAGCGCTCTTCCTCTACAGCTCCATTTTTGGATTCTGGTAGTTAATTGGTGATGTAAGTCTCACAAACATATGTGTCCAGGCTGGCTTTGGGCTTTGAACCAAGATCCTCCAATCTCAGCCTCCATAGTAGGTAGAATTACACGCTTCAGCCAGCAGTGCCTGACTGTTCGATGTCTCTGTCTCTGTCTGTCTGTCTCTGTCTGTCTCTGTCTGTCTGCCTCTCTCTCTCTCTCTCTCTATCTGTCTCTCTCTCTCTGTCTCACTCTCTCTCTCTCTGCTTCTCTCTCTGCCTCTCTCTCTGTCTCTCTGTCTCTCTCTCTGTCTCTCTCTCTCTCCCTCTCTTTCTCTCTCTCTTTTGGTTGTAAGACTTTAATTGTGCACCTGGGCAGTGTCCCTGGGCTCTTCAGCTCAAGGCTACAACCTTAAACACCTTGAGCCACAGTGTCACTTCTGGTTTTCTGGTGCTTAAGTGGAAGTATCAGTTTCATGGACTTTAGTGTCTGGCCTGGCTTTGAACTGTGATCCTCAGAACCCAACCTTCTGAGATCATTTCCAGCTTTTTTTGGTGTAAGTTGTACAGAGTAATTGAACACAAGGCTTTGTGCATACTAGGCAAGCAAACTACCACTAGTGTGCACTCCAGCCTTAGATAAGGGCTTTCTTTTTCTTTTTTTCACACATGGGGCTTGAACTCTGGGCCTGGATGTTTACCTTAAGCTCTTCAGCTCAAGTCAAGAGCTCTACCACTTGAGGCACATTGTCATTTTGAATTTTCTGGATTATTTGGAAATAAGATTCTCACAGATTTTTATGCCTGGGCCGTCTTTGAACCTCGATCCTCCAGGGTAGCTAGGATTACCAGGGTGAGCCACCAGTCACGGGCATTAAATTATTATTTTTTGCATGTCCTATGGCTTCAACTCATGGCCAGAGCACTGTCCTAGGGCTTGCTCAAGGATAGCACTTTACTTCAGCCAGCCAACTCCCGGTCCAAATAGGCCACTCTTGAAGCTAGAATTACAGAGATCTGCCATAATACTGGCATGTTGTTATCTAAGTATATAATTTTTCTTCTATTTTTGATGGCTTTTCCTTAGTGTACATATTTCCTACATATTTTATGGAAAACTTCCTTCCCACTGGGGCCATAAGTTAAGCCTAGTGGAAGAGTTCTTGCCGAGCATGAATGAAGACCCAAGTTCAATTCCTCAGCAGGACATAGATAAAAAAAATAAAAGTGGTGCTGTGGCACATGTGATAGAACTTGCGCCTTAAGAATAAACAAAAACAAAAACAAGGATCGTGCTCAGGTCCTGAGTCTAAGCCCAGTACTGGCAAGAAAAAATTCTGCCCAAAGTGGACATTTAAACTTATTGTACTTTTCAAAAAATTTGTTGTCAAGGTGATATACAAAGAGATTGCTGTTCCATATGTAATGAGTACATATCTTGTAAACACTGTTACCCCCTCCCATTTTTCTCTTTCCCTTGCCCCAAGTCATAAATTTCATTTACAACAATTATATATGTATTTTCATTCCTGAAAAAAATAGTTTAAAATGTGTTCAAATAAATGATGTAGGTTGATATATTTATCAAAATGGATTACTTGAACTCTAAAATAAACATTCTAGGTAATTTTTCTCATAAAATTGTAGTAATGCTATATAAGTAATAAAAAAGGAATTTTAGTTATTAATTTCTTATGTTTTACCTTTAACATTATTTCACTAAGCATACTGTTTATGGTATTAATACAGACAGCATGAAATATGATTATGTAAAAAAATTAAATGATTAAAAATAGTAAGGTTGGGGGCCAGTAGTTTGGCTTGGTGGCACACACCCTGGACTGGCAAAAAAGAAGTAGGGTTAGATAAAACAGATTTATTTCCAAATGTGTGGAAAATGGTATGATTTCTTGTTTGGCTTGTCCTGGGGCTTAAACTGAGGGACCAGGAACTGTCCTTGGCCACATTTGTTCAAGGGTGGCACTCTGACACCTGAGCAACAGTGCCCCATCTGCTTTTTCTGTGTATGCAGTGTCGAAGAATTGAATCAAGGTCTTCTTGTATACTAGCCGAGCACTCTACAACTAGGCCACATTCAAAGCCAAAGTAGATTTTTGATGCTATTGTGGAGTTTTAAGTTTCTTAAATATTTGTACAAAGCACAATGGATATATAAACAGACTTGAACTCACAGAACAGAGTCCCACATAATATTACAGTTACTCTGGCAATTCTCCCGATTGAGAAAACACATCTCCAGGCATCTGCTCTGTCCTTAAGCTTTGGTAGCTGACTTGTCTTTCCATGGAGGCCTGGCCTGGATTCCTGGTGATTCCATGCATTTCATAGTTCCCTGTATATCCAGTATGGTTGTCTTCTATGGGACCAGACCTGTCTGGTTTTTGGCCCACCCAGGACCTATGTGTCTGAGGTCTCACATTATAAGTGGAAAATAAAACACAGTATAATAAGCACTGAAGAACTGCACAGCATAATATTAACAATGAGAGTTTAATAGTTAGCAAAGTAAATACAATGAATACTTGACAAGAATCATGAGAGCAAGATAAAGAGATGTCTTTTTAGGAAGGGGACAGGGAAGCTCTAAATCCAGACTGGCCTCCAAGTTGCCTTCAGACAGTAATTCTACTTCAGAGTCTTCAGAAGGGTCTCCTTCCTCATGAGAAACAGAATGTCCTTCCTGAATTAAGAGGGGGATGGATTCTGGTTTGTCGAATGGAGATTGAGTCTCTTTTAGTGAGATGGATGGGTCTGCATATTCTGTGAGGATGGATTCATTTTCCTCCAATGAATCCAGTATTGAGAGTACACTTGCTGCTTCCCATGGGGACATTTTCCATGAGCCCAGCGTGTGCCCCTTCAGCTTGCACAATAAGTGGAGTGTTACTCTGACTCAGATGGACTGACTCTGGGTGGAGTGTGAAAGGAAACGAAAGGAAATCTGGCTGCTCTTTTTCTTCCTCCATAGTATCTGCAGGTTCAACTGTGTCACACATGGGGTTCAGAGCAAAAGTTATATCCATAGGACTCTAAACCTGTTTGGTAATTTCTACAGAAGGCCCATGCTTTCTGGAGTGCAGTGATGATTCTCAGTCTCCATCAGTCACCAGCTCCATTGGTGGGTTTTTCATCCGGAATTCAGGATAAGCTCTTCCACAATGACCCAAACCTAAGAATGGAAATAGGTACAGAGTGGACAGAGTGGACTCTGCAAGTTGAAGTGTCACTCAACTTCCATGAGGATCTAATGGAGGAACCTGTAGAACTGGAGTTTGGACTGAACACTGAGGAGGTGTAGGGTCTTTCTAATGAGTGCTAATTCCCGAGTCCTTTCAGAGGACAGACATTACCTGGCTGACACCACCCAAAAAGGGCATTTTGCCAAGCTCTGTAGAAGTAAGGGCCAACCAATATCTAGACCACATGGGCTTCCTTCTCACAGGATCTGAGGCAAACACACCAGGTCTTCTACTTTTTCTTGGTCTTACTGTTCGCACATTCCTCCAGCTGGTCAAAAAGTATGTGTTTAGAAGAGCAGGTCCAAAGCCGGCATGTGGAGCCTCATATAGAGCTTGAGTTGTGTCAGGGTGTGGCAGTTCTTGAACTCGTAGAAATCACTCGGGTAGAAGTCCATTCACATCGTATAGATGGAACACATGATGCTGTGGGCACATTCGGTACAAGGAAAGTGAGAGCCTTCTCTCTCCATCCTGAGCCTTCTACAAAAGCCCCTTTCTTGCAGGATTCTAATGCTGTGGCTGTCCTGCAGAGATGTGCACTTATGTGCTGGGAGGGGGGTAAGAGACACTCGAGAATAGGATGACTTTTACACCCCACCTCCAGAAGCTTCTGAGAGAGGCCTCTATGCATCTGACCAAAGTAAACGCACCTTAAATTAACTAAGTAAATGCTCTAAATAAATCAATAAGTGAATGCTCTAAATAAAGAACTAAATGCTCATTCCTCTAATCTTAGCCACCCAGCAGGCTGAGCTCTGAAGATCACAGTGGAAAGCCAGTCTTGTCAGTAAAATCTAAAGGCACTTGTCTTCAATTAGGCAGCAAAAAGCCAGAACTTGACCTATGACTCAAATGGTACAGTGCTAATTTTTGAACACCAAAGGGATGGCATTTAGACCTGGGTTCAGGTTCAAGTGGCAGCACTGGACCACACACCAAAATGTAAATGCTTTCAGGTTCTAACAGGCAAAGCTATCACAATCCCTCCCTGATGGGTCAAAAGTGATTCACCCCCAGCTTTTCCTCTGACTACAGTATTTCACAGGCCTCCGCCATTAGTACTGACACCTCATTGCTTACTGGGAAATGGGATTTCCTAGGATGTCACCTAGGTGAGGGCTGCAGTTGGGAGCCACTTACTCATGCCTGAAATCCAACTTCTCAGTAAGCACCCTGTTGAGACTCCAGTAGCTTGTGAGGGAAATGAAATGGCATGGTGTCCCAGTCATAATAAAGTAGTTTGTGCACTTGTATCATGCTTAGCTCCCCTGTGAACACCCCAGTGAACCAAACAGGCTCAGAGAGGAGCCAAGTATTCCAAGACTTGGCCAGGAGGGGTGAGCAAACTTGGGTTTGGAGGGGGAACACTCACTTTTTCAAGAGAATTTCCAGCAACTACTACATTGTCCTCCACTATTTGAAATTGTGCAGGAAGTTTCCCACATAAAAGAGATCACCTTTCTGGTAAGCAGGGATCAGCTTTGTCAGCAGCATCTCCAACAGGCCTTCCTCCAGGATCCATAGGTTACAAAGCTCATTCAGAGTCTGAGCTGACTTACCATCACACTATGTTGGCAAAACAGTGGATATTTCAAACGTAGGAATGGGACCACACTTCACACTGAGGAACTGGAATAGAGTAGATTGGAAATGACACACTCTAATCTCAGTAGAGTCACTTGAAAGCACACAAGAAGGTTGTAGTGTGTGGGCAGGATGATGGGTTCAAATAGGTTTCCTCTCAATATACCTCATCTGAGTTGCCCTGGAGTTTCCTGGCTTTCTTCCTAGAGAAATGCCTGATATACTGGAATTTTTGCTTGGCACTGATCCAGCATCTACTTCTTCAAGTGAGACATCCATATCTCTCATGCCTGAGATCCGAGCCTCCTGACCTTTGGCAACAGCACAGCAACATCTTTCTGGTTCCTGAGCCACAGGCCAAGGGAGCTGGCTTGAGCTGGTTGTCACATACAGTGTCTTGGTTACCAGGTTTCCATATTCTGTTCCATTGTGAGGGAGGTAGGGTCACCTTTCAAGGCCCAATGACCAAAGCTCCTTGCTCACAGAAGACCTCCCCAAAGACATACTGGAGGCTGAATCTCCCTTCCCACCTCACATATGGATGTAGTAAACAGCACACCATTTTGTTCAAATCCCAAGTCATTAACTAGGCATAAGTGCTAGCCTGGTCTCAGACTCAAGGAGCCTTTCTTAGGTAAGATCCAAACTTAACTGTCACTATTCCCCTTACCCTTCACAAGACATTTTGCTTCACAGTGCCTTCTCAGCTTGCATTTTGCCTCTTGCACATTTTTTTGCCAGTCCTGGGACTTGATCTCAGAGCCTGACCATTGTTCTTAGGCTTTCTTTAGGCTATAGCTGTCCCACCAAGCCACAGCACCACTTCCAGCATTTTCTATGTATATGGTACTGCAGAATCAAACCGGAGTCTTTTTGTGTGGTAGATGAAACACCCAAGCCATCTTGCACATATTTTTCACCTCAATCTACTAGGACGTTGTTAGGTTTCTGTATCCTAATTTATTTTTCTTACTGATGAATATCTGTGCTGTCATCTGTAAAAATGCAAGTGGGAAAATCACAGAAGCATTGGTGACGTAAAAAAAAGTCTTACAGACATAGATAAGTGTTCATTCTTTGTAGGAGAAAGGATATTTTGATATGATGATGATGACTATTTATAAATACTTTATCGGGGTTTAGAGTTTGGCCCAGTGGTAGAGTGCTTGCCTAGCATCCATGAAGATCTAGGTTTGAGTCCTTAATATCACACAGATATAAAAATCCATATGGCAATGTGGCTCAAGTGGCAGAGGGCTAGACTTGGGAAAAGCCAAGAGCAGTGCTCAGGCCCTGAGTTCAAGCCCCAGGAATGGCAGAAAAAACAAAAGAAAAGAAAAGAAAAGAAATGTGCTTTTTACAAGTTATTCACTCACAGCATTTGCCTCTGAATTCTTCGCTTCTGCATCTGGTGACTTATCCCTTTCCCTCAATGTAGACAAGAAAAACAGATTTTATTACTTGCTATCCTGTTGTCCAATCTTTGGATATTAATTCAAAATACAATATTGCCTGAGATATTGTGTGTGTCCATGTGTGTGTGTATCTGCCTATGTGTGCATGCACACATGTGTACAGGGTTTAGGACTTACTCATAGGGCCTGTGTGATAACCCTCAGCATCTTTTCCTCAAAGGTATTGGTCTTTCACTTCTAGCTTATTATAGCTAATTGGAGTTGAGAGATTCACTCAATTTCTTGCCCTGTGCATTGGAACCCAGTGCTGGGTTCTCATATTGTTAATTGTAGCTATAGAGAAGCCTGAGGTCTGGGGATCCTCGTTAGAATACAGCCCCTGAAAGAAAGTCACTGATAGAAATCTTTATCTTCAGTTAAGCACGAATAAATAAGGCAAAAGTGGAACTGTGGCTCAGTTCCTCTGGTACCAGCCATGAGAAAATTAGTAATTGGCAGCACCTGGTCCCTGAGAGAAATCCTTAGCACTGGTTCAAAAAAAGAAAGAAAATAATGAAAAAAATTAAAACTTGCTGAGGAATCCCTAAGGATAAACGTGCCTGTGAATCATCTTGTCATTTCAGATTCCCTCAAGAGCTTATGTCTCTCTATATTTTATCAAGTTTTTTAAAGATATTTACATATTTTCTATCTTTCTTAAACAGAGATAGCCATCCACAAAACACAAACACAAACTCTCACACAGTATACCACCCACCCATAAGTGTCTGGCTATGTATATATGTATAGTCATATGTATTGATCTGTCTCTCTATATTAATATATAAATGCATAAACATATGTATTTAGACAAACAGGAAACATACATAGATAGGTCTCAGGCATTTCCAGATTTTGTGCAAGTCTTCTGAGTGCAACTTACCATTGTATTGTTTGTCAAGATAGAGTCCCTCTAACTTTTGGCCAGCTTCTTGTCCTTTGATACTTTTTTCTGCCAGTCCTGGGTTTTGAACGCTAGGCCTGGATGCTGTCACTGAGCTTGAGCTTCTTGCATTCAGTAGTTTATTGCAGATAAGAGTCTCATGGAGTTTCTGTCCTGGGCTGGCTTTGAATTGTGATCCTCAGATCTCAAACTCCTGAGTAGCTAGGATGACAGTCTTGAGCTACCAGTACCTGGTTCCTTTGCCTCTTTTACCCTTTTTTTGGCCCCACCACAGCCATGGTATCTACCTTCCTATGTTCTCTCCACCTTCCCCCAGACAGGGGTCTGACAGATGCTTTCCACCCACTTATTCATGTCCTCCTCTGTATTGGCTGACAGCTAAGACATGCACTCACTTGTCTGGATGCCAAACACAAAGCCATGTGATTGTTTCTCAGTCTGGAACATACTATCAGATTTATAGCACCACAGAGGGCCAGGTTGATGCTCCTCCAGGGCTTCTTAAATTGTTCTCATATTAATCCACAACACGTTTGTCATCACTTGTCCAGCTAATTCATGGACTAAACCAGCATTCCCTACAAACTTAGATCCCAATACCATGAGGACACTCAAGGGCGCATTAGGAGTGTGACCTGCAGGTGGATGTGAGCCTGTCTAAGTTGTAGGGGATTTCTCCACCACAGGAAATGGAATACAAGTTTAGAATCTGCTTTCATGAGGTGACAATCTCTGGCAGATGTTCTTATCAAATGCGGCACAGCCTACTTCCAGCTTAAAACATGGGTTGATGACCCAGCATAACAGAGAATGTATTCACCCCGGCCCAACACATAGGTTGGGACCCTGAACTTTCAGGTAGCATTTGGCTTTGAAGGTCATGAGATCTTAGTCTACAAATGATGAGCCCCCTCCCGTGAGGCATAGCAAACGGAGCCAAAGTGCAACCCAGTTAAGCACCAGATCAAGCTTCCCTTCTTCAGTAGGGTATGGTTTGAAAACTGTGCATAGCTTCTGTTTGAAGCCAGTCCAGAAAGGAAAGTCCATGAAACTCTCATTTCCAGTTAACTGCCAAGAAAAAGCCAAAGATAGAGATGAAGCTCAAGAGAGCTAGAGAGCCATCTGAAAAGAATGGTTACACCCTGCAACATCCTCATTACCTGATCTTGAAAACATCTCTGCGTGCATCCCAGCATGCAGCCAGCATCTGGTGGTGACAGTGACCCCTGCGCCCATTGGCAATCTGCACTGTCTCTGACATCTGTAATGTGAACCTCATTCTGTTGGGTTTGTGAAGCGGTGTCAACCCTGCAGAAGGAACCAACTGTGCCCTAACTCCCTCTGTCCCATGGGGCACCTAGCATTCCCCCATCTGCACCCCTCCTGTGGCTTCTGATCCTAGGGAGCCCTCCTGCCCTGTCCAACACTCACATGAAGTGCATATTTCTTCTCTTGGGGCAACTTCTCCACAGAGAGTACATGACATGCCCACTCTCCAGGCACGGGGAGATCCTGCCAAAGTAGCAAATCAGTGATAAGGACATAAAGTGATGAATAGAATTTTAGATCCTGATGGTAGACAGTCTGTAAAATCGAAGGGAGAATGGAATTGGAGGGGACCAGGGATCAGGATGTGGGCATGGAGCTTCCCTGCCAAGGGGGTGGGGGAAGTCACAGGCTGGGGGATGCACAGGATGATCCGTGGGCCCTGTGCAGCTTCCGGGGCACCCCCTTCTGCATCTCAGCCTTTGGCATTGAGCTCTGTGATCGTCAAGATGTGCACAGTCTGTACTCTGGCTGGCAGAAGAAAGGACCCTGGGAAGACAATTGTAGACCCTTTGTGAGTGTAGGAAGGGGTAGGCTGGACACCCAGTCCAAGAGGAGCTAAAACTGGAGTCGAGGGGTGTGCAAGGAGTGGGTGTGAGGGTTGTGGGCAGTCACAGTCATGGCAGATGTGGCTCTGTCTGTGGGGTGAGTGCCTCCCTGCAGGCACAGCACTGGACATATCAGAGATCCACATGAAAAGGAAAAGCTGGAAATGGCACTATGGTTCAAATGGTAGAGCATCAACCTTGAGCAAAAGAGCTCAGGGACAGTACCCAGGACCTGAGTTCAAGCCTCATGACTGTAAAAGAAAAAGAGCCAGGACTATGAGTGGGAACCTGGTACTCTCTTGGTCTAATCAGACACAAGAAGAGGCCGGGATAGGCTGTGGAAAAACACAGAGAACATCTTCCCCCAGCTCATCCTGTCCAGCATGCAGGGACAGCCATGTAACTAGGGCTACGGTGAGATCATCTTCACCCCTGTGCTGCCATCTGAATTGTAGGCCTCTGTCCTGGCATGGGGTGTCCTGATGGCTGAGCAGGTGCCCTAACCCTAGATGGAGAGCAGCCACTGACTGTGGTAGCTAAGGAGAGATCTGTTCCATAGCTATCAGGCCACCCAGCATGGGAGCCATAACCACCCCTCACCCAGGTAGAGGCCATTGGTTCTCCAGGTGCTACTAACATTGCCACACCCCTAGCTCTGGGTACACGTGACATTCCCTCCACAAGGAGCAGGACTAAGTGAAGGATCAGGAAGCTGCCTATGGGCTTCAGATGATGGCCAGGCTGGCACTACAGATGGCCTCACTCTGTCACCACCTTCCCCTGCCTCCATCATTCCTCCATCATGCCTCTCTACCTCCCACCCATTAACCTTGGAAACCAATGAACTGGGCTCTCATCATTCCTCTCATCTCTTCACCCACCTTGCCATGCGTCCATCCCTCTGTCACTTCCACCCCACACACATCCCACCACCAGCCACCCTGTAGCTTATGAGGATCCCAGAGGAAGCTCTTGGTGAAGGGCTTGTGACCACAAAACAGTTACTATCACCCGTTCCGGCCTGATCCACCACAGAATAAGAACAGCCAAGCAGGCACACACTGCAGCAGAGTTGCTCTGCTGCCGCCCTGATTTCTTCATGGCCAGGACTTGGCTCTCCTCAGCCTCCCAGCTCAGTAACCAGAACATTGTGCTTTCACAGAGCCATGGCTTCCAGTCTCCATGGACACAATGACATCAAGGTGATGCCAACTTCCCCATCTCTATATACTTCTAACTATGGGATGGGAGCTGAGGTTCTCTTCTGTGACTCCATCCGCTAAGAGCTCATGCAGATTTCTATCCTTTGCTCATCATGGTGACTCTTTGGTTAACAAGTCACTGCTGGGCTTCCAGTTTACCACATATAGAACCCATACTCCAACACTTTTCTTAGAAGGACTGATGACTTTTAAATATTCTCTAGTTTTAAATTTCTAGTTCCTTCTCTCTTTCATTTATATATTTCCCTTCCTCACATACTTCCCTTTTTTTACCTTCCTTCTTTCATTCCTTGCCTTGAACTCAAGACCTGGAGCTTTTTCTTAGCTTTTCTTTGCTCAAGGTAGCACTCTAGCTCTTGAGCCACAGCTCTACTTCAATCTTTGTTCTTGCTCTAAACTGGGAGTATGAGTCTCATGCATTTTTCCCTTTGCTGGGTTGGTTTTAAACCACAATACTAAGATCAGGATCCTGAATATGCCTCTGATTACAGGTATTATCTAATCAAAACAAATTCCTGATTTCTTTTTTAGACATAATTAGTTCTTTCAGGTGAGCCACCAGCCACTCATGCAAGAGCATTGCAGGATCCCAGCATTCATCTTGTCTCCAGTCTTATTCCATCCATCTCACAATGGTCATCTAAAACACCCTGCTGCATGCCTGGAAGTCGCAAGGAATGTTCTCAACACCATGAGAAGCCCACTTAAGCTCTGCCTCAGACATGCCTAGCCCCCATCCCACTTCCACATGAGCATTTGTTTAGGAGAAATTTCCTGAGTACATCATCATCTTTTCCTCACCATTCAAATTTCATCTTTGGAGTCATTTTTCCCAGACAAAGAGGAACATGATCCATGGTTTGATAGCAGCTCCAGCTTCATAGTCCCAGCCACCAACACCCCCCCATTACCCTGCCAGACACCTGAATTCAAGAACAATGTTTTCACTACCCCTGACGCTTATCAAATGTTTTAACTTATACAGTGCATTAAAATAATTTTACTAAATGGAATAAACACATGGCATCAAGCTTCAGAATCTTTGCACCTGAAATTTTAGTGAATAACAGACACACCAGCATTTCTGTAGCCAACAGAAATCTTAGCTTTGAGATTTCAGCATTCCTGGTATCCAAGTTTGGATTTGCTAACACAGCCCTCAATGGGGCACTTCAATCACACAATCCCACAACAATCAATGTCATTTGACATTCACTGGTAGGTGGTGCTAGAAAAAAGACTGATGTGCCAACTCCGTGCTGGCTTGTCCTATGCCATCTTCAAACGTGGAGCAAGTGGGGCTCCTCTCTCCATGACACCTTTTGTGACTACCCCAGGAGGACCTTTACCTTGAGACAAAATTATGAAGACTATCTCTACCAGCAAAGATTCCAGTGAGATGTGCCTACATGGATAAAGCTAAAATCTCACTAAAGTGAGGTTGTTGGCAGTGCTGGAGCCTGAACTCAGGGCCTGGGCACTAAGCATTTGTACTCAAGACTAGCCCTTTACCACTTGAGCCCAAACTCCATTCCCAGGTGTTTTTATTTGTGGTAGTAAGAATCTATCAGACTTTCCTGTTCTAGGTGACTTGGAACTTCCATACTCAGATCTCAGCCTCCTGACCAGCCTGGGTTAAAAGTGTGGATCAGCCATGCGCCACACCTGAGGACTTCTGCCAGCACATTTTTTCCCAAAAATTGGAAGAGGAAGATGAGGGAGGGTTGGGCTCGTCCTGCCCTGCATATGAAGGAGAGCATCAGCGCCTGAACTTCATTCCCTGTTGTAGGCTGCTGGAGGAAAAGGAAGCAAATAGGCACAGGCTGGCAGCAGATGCCACAGAACAACTTGTGACCAAGACTCCCAGAGCAGACCTCAGAATCGATGACAGAGTTGGATCTACCCAGTAACAGAGGCAGTAGTGACACCTGAAACTGCGCGTTTGAGCCTTTGCTGCTAGTAAACAGGGCCACCTATGTCTCAATGAGAAAGGTGAGATTTTGGTGGAGAAGGTGAGATTAAACATTATGTATCATGCAAGAAGACAGACTATAAGGGGTCTTTTATTATTCCAAGTGAAATTTTGGATTTCCTCTTCTGTTTCTTTAAAGAATGACATTGGGATATTGATGAATATTGCAGTGAATTTGTAGATAGTCCTTATCAAGATTGCCATTTTTACATTATTTCTTCTTTCAAACCAGGAGCATAGGTTTTTGCATTTCCTCAGTTCTGCGTTAATTTCCTTCTCCAGAGTTTATAGTTCCATCAAAAAGGTGCTTTACATTCTAAGTTAATTCCTAGGTATATATTTTCTTTGATAGCAAAATGAGTTGCTATCCTGATTCTTGCCTCATTCCTCTCATTTGTTGACATATGGGAAGGCAGTTGACATTGAGGGTTAATTTTATACCCTGCTACCTTACCAAAGTTTTATATCAGCTCAAGCAGCTTTGGAGTAGAGTCTATAGGGTTCTTTAAATACAGAATCATGTCATCTGTAAGGAGAGAAATTTTCAGTTCCTCTTTCCCTTTTCCTCCTCACTACAGTTAGAATGGCCAAGATCCAGAAATCTAATAACGTATGCTGGAGGGGATGTGGCTAGGAGGGTTCACTACTACACTGCTGGTGGGATTGCAACCTCGTTCAACCACTATGGAAAGCACTATGGCAGTATCCCAAAAACACTAAACATAGAGCTCCCCTGTGATCCAGCAATTTCACTACTTGCCAATCGTCCAGATAGGACATACTAAATTCACTAGAACAATAACATTTATCACAGCACTATTTACTATAGCAAAGGTATGGAACCAACCCAGATGCCCGTCAGTTGATGAATAGATCAAATATGGTATTTTTACACAATGGAATTCTGTGCTTCTGTCAGAAAGAATGACATAGACGAATTTGTAAGGAAATAGAAAGACTGTAAAGTTTAGAAATTAGTTTCTGTCTCCTTCTCTATCTCTGTAAAATTTAGAAGTTCCTGTTTCTCTCTCTTTCTCTCTCTTTCTCTCTCTTTCTCTCTGTTTTCTCTCTTTCTCTCTCTCTTTCTCTCTCTCTCTCTCTCTCTCTCTCTCTCTCTCTCTCTCTCTCTCTCTCTCTCTCTCTCTCTCTCTCTCTCCAATCCTTAGGCTTGAACTCAGGGCCTGAGCTACTTTTGCTCAAGGTTAGCACTCTACCATTTGAACCACAGTGCTGCTTCTGGCTTGCTCTTTTCACGTAGTATTGAGGAATCTAACCCAGGCCTTCATCCTTGATAGGTTAGGACTCTACCACTAAGCCACACAGTCAGCTTTTAGAGGTTTCTGACAAAGGTTTTCCTACATGCTATTATTTCTTCTGTGAGTGCTCTTAAAGCCTGCTGAAGGTTGAGTTTGTTTAGAAGAGTTACCCTAATGCTCCCACATATAGAGATTCTATATATAGCTAAATGTTTTTCATTACTCAGAATTTCTCTATTGTGTATGTTCTGAAATGTACTGAAGACTGACTTCTGATTAAAAGTCATTGCACATTTGTTCTATTCATTAGTTTTCTTTTCTTCTATGGGAATCAGGTTTGTGATGAACACAGAAGTATGCCTTCCAGGTCAAACACTTTCCACATTTGTAATATTCATAAGGTTTTTCTCTCCTATGTGCATTTTATACTTAGTCATACATTCATGATGGATTTTTCATATTCTTATATTCATACGATTTTTATCCTGTGTCTGTGTGGTATCATGCAAACTCAACTATGAGTTCTTCAAAAAAATTTCCCTTTCATTTTATTCATAGGATTCTATCCTGTGGGTGTTTAGTGATAAATCTTGACTTGTGCCTTCTGGGGAAAAGACTGAACATTTGCTACATTCATTAAGGGTTTTATCTTGTGTTGGTTCTGTGACACAAGCTGAGTTTTCTTCCACAGAATAAAAAGTCTTTCCTATTTATTACATTGCTAAGGCTTCTCATATGTTTGAACTCTCTTACGCTTCCTGAAGGGTCAATACTGCACGAAAGACTTTCAACTTTGGTTATATTCCTAAGGTTTCTAATATGTGTGAATTCTGTTATGCCTCCTGTAATGTGACTTCCATCTGAAGGTCTTACCACATTTGATGCACTCGTACAGTTTCTCTCCTGTGTGTATTCTCTGATGCAATTTGAGGGAAGACTTCCATTTGAAAGACATTCCACATCGGTTACATTCATAGGGTTTTTCATCTGTTTGAATTGTCTTATGCATGTTGAGGTTTGGCTTCTGTTTGAAGGACTTTCCATATATGTTACACTCATAAGGTGTTTCTCCTGAGTATATTCTCTGATGAACATGGAGTTTTACCTTCCATTTGAAAGACTTTCCGCATTCACTACATGCATAAGTTTTCTCTCCTGTGTGTGTTCTATTATGCCCATCAAGATATGACTTCCACTTGAAGGTCTTTCCACATTTGTTGCACACATAAGGTTTCTCTCCTGTGTGTGTTCTTTGATGCAATTTGAGGGAAGATTTCTGTCGGAAAGACTTTACACATTGGTTACATTCATAAGGTTTCACTCCTGTGTGTATTCTCTGATGAACACGAAGTTTTCCCTTCCCTTGGAAAGACTTTCCACATTCATTACACTTATAAGATTTCTCTCCTGTGTGTGTTATTTGATGAACTCGAAGGTGTATGTTCTGGGTGAAATACTTTTCACATTTGTTACATTCATAAGGTTTCTCTTCTGTGTGTCTTCTCTGGTGCAAAGTGAGGTATGATTTCAGTCTAAAAGTCTTCCCACATTTATCCCATTAAAGATTTCTGTTGTGTGTGAGATCTCTGATGTGTGCTGAGAGCTGAATTCTGGGCAGAAATTTTATTACGTTCCTCATATTCATAAGGTTTGTCTTCTCTTGGAGATCGAGGTTGGAGCGTCAGGTCTGACTCCTCAGAAATTAATTTTCACACTTGATGTACGCATCACATATCTCAGGATATTTGCTCTGAGGTATTGTAAGGCGTATTTCATTACTGAAAGATTTCTCACATTCACTACATGTATGAGGAGTCTCTCCTGTGTACATTTTCGGATGTGTAGTGATGGTCGGTGTTAAGTACAATATTTTTCATCACACAGTACATTTAGCAGTTTTCCTCCCTCCCTGAAGAATTTCTTGGGCAGGGAGAACAGAATTATGATACTGCAGATCTTTTGGACTGTCACAATCATGAATAAAATGCTCTGAATATCCGATGGATTTTTTAAGAACAGGAGACATACGAGATCTATATGCAGTATGCATCTCATCAGGCTTAGGAGACAGAAGCATGTTCTGACACTTTATGAACTCCTCAGTCCTCACCCCTAAGTTGTTGCCGTTTTTACTAATCAGCTCTGGATTATGTGTAGAGCTCAAATTTAAAGTTGTTGCAAATCTCACGTTTTCCTCCACTTCGATACTACTTGCAACTGCTACTTCACAAAGACATTCATGTGGACTTTCCTGACAGGTCTTGAACACATTTTCCATTATCTGGACATCTAAAATGAGTCATAGAAAAAAAGACACAAACATACATGAGATACAAATATTCCTTACTGTAAAGGTAATGACTTTACTTTCCCATCCTAAGTGTTAGATATTTTAAAACATAAAAGTGGAAATTGATTTGTGAGAAATATATGCTTTTCTCCCTAACCTATTAAGAAAATGATATTTTACAATGACCAATAATGTTTTTCTGTGTTTTAGTTCTCTTTTTATATCACAGGAAATATTTATTGAAATTACCCATCTATGTATTGCTACAGTTTTAAGCTGAATACTACCTATAATATACCTGCAGCTGTTTTTTTCAAATACTGTTTTGTTTATACATTGAGGAATAGCTGCCTTTCTTTTATTTTTGAGAAATAATGTAAATATTGTGCTGTTTTGCATCTTTTTAAAACTTTCTTTTCGTTTCTTTTCTTTTTTTTGTAGTGCATAGGCCTCGGCCCTGTCCCTGAACACTTCAGCAGAAGACTATAACCCCTATCCTTGAGCTACAGCCCCACTTCCTGTTTTCTAGAGTTAACTATAGATAAGAGTCTCAGGTCCTGAGTAGCAGATAGGATTACCTTACCCAGTTTCAATGCTGTTTGCTTATTAACCATTAAGTGAGGAACACGAATTTTTTCTAGATTCAGCGGCCACAAGTTTGGTTTATATGTCTGTTTGCCTTTGATCCAAGCAAGAACGATTCTTGAGAGTAAGGTCTTACACCTATATCCCTTCAGTTACAACTTCTCACTAAAGTCTCAATTTAGGTATTTGTGGGAATTTTGAAATTTGTTTCTTTCCATTTGAAGTCTTATAAAAATTCCTTTTCTAACACTCCTGTCCCTCAGAACCATGGAAGACCAGAAAATCCCCAGCTCATTGTCTAGTTAATTTTCTTATGTTGATTGAAACTTTGTTGTTTTTTTTTCTTCCATTCCTGGGTTTGAACTTAGGATCTAACCACTGCCCTTGGGTTTTCTCAAGACTAGAACCCTATCAATGAAGTCATTACTTCTGGCTTTTTCTATGTATGTGGTAATAAGGAATCAAACCTGTGTCTTTGTGCATGCTAGGCAAGCACTCTACCACTAGGCTCAATTTCTGGTGGAAAGGTCTGGTTCTGAATACCAGTCTCTTCCTACCAGCAAAAAGATATTATCCTTATCAGAGAATAATGCCCTGACTTATTCCTTGTTTGCTCAATCATTTATAGTCTTAGTTTTAAAGAAATGAAATATCATTCTTTCTTTCTTTCTTTCTTTCTTTCTTTCTTTCTTTCTTTCTTTCTTTCCTTCTTTCTTCCTTTCCTTCCTTCCCTCTTTCTTCCCTCTTTCTTCTTTCTTTCTTTCTTTCTTTCTTTCTTTCTTTCTTTCTTTCTTTCTTGCTTTCTTGCTTTCTTGCTTTCTTGCTTTCTTGCTTTCTTGCTTTCTTGCTTTCTTTCTTTCTTTCTTGTTTTGCAGTCATGGGACTTGAATTCTAGACCTGGCTGTTCTTCCTGAGCTCTTCAGCTCAAGGCTACTGCCCTATGTCTTTAGCCTCAACCCCACTTCTCATTTTCTATTGGTTCATTGGAGAGAAGAGTCTAAGGTGTTTTTGTGATAGGTCAGTCTTTGAACCTTGATCCTCAGATCTCAGCCTCCTAAGTAGCTAGGATTACAGGCATGAGCCACGGGCTCATGGCTTTCTCATTTTATTTTGTTTCACAGTGATTTCTACAGAGAAATCTAACTTTAACTCTACTGCCACATAGAATTCGTCATATCACCCTATGATTCTTGGTGCCAGGGGTTTGGGCTAGCATGCACAAAGACCTGGTTCAGTTCCTTGGTACTACATACAAAGAAAAAGCCAGAAGTGGTGCTATGACTCAAGAAGTAGAGAGCTAGCCTTGAGAAAACCCAAGGACCATGCTCAGGCCCTGAGACCAGGCATAGGATTGGGAAAAGAAAATGATTCTTGATTCATTCACAAAGAATTCCATAGGTTCCACACAGGATTTAGGGTAACTAAGAATATTATTGCTCAGTACATCACAACATGAACTTACCAATGGGGCTCAGGCTCCAACATCAATATGAAGATGCATTCACTCACCTGTGATACTCTTGTCAGAGGAATTTCCTATCCAGAGTTCTGCACAGTGCTCTAGCTTGTCAATTAATACAGGTTTGGGAACACAGGGCCCTGTAAATTAGAAACAGTAGAGAATTATTGCTTATGCTGTGTCATCATTGCTTTAAGTTCACAGACATCCTACTCACAAGTTATCTATTAAATCTTTTTTCTCATTTCTCACTGGCTCCATGGTTGACTTTTCCCCAGCTCTGGATTCATTTTCTATGGCATAAACTTAGCTGTCTTGCTCATGGCTAGAAAAATACCAGTTTGAGTCCCAGCTCCACTTACATGCATAGGTCTTCATGCATGCTAGGCAAGCACTCAACCACAAAGTCAAACTCTTGACACTCCACTAACATTTTTGAGGGGTTACTTGGAGTTATAGAGTTTCATGGCAATTTTTATGCCATTGCTGGCTTCAAATTAGAATTCTTAGATTTCTTCCTCCTGAATATTTTAAGATTACAGGCATGAAACATTGCACCTAGTGCCAGGTTTCCATTATAAACTCACTGTTTAGTGATTTGTAGATCCTATTTCCAATAATGATATATATTCTATTCTGGATGGTTTATCCACTTACAATTACTGTGTAAGTTTGGAATGTCGTCTCCATTAGAGGAAACATAATTTAGAACTGTTGTCAAAGTATCCTGAAGGTATCCTGAAGAATGAGTACAAAATTACCTTAGGTTTTCTTTAGAAAGTAATGATACTTCTCAGGGCCTGGAATCTTTCATTTAAATAGTATTGAAAGTTTGATAAACATTCACGTATCTGCAAAATAACAAGGCACTTGGCCTTGCAAGTGAATTTGACTTTTGCTCTCCTAAGGACACCAGGTTGCTGTAGGTCTCCAGCATTACATCTCTGTACAGGGTCCTCTGAGCATTGTCCAGATGCTGCCACTCCTCCCAGCTGAAATCCACAGCTACATCATCAAATGACACCAGCTTCTGGAATGGCACATTTTCATCAAGTAATTAGCACTGAGTTATAAACACACCATGTCTGGAATTTTATTCTTTTTTTGTTGGAATTGTATTCCTTTACTTAAATGTTTAGACTTACATGAAATATTGACCTGAAAAGCTTAGGGATGGTGCCTAGGCCCAGAGTTCAAGTCCCAAGACCCACAAAAAAATAAAAAGGCAAGCCAGGTGTTGGTGGCTCACGCCTGTCATCCTAGCTACTCAGGAGACTGAGATCTGAGGACCATGGTTCAAAGCCAGCCTGGCCCAAAATTCCATGAGACTCCTTTCCAATTACCCACCATAAAATGTTTAATGGCTTGTGGCATATCATGGTAGAGCAATTGTGGTGTCGACAAAAATAAGTCGGGGGAGTAGATTTAGGTTATAAATGGAATTATTCCATTGAAAAGGAACTACATTATATGATGACATATGCTGGTACTGTGAGAATATTGCCAAATCTTAGGGTATCAAGTAATAATACTGTGAAGTACACCCAGAATGTTAATGTTCTATGGCTGGCATAATAATCACTTGGGGAAGAAACTTTTTTTTTCTTTTCTTTGGCTGGGGGATTTGTAAGCCTTGAACTCTGGGCCTGGGCACTGTTCCTGAGCTCTTCAACTCAAGGCTATGACCCTACCTATGAAGCCACAGTGCCATTTCCCATATTCTAGTGGTTAACTGTAGATGAGAGTCTTATAGATTTTCTAATGCCCAGGCTGGCTTTGAACCAAATCTTTAGATATCAGCCTGATATCTGAGTAGCTAGGATTACAGGTAGAAGTCACTGCACCTGGCAAGAAATTTATTTCTTGCTGTTTTATACTACAAATTTACTGTATGTTTTACTTTTTCAAAAAGACTGAGGATGACCTTTGTTCTGTATATAATGGGAAGAGGGGTAGGGAGCTGTGAGGAGAAGAACTGAGGGGCAATACTCAGGGTAGGACAATAGCCTTAAACTAAAGAGCTCACGGCCCAAGGTGCAAGCTCCATGACTTTGCCCACTACCCCACAAAAAAAGGGAAAAAATTGGAGATTGGAGAGGATTTTCTAAAAAGAATATATAGAAATAGTTGTTCAAAATGTAGAAAGAAGTTCAATATTAACAGTCATGAGAAAAATTAAAATTACAATGAAATCATTACTTTAAATATGTTAATATAAATATAGTTTTAAACAAAAAGATCCACATACACACACACAAACACACACACACACACATACAAAAAAACAACTTTCAAAGTCTAACTATTACTGGGAAGGTAGTGAGAAGAAGTAGAACTTTGGAATAGTTCTGCAAGGAATATAAAACAATCAAAAATTGCGTGGAGAGTGCTAAAAAAGTACTAAATATAGAATTACATAGAAATATGGTCCAACACTTCTATTTCTAGATTTGTACCTAACGGAACAGAAAGCAGAGACTAGAACAAATATGTGGAGAATCCATTCACAACTATTAATAATAATCCAAAGATGGAAATATGCAAAACAATGCATTGAAAAGGAAGAACATTTTACTATATTTTACAGATGAATCTTGATTACAGTAAACTAAAAATACAGCAGTCATAAAGGAAGAGCTAGGGTATGTTTTCCCTTCCAGAGCTTCCAAGGATCAACAAATCCTTAGAGCCAAAAAGCACGATGGTTCCAGAGAATGGAGTAGAGAGGAACAGGAGTTGAATGTTTAATTATTATACATGGAAGATGAAAATTGCTCTAGATGGGTAGAATGAAGAGAGAACTGTACCCTAAACAATGGTTATGTAGCCACACAGGATGGGACACACCTATACTCCCTGATCTTGGGAAACTCAAGAAGGATTTCTAGCCATCCTGGATGCATGGAAAGATCTATCATAAAAACTAATGTGGAGGGGCTGGGAGTTTGGCATAGTTGTAGAGTGCTTGTATGAAGAAAATGGGAAGTGGGGCTTGGGTCCAGGGTAAGGTGGTAGCCTGGAGTTGAAGAGCACAGGGATAGTACCCAGGCTGAGTTCAAGATCTATGACCTACCAAAAAAAAACCAAAAAACAAAAATAATATGGAAAAATTTGGATTCTGTGAATTTTATCAGGCATTTAAATGTGTTTTGCTGTTGAAATAAGAAATTGTTTGGAAATATTTTAAAAGTTTTTACCTAGAAATGTACACTACAAATGGAATTAATAACAAACACAAAATATGAAAAAGATACAAATTATAACAATATGGGTATCCTGCTTCTGTATCTTTCACTGACTCCTGTTCAAATGAGTCACATATTCTGAATCATTTCTCCCAGTCGATATATGCCACACATGTTAGCTTGTACTGAACTTCTTGGGAAATCAAAAGCAAATACTAAGCAAATGTGTGTTAGATTTTGTCAACAGTGATATTTCAAATATAAATCCCTACTCATTGCATTATTTAATATGAATGCCTGAATCTAACTTACACTGGCAGTATCTTCAATCTTTTGAGAATCTTCAAAAGATTGCACTGCCTAGGAATCCTCGTACTATGTTAAAAAGGAGTGGAGAGAGTGGGCATCCTTGTCTCCTTCCTGATTTTAGAGGGAATGGCTTTAGATTTTCACCATTAAGTATAATACTAGCAGTGGGTTTCTCATACACAGCCTTTATTACATTGAGAAATGTTCCATGAATTCCTAGTTTTTCCACATCTTTTTACATAAAGGGGTTTTGGATCTTGTCAAATGCCTTTTCTGCATCTATTGAGACAATCATGGGATTTTTGTCCTTGCTCCTCTTGATGTGTTGAATTATATTAATTGATTTGTGTATGTTGAACCAGCTTTGCCTCCATGTGATGAATCCAATTTGATCATAGTGTATAATTTTTTTGATGAGTTGTTGTAGACGGTTGGCCTGTATTTTGTTGAGAAGTTTTGCATCGATGTTCATCAAAGAAATGAGTCTATAGTTCTCTTTCTTTGATGAATCTCTGTCTGGTTTGGGGATGAGGGATATACTGGCTTCACAGAATGAGTTTGGTAAAGAACCTTCATTTTCAATTTCGTTGAAGAGCTTGAGGAGTATTGGTGTGAGTTCTGCTTTGAAGACCTTATACAATTCAGCTGTGAATCCATCTGGCCCTGGACTCTTTTTAAATGGAAGTTGTCTAATTTCCATTTCTATTTCAGAGCTTGAAATAGGCCTGTTGAGTTGGGTTAGCTCTTCTTGGTTCAGTGTGGGTATGTTAATATTGTCTAGGAATTCATCCATTTCTTCTAGATTCTCAAATTTGTTGGCGTAAAGGTTTGAGAAGTATTCCCTCATGATATTCTGGATCTTGGTAATTTCTGTCGTGATATTACCATTTTCATCTGCGATTTTGTTCATTTCGATATGCTCTCATCTTTTCTTGGTAAGATTTGCTGAGGGCTTGTCAATTTTGTTAATTCTTTCAAAGAACCAACTCCTTGTTTTGTTGATTCTTTCTATAGATTTTTTTATTCCAAATCATTTAATTCTGCTTTGATTTTAATAATCTGCTTTCTCCTAATGGGTTTAGGGTTGGTTTGTTGCTCTTTTTCCAGGAGGTTAAGGTGAGACATTTACTAGTTGGTTTGCCATTTTTCCAACATGCTGTTGTAGGCACTCAGCGCTATAAATTTTCCTCTGAGTACTGCCTTTGTTGTGTCCCTAAGAAATTGATATTTGTGTGCTCCTTATTGTTAAATTTCATAAACAGTTGGATATCTCTTCTGATCTCTTCGATTACCCATTGTTTTTGATTCAACAATGTGTTGTTCAGTCTCCATGAGTTACAGGGTTTTCTTTGGTGGAGATGTGTGTTCAGCTCCAATTTGATGCCTTTATGATCTGAGAGTGTGCATGGAATTATTTCAGTGTTTCTGAATCTGTCCAGGTTTGCTTTATGGCCTAAGATGTTGTCTATATTGGAAAATGTTCCATGTGCTGCTGAGAAAAACATATATTGTGTTGTTACTGGGTGGAATATTCTGCAGATGTCTGTTAGATCTAGTTGGTCTATATAGTTGTTCAGTTATAAGGTTTCTCTGTTGAGTTTTTGCCTTGTTGATCTGTCCATAGGTGAGAGTGGTGTGTTAAACTCACCAACAATCACTGTATTTCGATCTATGTATGGTTTCAGTGTAAGTAAAGTTTGCTTGATGAAGTTTGGAGCTCCGGGATTGGGTGTGTAAATATTTAGGATCGTTATGTCTTCCTGGAGGAAAGATCCCTTTAGTAGTATGTAGTAACCTTCTTTGTCTTTTCTTACTAATTTTAGTTTGAAGTCTATTGTATCTGATATGAGGATGGCAACTCCAGCCTGTTTAAGGGGGCAGTTAGGTTGATAGAGTTTATTCCAACCTCTCACTTTCAAAAGATGATTGTTTTTGGGTAAGATGTGTCTCTTGAAGACAGCAGAACGATGGCTCTTGCTTTTTGATCCAACTAGACAACCTATGCCGTTTAATTGGAGAGTTAAGTCCATTGATATTGAGAGTTAGGATTGAGAGATATTTATTAGTTCCTACCATTTTTAAAAGCTTTTAGTAGGGCCTGTGTCTTGACAGTTCTTGTGGTCCTTAGATGGTATGCTGTTTAGATGCCTTTTCTTTCCCTATATTGCATTTATTTTGGTTTTCTATGTATAGAGCATCTTTGAGAATTCTCTGTAGTGTTGGTTTGTTTTGACATATTATTGCAGCTTTTCCCTGGAATGGAATGTTTTTATTGTTCCCTCAGTTATGAATGAGAGCTTAGCTGGCTACAGTATTCTTGGTTGGTAGATATTTGATTTAAGGGCATGACATATATGCTTCCAGTCAGTTCGTGCTTGCATGGTCTCTGCTGAGAAATCTGAGGTTATTCTGATTGGTTTGCCTTTGTAGGTTACTGATCCCTTTTCCCTGGCTGCCTTTAGGATCTTTCCTTACGTTTCTATTGATCCAGTTCGGATCACAATGTGGCGGTGGGATGTTCTTTTCTGGTCAGGTCTGTTTGGGGTTCTAAAAGCTTCTCGTATCTGGATGGGCTTGCCCTTCAGGATATTTGGGAAATTATCTGAGATGATTCCCTGAAGTATATTTCCAATACCATTGACCTCTTTCTCCACGCCCTCCTCAGTACCAACTAGCCTTAAATTAGGCTTCCTAATTGTATCTTGGACCTCCTGAAGCGCTCTCTCATATTTCCTAGATTTGGATTGACTCATTTTTTGTTCTTTATAATACCTAAATTATCTTCAGCCCCGGAAATTCTCTCCTCTGCATTGTCTAACCTGCTATCAAAGCTATCTACTTTATTTTTCATCTCCCTTGCTTCTAATTGCTCACTTTTGATGCCTTGCATGTCTTGTTTTAGATCATGTATGGATTTCTTTATCTCCGTGATTTCCTTTTGAGTGGTTAGCTCAGTAGCTTTATTTTCTTTGGACATTTGCTGGAGTTTGGTCACGTTTTTATTTGTGGATTCTATGAATTCATGCATCTTTCTTTGAAAAACCTTTATTATGGCCTCCTTTATGGCTTCTTCTTTTTCACTTATCACCTTGTTTTTGCTTTCCTCTTGTTCAGGTATGGCTTCCTCCATTATCTCTTTCTTTATATTTTCACATTTTCCATTAATGATGTTTATCAATTGCATTTGTGTAGCACTTGGAAGACTCTCCTCTAGGTTTGCCAGTGACTGTTCCATTGTCTGTTTACATTGGGTGGGGGATGTTGTTTCTTGATTTGACATTTTTCTTGAGTTTCTTGTTCTGCCCATTTGAAAATGGGAGCAAGATTACTACTAAATACGATTATAGTTTCTCAGATATAACCAACCTAGACCTCTGTAGCTGGCAGACACTAGATGTTCACAATTTTTGATTGGTATTATCACTCTTTCTTTTTGTGCACTTACAGACCAGTCTAATACAACCACTGATAAGCGATTTATACCCAAAACAATAAGCCTCTCAATCCAATCTCTATTGTCTTTAAGTCCCTCTGAGCCTAGAGAATAATTAACCACCTACATATACAATATTTCTCAACAGCCATCAAGTGTAGATCCGTGCAGTATAAGGGTTGAAAGACGAGCAGAGGTCCAGAGATAGAAAAAAAGAATGAGAGAGGTCAGGGGAGGTGCAAGACGATTAACGTAGGAGTGTAAGAATATTGTAGTAATGAAGAAAAGGTATAGCATAAAGATAACTGACCTAAGTTGGTAAGTAGATAGCATATTTGAGTACAAAGTTTGGAAAGTATTAGAATAAAACTTATGTGTTGCTGCACGACTAGCTCTTAGCCCAACCAGTGGCCTCACAGTGGACCATGGGATGGATCTGTTTTTCTTGTCTACGTTGAGGGAAAGGTGTATTTCACAAGATGCAGAAGCAAAGATTTCAGAAGCAAATGCTGTGAGTGAATTAGCTCGTAAAAAGCATTTTTATTTTCTTTTATCTTTCTGCCAGTCTTGGGGCTTGAATTCAGGGCCTGAGCACTGTCCTCGGGTTTTCTCAAGTCTAGCCCTCTGCCACTTGAGCCACAGTGCCACATCTAGATTTTCTATCTATGTGATACTGAGCAATCAAACCCAGATCTTCATGGATGCTAGGCAAGCACTCTACCACTATGCCAAACTCTCAACCCTGACATAGTAAGTATAACGTCATCATCATCATCATCATATCCAAATATCCTTTCTCCTACAAAGAATGAGCACTTAACTGTGTCTAATGCTTTTTTTAAATTTCACTAATTCTTCTGTTTTTTTCCCACTTGCATTTTTTACATATGACAGCAAAGCTAATCATCAGGAAAAAATTGATTATGATACAGAAACCTAATAATATTCTAATAGATTGACGTAAAAAATATGTGCAAGATGCCCTGTGGGTTTGACCTAGTGGTAGAGTACTTGGCTACCAAGCAATAAGCCTCAGGTTTGATTCCTCATTACCACATACATAGAAAACGCTGCAAGTGGTGCTGTGGCTCGGTGGGATAGTTAAAGCCTAAAGAAAGCCGAAGAACAATGTTCACACTCTGAGGTCAAGTCCCAAGACTAGCAAAAACAAAAAAAAATTCGACAAGGGGCAAAATGAAGGCAGAGAAGGCACTGTGAAGCAAATGTTTTGTAAAGGATGAGGGCAAAATTGACCCTTAAGTTGGGATCTTACCTAAGAAAGGCTCCTTGAGCCTGAGACCAGACTGGTAGTTGGGCCTAGTGGAAGACATTGGGATTGGACAAATAAGGTGTGCTGTTTACTACATCCACATGTATATTGTGAGATTGGAGGAGAGATTCAGCCTCCAGTATGTCTTTGGTGAGGTCTTTTGTGAGCAAGGATCTTTGGTCATTGGGCCCTGAAAGGTGACCCTGCCTCCCTCACAATGGAACAGAATATGGAACCCTGGTAACCAAGCCACTGTAACTAACAACCAGCTCAAGCCAGCTCACTTGGCCTGTGGCTCAGGAGGAAGAAAGATGTTGCTGTGCTGTTGCCAAAGGTCAGGAAACTCGAGTCTCCAGCATGGAAGTTGTAGATGTCTTACTCGAAGATGTACATGCTAGATCATTGCCAAGCCACAATTCCAGTATAACAGAACTTTCTCTAAGAAGAAGGCCAGGAAAATCCAGGGCAACCAGATGAGGTAAATTTCTAAGAAGAAATGTATTTGACCCCATCATCCTCCCCACACACTACAACTTTCTTTTTTTTTCATTTTTTTATTGTAATTAGTAAAAGTGTTAGATGATATTTACCAGATAGAAGGTACATTAAGTCACATACATTGATACCCTTTCACATGTCTTGGTGGCCATTTCCCTCCAACCCCACACCCCCACCCGTCTTGGTTTTCCCCCCTTCCCTATCAAATTTCAAATATCCAAATACAAATAAATTCAATATATAAGATAAAGTGAGATACTATACCAATATGGTATAACCAAGGGACAGCAAATGAGATGAGATACAACATAGTACATTAAGGACAACAATCATTCATTATATGGCTTTTGTTTCAATATCCTGGAGGTCCTTTCAATTAGCTTCACATTATATGGCCTTATATATGGCCTTTTGCTCTATTGACAATCTCTGCTAGTAGAGCCCAAGGTTTCTACTGATTATGACGAATGAGGGAATCCACTGAGACTAAGTTCCTTTGAGTCTGGCTAACTTCACTTAATATGATTTGTTCTAAGTCTTTCCATTTCCTAACAAATGGGGCGATGTCATTCTTTCTGACAGCAGCATAGAATTCCATTGTGTACAAATACCACAACTTGTTGATCCACTCATCAGCTGAGGGACATCTGGGTTGGTTCCATATCTTTGCTATGGTGAATAGTGCTGCAATGAACATTGTTGTGCTAGTGGGTTTAGTATGCCCTTGTTTCTGGATTGTTGGGTAAATGCCAAGTAGTGGAATTGCTGGGTCATAGGGCAGTTCTATGTTTAGCCTTTTGAGGCACTGCCACACTGCTTTCCATAGTGGTTGAACGAGTTTGCACTCCCACCAACAGTGTAGTAATCATCCCTCCTGGCCACATCCCCTCCAGCATCTGTTGTCATTCGTTTTCCTGATCCTGGCCATTCTAACTGGAGTGAGGTGGAATCTTAGAGTTGTTTTGATTTGCAATTCTTTTATGACCAGAGATGTGGAGCATTTCTTCATGTGACTATAGGCCATTTTTGTTTCTTGTTCAGAGAAGACTCTCTTTAAGTCTTTGGCCCATTTTTAATGGGATGGTTGTTACTTCGGAGGTTAGTTTTGGAGTGATTCAATTTTTTGAGTTGTTGATATATTTTAGATATGAGGTGTTGGTCCGTTGTTTGGTTGGTGAAGATCTTCTCCCACTCTGTAGGCTTCCTGATTAGTTTACTAGCTATATCCGTTGCCATACAAAAGCTCTGCAGTTTAATGCAGTCCCACTTATCCAGCCTTTCTCTGATTTGTTGTGATTCTTGGTCCTTATTAAGAAAGTTTAGACCTGTGCCAAGGAGGCCTAGTGTATCTCCTATTCCTTCCTGTAAACTTTTCAGTGTGTCAGCTTTTACCTCCAGGTCTTTGATCCATTTGGAGTTAATTCTAGTGCAAGGTGACAAAGAAGGATCCAACTTTAGTTTTCTGCAAGTGTTTAACCAGTTCTGCCAGCACAACTTGTTGAAGAGGCTATCTTTCTTCCATTCTATTTTTTTGGCTCCCTGGTCAAAGATTAGGTGGCCATAGGTCTGTGGTTTAATATCTGGGTCCGCAGTTCTACTCCATTGGACTTCAGGCCTGCTCTCGTGCCAGTACCAAGCTGTTTTGAGAATTATAGCTCTGTAATAGAGTCTTAAGTTTGGAATTGAAATTCCTCCAGCGCTGTTCTTTGTGCTAAGAAGTGTTTTTGCTATACGGGGTCTTTTATTATTCCATATGAAATTTTGAATTGCCTCTTCTATGTCTTTAAAGAATGACATTGGGATGTTGATTGGTATTACATTGAATTTGTAGATAGCCCTTGGCAAGATTGTCATTTTCACAATGTTGATTCTTCCAATCTAGGAGTATGGGAGGTTTTTCCACTTCCTTAGTTCTGCTTTAATTTCCTTTTTCATCGTTTTAAAGTTTTCATCTAAACGGTCCTTTACATTCTTAGTTAAGCTAATTGCTAGGTACTTTATTTTCTTTGAGGCTATTGTGAAAGGATTTTCTTTCCTGATTATTGCCTCGTTCCTCTCAGT